>NC_057863.1:640265805-640565805 GCF_019393635.1 Dromiciops gliroides
CCCTTCTGTCTTCCCATTAGACTCTCATAAAACCCCTGTGGTGTGGTCAGAGCAGGGACAATTATTACCATTTATAGAAAAGGAAACTGAGGTCCAGAGAGTCATTTGCCCATGGTCTCCCAGTGAGTTAGTGGCCATCAGGACTCGATAGAAACCAGCTGTCCCAGGCTGCCGTGCCTGGAGCTCTCTGATTTTGCCTATGCCTGGTCCTGATTTGAATGGTGCCCCAGGTCAGCAGAGACCAGCATGGTGTGGCAGATAGATAGGGGGCTAGATTTGGAGTGAGGAAGAGCTGGGTTCAGATCCTGACTGACACTCACTAGCTAAGTGACCCTGGGTGAGTTGTAGGATCCTAGACCGTAGAGGTCATCCAGCTCAGCTCTCTTATTTTACAAATGGGGAAACTGAGGCCAAGAGAGGTGACTTGTCCAAAGGCACACACGTACTGAGTCTCAGAGTCAGGATTGGAATCCAAGTCTTCTGACTCCAAATGCAGCCTATTTTCGCTGCCATTGATACTCTCTCAGCTGTTATATGGTGGAAAGAACCCCCATGCTGACATAGGAGGGTCTGGCAGCCGATCCTGGCATGGCCACATTGACCTTGGGCAAGTCATTTGGGCCTCAGTTTCCTCATGGTAAAATGGGGGAGTTGAACTAGGTGCCACTGAGGTCCCTCATAGCTTTAGAGGGACCGCAGGGCCTGTGGGGCTCTGGGAAATGGGAAAGGGGAAAGAGCAATGACATTGCAGGGTTGTCATGAGTCTCCAACAAGAGAACAAATGGAGCAGGGGTGGCTGTGTGTGTGTGTGTGATATAATATAATATATCATTTAGAATATAGAACACATAGTGGATCCACCATCAGACGGCTACTTCAGGGGTACCTGGTAGCAGAGGCCGCTGTCGGGAGGTTGTTCCCCAACAGTGACTCTCCATTTCCTGACTATAAGCATTTGTAGTAGACTATCCCCCATACCCGGAGTGCTCCCCTCATCATCTCTACCCCTTTGCTTCCCTTCTGAAATCTCCTCAATCTTACTTACTGTTTTTAAGAAGACTTTTCCTAGGACTTCATGCTTCTGAAATTATACTCAATTTATTATGTGTATATCTTATTTGTACATAGTGGTCTCCTCTATTAGACTGTGAACTCCGTGAGGGTGGGGACTATATTTTTGCCTTTCTTTATATCTACAGTGCTTAGACAGTGCCTGGCACATAATAGGTGCTTAACAAATCATTCCCTCCTTCCCTCTCCTTCCCTCCTTCCTTCTTCCCTCCCTCCCCCCCTCCTTCCTTCCTTCCCTCCTCTCTTCCTTTCTTCTCTCCCTTCTTCCTTCCTCCCTCCCTCCTTCCTTCCTTTCCTTCTTCCTTTCTCCCTCCCTCCTTCCTTCTTTCCTTCCTTCCCTCCTCCCTTCCCTCCCTCTTCCCTTCCTTTCTTCCCTCCCTTACTTCCTTCCTTCCCTCCCTCCTTCCCTCACTCCCCCCTTCCTTCCTTCCTTCTATTACAATGGAATTTCCACCTTTGTCCTTGCTCCCAAAACATAGCTCCCAGTGAATAGTAGGTGGTTAATAAATGCTTATTGATTAATCAATTGGTTTCTATTGTGCTGTAAGAAATGATGAGCAGGATGCTATCAGAAGGACTTGTGAAAAATGCAATCCATCTACAGAGAAAGAACTGATGGTATTTGAATACAGATTGAAGTATAATTTTTTTTGTTAGTTCCTCTTTCTAAAGATTTTTATCTGTTTTCTTTCACAACCTGACTAATGTGGAAGTGTTTTGCATGACTGCACATCTATAACTTATATTGAATAGCTTGAGTTCTTAAGTGGGGGTGGGGAGGGAAGGAGGAAGAGAATTTGGAATACAGGTTTGGGTTTGGTTTTTTTTTTTTTTTTTGGTGAGGCAATTGGGGTTAAGTGACTTGCCCAGGGTCACACAGCTAGTAAGTGTTAAGTGTCTGAGGTCGAATTTGAACTCAGGTACTCCCGACTCCAGGGCCGGTGCTCTATCCACTGCGCCACCTAGCTGCCCCTGGAATACAGTTTTAAAAATCGATGTGAAAATTTGTTTATACATGTAACTTGGGAAAAATTCTAAATAAAACAAATAATCGATTGGTTTCTAGCCTTCCACTTGAGGCTCTTGGACTCTGGGGGTCATCAGAGGAAGTAGATGTTCTGGAACAGAAGATCCAGGGATCCCTAGTGACCCCGGGAGTTGTGCATGTCCATGTATGCTGGGTGGAGACAGGATGATTGAGGGCTCCTTGGAGCAGTTCTGTTCTCACTGAGAATGACTGGATCCAGAGGAGGCCTTTTGGGAAGGAGACAGGTGTCTGCAGTGCTGTCTGCAGGGCCTCTGCTGGCCTGTCTCTTCTGAGACCTCCAGATGGAGCCTAAGGGAAATTGCCCAATTAGCTCCCTCCCCTGTCTCCACCCCCTCCCTCAGTGCTATCTTGGCCAGGCAGAAGCCCAAGGGTGCCCGTGCCAGGACAATACATCTGATACCATCTCTGTCTGGCACCAGTTACAGATCTTCCTCAGAGCAGCACAGGGGCTGGTGGGGGGAGGGGGCCCTGGTATTTGACTCTGGCACCTCCAATTTGGGACTCTGAATGGGGCCTGTTTGGCTGGGTTCTGGGTAAGATTGGGTCTGGCCTTCCCCAACCTCTGCTTCCATCTCCAGCACCAGGACCAGAGGCACACTCAGAGGCAAGCAGACCCCTCGTCAGGGGCCTCAGTCTCAGCCACAGCTGCCCCCATCTCTGCCCAAGACACACAAAAACTGCCCTCCGACCCCTGGTCCAGGGATCTCTAGGCTTCCCCACTCTGTTCCAGATTTATCTAGAATTCCACTCTAACGGTGATGTTCTAGGCCTCGTCAGTCAGTCAGTCAGTTAATAAGCATTTATTAAGTACCTACTATATGTCAGTCACCATGACAGGTACTGGGGATACAAAAAAAGACTAAATACTGTCCCTGCTCTCGAGGATGCCAACAACATCCCAATACCCTGGTGCAAACAAGATCTGTCTGATGTCAGTAGCTCCAGCCGGGCAGAGCGAATCTCAGGGAGGGATTGACATGGTCAGGCATGTCCTTTGAGAGATGATTCTGACGGCTGTGTCCGAAGCTTATAGGGACCTGCTCAGAGACGGCAGCACCCATCTACAGCTCTGTCCAGTGCCAGACACTCCCCGAAGGGGATAGCCCAGCACCAAAGACAGCCAGCTGCTCAGAGCCTAGAGCACAGCAGTGGCCCACGAACTAAAGCCGGTTGCCTCTGGATAAAGTGGGAGCTTAGCTTGGCATTCGGAGCCCTCCATGACTCCAGCCTCCCTTTCCATATCAATTTCCCATATTCCCCTTCATACACTTTACATTGTAGCCAAACAGGTCTCATCACTGTTTCCTGATTTCCCCAAAAGTTGGTTTTTTCTGTCTCTGTCTCTCTCTCTCCTTCTCCCCCTCCTCCTTGTCCCTCTCTCCCTCCCTCTCCCTCTACCCCTCTATCTCTCCCTATTTCTCTCTCCCCTTCTTTTTGTCTCTCTCCCTCCCCCTACTCTCCTCTCCTCTCTCTCTCCTCTGTCTCTATCTCTCCCTCTCTCCCCCACCTCTTTCTCTGTCCCTCTCTTCTCAAATGATCTCATTTTCACCTATCCATTTACTTCTTCATACCTTCCCAGAAAAAAAATATAAGTGCTTTGAGATCAGTGTTTCATTTCTTTTTTTGCCTTGACATCCCCAGTGCCCGACACACAGGAAGCAAACACATACTATCTGCTTGTAGGGTTTTCATTTCTTTGCCAGCGTTCTGCCCCCTTCACTCACAATCCTGGCAATTCTCAGAAAGACCTTGGTGGCAGAGTGCCAGCAGTGTGGTTGTGTGGGATGGAAAGGTCCCACAGAGCAGGAGAGGTGGCCTCCACCCTTGGCTGGCCCTGACGCCAGCCCCATTGCTCTCCTCCATCCCCCTTCTGCTAAAGGTGAGCTCAGGTGATGAAGGAGGGAAGCCCTCCTGGTGTCGCTGGCCAGCTCCCTCCTCAGCCCCACTGTCTGCTCCCATCCCGCTGGAGCCTTCCCCCACGCATCCATCATAATCAGAGCTGACATTTATAAGCCATTTAGAACTTTACACACATCACCCCTTTTGATCCAAACAACTTAACAGGCTAGAACATTGGACTGAATATAATGAGATGAAATTGAATAGGGAGAAATAGAAAGCATTATCCTTTAGTCCCAGAGATCAGCTTCATAAGTACAAGGTGGGAGAAGTGTGTTTAGGCAGAATTCTGCTGAAAACAATCTGGGGTTGCCAGTGGACTTCAGGCTCAACCCTGTGATGTGGCTGCTACAAAAATGAATTCCCTCTTTTGCTCCATTAGGAGAGGAAGAGCTTTCTGGAATACGGCTATCCGTACTCTGTCCTCTGCCTGGGTCCCACCACATATAGAGTGCTGTGCTCAGTTCTGTCAGCTCCAGTTTTTTTTTTTTTTTCCGGGGCAATGAGGGTTAAGTGACTTGCCCAGGGTCACACAGCTAGTAAGTGTCAAGTGTTTGAGGCTGGATTTGAACTCAGGTCCTCCTGAATCCAAGACCAGTGCTTTATCCACTGCACCACCTAGCTGCCCCAATGTCAGCTCCAGTTTGGAAAGGGTATTAATAGCATCCAGAAGAAGGCAGGTTTCAAGGGTGTGCTGGAGACCCCTCCAGCCAGAGAGCTGATTGTTAAATTTTCAGTGTGAGCATTTGTACCTCAGATTTGGACGAAAGCTACAAATCTGGGCTTGATTAGATGGTTTGTTCATTGTTTAGAGTTAAGAAAGTGAGAGAGAAAATCTCAATAAGGCAATTAAATTTAATAGAGTTCCGTGCATATATTTTTCTCCCTCTCAGAGAGCCATTTGTTAAACATTTACCATTAGACCCCTGAGATAATGAAGGGCCTTCAGTCCACATGCTATGAAGATCAGATGAAAAACCTAAGGGTGTTTGGCCCAGAGAAGAGAAGAATCAGGGGGAAGAGAATATTTATTTGTTAAATGCCTACTCAGTGTCAGGCACTGTGCCGAACACTTTACAAGTATTATCTCATTTGATCCTCACAACAACACTAGGAGGTTGTTACTATTATGATCCCATGTTACAGATGAGGAGATAGAGGCACAAAACAGTTAAGTGACTTGCCTGGGGTCATATAGCTAGGAAGCATCTGAGGCTAGATTTGAACTCAGGTCCTCATTGTGCCATATTATTTCTTGATTACACCCTGTTTGTCTTCCCTTTCTTTGTTCTTTTACTTTACATTGTTGCCATCCTTGTGTATGTTATTTTGTTAGTTTTTCAAAATTTGCTTTGCATCCCTTCATTGTGAGTCTCCCCATGATTTTCTTCATAGTGGACATCTCTCACATGACTGTAATATTCCATGACATTCGCCTGCCATGCTTTGTTTGGCCATCTCTGAATGGGGCGCACCTGTAGGGTGAGATGATCTTTGAGTGGGAAGTAAGATGTGAAGCCAGAGTCCCCTAATGGGAGCAAGGAGTTGGCAAGGGGAGGGCTGAGGGCAGCCCTAGGATCCCTGTCTGGGGACCCAGGCTGCTTCTTCGCTGGAGGTGGCAGCTACGGCGCCAGGCAGGACAAACGGCTCTGGGCTCTGCTAATGAGCTCACTGACAGGGCCAGGGGCCAGGCTGAGAGTGCTGAAGGACAGCTCTGGCTGGAGGCCAGGGCCCCCAGGGGGGTGGGAGGGGATTGGAAGGAGGGAGCTGGGGAACAGTGAACGTGGCTCGGGGCAGCCGCTAATGGAGCGTTTGAGGGTCTTCTCTCAGGGAGACAGGTTTTAGGGTGTCCCAAATGGGGGTGTGACCTCAGTCCATTGTCAGGCACTGCCATGAAGTGGGGTCAAGCGACATCAGGAGGTTCCTCAGGCCTGGAGGCCAGGATGGAGTATTGGGGGACCACTAATATCCTGTAATAACCACCCAGGGACAGAATCTTCCCTCCCCTCCATCCTGATGAGTTCCCCTCCCCCACCATCCCAGCCTAGGAACTTTGGTAGCCCAGAGACTGGGGCAGGGCCCATCCCTCTGTCCCATGACCCATGGCAGCCTAGAGAGGTGAAGAGCCTGAGGCAGAGCCAATGATCAGCTTCCCGGCTCCTTATCTAAGGACCCTCCTGCCTGTCTGGGAGTCTTGTTCTTGCCCCCTAGACAAGACTGTGCCCCCTCTGCTTGCTCCCTAGGCTGGCTGGTGCCAGCCGCTGGCCCGTGTAATATGAGGGGAGGCTCCACGGAGCTGGGAACAGTTTTGCCTCCTCCTTAGGTCCCCTCCCATCTCCATTCAGTCATGGCCACTGAATAACAGAGACAGAGCCCTGGGGAACCCAATGTGGTCGGAGCCTGCAGCCCCACGGGTGGGACTGGGGTTGAAGGAGGAAGAGGTCATAGTTTAGGCCTCTCCTTGGAGGCCCTGGATTTAGAGGTCAGTGGTCACTTCAGTACCACTAGCAGACATTTTCCTGCTTCCAGACTTTGCTGGACTTTTAGTGATGGGGAACTCACTACCTCTCAAAGCATTCCATTCCACTTTGTGGTGTCTTCTCTCCAAAGGTTTGAAAAGTGCATCACCCATCTGTGTGATGGGTCCTCAGATAATTGCCTGGACTGGATGATCTGGGCCGTGGGGAGTTTTTTATTGTGGTTCTTCAGTCATGCCCGACTCCTTGTGACCCCATTTGGGATTTTCTTTTTTTGGTAAGGCAATTGGGGTTAAGTGACTTGTCCAGGGTCACACAGCTAGTAAGTGTGTAAAATGTCTGAGGCTGGATTTGAACTCAGGTCCTCCTGAATCCAGGACCAGTGCTCTATCCACTGCGCCACCTAGCTGCCCCCTGGGATTTTCTTAACAAAGATATTGGAGTGCTTTGCCATTTCCTTCTTCAGCTCCTTTGACAGATGAGGAAACTGAGGCAAACAGGGTGAAGTGCCTAAGATCCCACAGCTTGTAAGGGCCAGATTTGAACTCCCGAAGATAAATCTTCCTGACTCTGGGCCTGGTTCTATCCATTTCACCTAGTAGTTACCCTGGAGATGTTATATTTTATGTAGATCCCTCTCTCTCTCTCTCTCTCTCTCATATAAACTACTATATTATTTCACTAATATATGTGCATA
The DNA here is from genome assembly GCF_019393635.1 of Dromiciops gliroides. Taxonomy (NCBI): domain Eukaryota; kingdom Metazoa; phylum Chordata; class Mammalia; order Microbiotheria; family Microbiotheriidae; genus Dromiciops; species Dromiciops gliroides. The sequence goes on from NC_057863.1 coordinate 640,272,998, forward strand.
TATACTGTATATGTGTATGTGTGTATGTGTACATGTACATGTGTATATGTGTGTGTGTGTGTGTGTCTGTACGTAAAAGGGAGCAGGCATGATCACATTTTGCATTGAGATTGAGAGGTGTATATTGGCATCTCCCCTGGGAGCCTCAGCTCCGTGTGGCTGTTAGAACCTGAGAGGATTGGTGGAGATGGGGAGGAGGCGGAGCGGGTTTACAAAGATCAGAGCGCAGGACCCTCTCCCCAGTGGAGGTTTGCCATGAATAGGGGCTGCTCATCTATCCCGCCCTGTCTATTGTTTGTCCTTGGTCCTATGGAGGACCCTGACAGATGTCATGACTTGCAATGAATAGGATTTAAGTGAGGGAGGGCATTGCAAAGTCACTGACCTCACTCTTTCCTCCAGAGCCATCTGGGTTCAGTGGCAAGACAGACATACATTAGGACGACTGGAGATGGTCCCGGACTTTTTTTTTAAAGACACTTGGGATTAAGTGACTTGCCCAGGGTCACTCAGCTAGTAAGTATCTGAGGTGAGATTTGAACTCAGGATCTCCCAACTTCAGGGCCAGTGCTCTATCCGCTGTGCCACCCAGCTGCCCCCGCCCTGCCTAGTGACTCAGGGTCAATGGGAACGGGAGCCCACTGACTAAAGGCAACAACACGGAAATGTCAGGGAGGTCGGAATGGGTCCACATGAGGGATTGTGGTTGGAGCCTTGAATTCTTAAGGGCTCAGAGGTTGGGCGGGCTCTGGGCCTCTCTTTCAGGTTTTGGGGTATGCCAGAGCGTCGTCTGCAGTGCATTCTCCCAACTCCGCCCCCCTCTCCATCTTTCCTTTCCCCTCCCTCCCCTCCCTTCCCTTGGCTCCCTTCTCCTCCACTTCTCTCCCTCTCCCCTCCCCCTCCTTCCCTCCCTTCCACTTTGCCCTGTCCTCCCTCCCCTCCCTCCCCTCCCCTCCCCGTCTCTTCTCTTTAAAATGCTTTGATTCCTAACAGGAACAGCCAAGACAAACAGTTTGCTTCTCAGATAGCCTCTAGTTCTTCCTGGTTCAGTTTAGGGTGAAGGGATGGGGAAGCCTGGGAGGTTAGAGAAATTGACAAAGGGACCTGGGTCTGGGGGTTTGAGAAACTCAGGGTCAGGAGAAGCTGGGCAGCAGAACCAACTAGTGGAATACAGTGGAAAGAGCACTGACTGTTTAGTCGAAGGACCTGGGTTCAGATCTTGCTCCTGATGCTACGTGTGTGACCATAGGCAGTCACTCAATCTTTCTGGGCCTCAGTTTCCTCCTCTGTAAAGTGAGGGGCTTGCACGAAGATCATAGACCTAGAAGGGCAGGGACTCCCCTCATGCCTTTCATTTTACAGATGAAGATTCCGAAGCCCCGAGAAGTTAAGACACCTACCCAGGATCACACAGGTAGAAGTCATCAGAGGCAGAATTTGAACCCAGCTGGGTGATGCAGTGGTTAGAGTGCTGGGCCTGGAGTCAGGAAGACCTGAGTTCAAATCCAGCATACTGTGTAACCCTGGGCAAGCCACTTCACCCTGTTTGCCTCAACTTCCTCATCTACAAAATGGGCTGGAGTATCTGTGCCAAGAAAACTCCAAATGGGGTCAGGAAATGTCAGACACGACTGAAAGGATTTAACAACAATCACTTCTTCTAAATCACTTTCAACTCTAAATCTATGATCCCTGTGGTACTTTTATTCTGGGGGGGCTTCATGGAGATTTTCCTGGTTACTTCTCTCAATACCAGTTGCCTTTGTCCCCCTCTCCCCCCAGCTATTGGGGGGTTACTCCTCTGGTTGGAGGGTCAGTATTTTACGTTCTGAATTTTTGAATCCTCCTCATCGAAGTGGCCTGACATAGTCCTCCATCTCTGGTCTCAGGGCCTTTTTCCTGGCTGTTACCTATGCCTGGAGTGCCCTCTCTCCTCACCTCCATCCGTCAGAATCTTTGGTTTGCTTGAAGGTTCCATGTAAGCCCTACCTTGTACATGAAGCCTTTCTCTGTCCCCTTTTTTGTTGGTGTTCCCCTCCCCTCTTCCCTCTCCTCTTTTTGTCTCCTTTATATAAGCACCTTGGGGACAGGAACTGGTTTTGCTTTTGTCTTTGTTTTTGCTTTCATCTTCTCATTGGCTGGCACACACAGTAGGCGCTTAAACTTGCTTGTGGATTGATTCTATTGTTTTTTTTTGTTTGTTTTGTTTTGCAAGGCATTGAGAGTTAAGTGACTTGCCCAGGGTCTCACAGCTACTAAGTGTCAAGTGTCTGAGGCCGGATTTAAACTCAGGTCCTCCTTAATCTAGGGCCAGTGCTTTATCCACTGCGCCATCTAGCTGCTCCTCTAAATGTTTTTGACAAATATTTTCTCATTTACTCCTCACAACAACCCTTGGAGGTAGACACTAACATCACCCCCAATTTACAGTTGAGAAAACTGAGCCAGGAAGAGATTCAATGTCTTGCCCAGAGTCACAGAAGTAGGAAACATCTGAGTTGGGATTTGAACTCAGGTCCTCCTCACTCCAGACCCAGCCCTCAATCAGCTGCCTCTAAAGACTGAGAAAGCCAGAAGAGAGACAGAAAAAGAAACAATAGAAACAGAAATAGAAAAAAAGATAAGAGGCAGAGGCAGAGGCAGAGACAGGGACAGAGAGACGTCGAGGGATGAGCAGAGATAGAGAGACAGATAGAAGTGGAGACAGAGAGATGGAAGTAGAGACAGACAGAGGCAGAGACGGAGAGGTGCAATTAGGGCTGTAGCCCCCGCCAAGGAGGGAGGGGCACCGTCTGCCGGTCCCATGCCTCTCCTGTCAGCAGGCCTCCCATGCCCCTCTGTTTCCTTGCCTCGGCCCCCTGGTTCCCAGGCTGCTAATCAGAGGTGATGAGCCTTCATTCTCACTGTAATTCCCCAGGAATGTCCTGTCTCAGGCTCCAGGCCCCTGACAGGCCCAGATGGCAGATCTGAAGCTGGGATTAGGCATTTGATGGTCAGCACTAGGCTGGGTGTTGAGGGGCTGGAGGTGGGGTAGGGTGGGCAGAGAGCCTGAGTGACTGAAAGAACAGGACAGAGGCTCTGCCGAGGCAGGTTTGGCTTCTCCAGGGGCAAGCACTGAGCACGTTCCCCTCAGCTCCTTTGGTTCCAAGGGCAGGGACGGAGGGACTCCTTCTCCTTGGACTTGGGGGGTCTTCTTCAGGCCTTGGCCTTCCTGAGGGCAGGGGCCATGGGTCTTGCTCCTCAGATGGGAGTGTCTAGCCCAGAACCATCTCTACTAGAGACACACACACGCACACACACACACACACACACAAACACAAACACACAAACATAAGTGGTGCAGTGGGTAGAATGGCAGGAAGACATGAATTCGAATTTAACCTCAGACGCTTATTAGCTGGGTGACCCTGGGCAAGTCACTTCACCCTATGGACCTCAATTTCCTCATCTGGAAAATGAGCTGGAGAAGGAGATGGCAAACCGCTCCAGTTTCTCTGCCCAGAAAACCCCAAATGGGGACACTGAGAGTCGGACACGAGTGAAATTGACTAAACACCACACACGTACACGCACACATATAATGGAAGACTGCGGTTGGGTGAGGGTGGGAGATCTGGAGGGGTAGACTAGGCCAGGGAGGGGGTGTCTCTCCAGAGCAGAACAGGCCAGGGGATTCCAGGCTCGGTCCAAGGCTCGAAAGGACCTCCAGAGAAGGCATCTAGTCCAACCCCACATTTTATAGCCCTGAGCAAGCAGGCCCAGCAGACAAGGGGAGGGAGCTGCCCGTGTCCAGGGACCAGCCGCTGGCAAGTTCCTCAGGGCAGGGGCTTGGCAGGCCCCAGGGCCGGGGATGCCAGAGGCCCTGGACAAGAGGGCCCACTGCTCAGCCCTCCCTCGGCACTCTGGGCCTGCCCTGGGCAGAGACAGTTTGGAGCCCTGATATTACAGCGCAAATACAAGGTGTGATTGGATTCCAACAAGGGGCCGACTCCGCAGCCAGGAGGGAACAAAACAACGATTTCCCAGCACCAGCGTGTGTGCGCACACTCACACGGATGCCCTCCTGCACCCCTAAGCACATGTGGCCCCATCCCTAACACCACAGAACGCTGGACTTTAGGGGTAAATAGTCAAGCTGGGGGTGGGGTGCTAGTCTGGGCACTGTGTGGATCTCCAAGTGCTACATTGCGGATCTTAGGATTCCTTCCCTCTTTGTCGGACCAGAGGGCATTTGAGATCTAATCTGTAATCTCCTGGGACTTGTGGGGGATGGGATGGGAGAATATTTGGAAAGCACTTGGCACAGTCCCTGGCACATAGTAGGTGCTTTACAAACGAAGCTGCTATTATTCATTCATTTATTTGTTTTTTATTATATACCTGCAAGGACAGAAAGCAGGCACCCTCAGTCACAGATACACAGACACAGAGAGAGACACCTTGGTAAAGCAGCTCGAACCCTGGTCTGGTAGACAGGAAGACCTGGGTTTGGATCCTATCTCTGACATTTACTGGTGACATTTTTTTTACAGGGCAATTGGGGTTAAGTGACTTGGCCAGGGGTCACCCAGCTATTAGGAGGCTGGATTTGAATTCAGGTCCTCCTGATTCTGGGTCTGCTACTGGGTCACCCACTTGGCCACTGATAATCAATGTCATGGATGATATTCACTGATGACTAATAAACCGGCACCAGCCAGTACTATTGGAGATAACACACCGGAAATGGGGGCTTGAGCTCATAGCTTAGAAGTCATACCTCTCACTGAAAGCCCTGAGGGGAAGATATAGCCCTGAGCTCTGTGACTCCAAATGCCAGTGTGGGTTGGGAGGGGAAGTACATGGCCTCTAATTGCTAAATGCACCTGTACTTTTCTGTTTACCAGTTGTCTCCACAGATAGACTCTAAGCTCCTGGAAGATAGGCAGGAAATAATTTGACTTTTGTCTTCTAGCCCAGTGACTGACATGTTGTAGGCGCTGAATATTAAATGCTCGTCGAGGGGCAGCTAGGTGGCACAGTGGATAAAGCACCAGCCCTGGATTCAGGAGGACTTGAGTTCAAATCCAGCCTCAGATACCTGATACTTATTAGCTGTGTGACTCTAGGCAAGTCATTTAACCCTCATTTCTCTGAAAAAAAAAGAAAAGAAAAAAACAAAACAAAACAAGAATTTGAGGAACTACTATATGCCAGGGACTCTTGTTAAGTGTTGGGACTACAAAGAAAGGCAAAAAGTCCCTGCCCTTGAAGAGTTCACAATCTAATGAGGGAGACAACAGGCAGACAAGTAGGTACAAATAAGGATAAGTTGGAGAAAATCACCAGAGCAAAGGCCCTGGAATTAAGGGGGACCAGGAAAAGCTTTTTGGAGGAGAGGAAGAAGAGAGGGAAATTTTGGTGATGTAAAAACAAATGATATCACAACATTTGTTTGTCCTTCGTTCCTGAAGAGGGCCGTGACATTGGGGTGATGTCATGACTTGCACTGAATCAGATTTAAGGGAGGGAGAGCTGAGCAAGGTCACCAGCCTCACTTTCTCCTCCAGAGTCATCTGGGTCCAGTGGCAAGATTTATATCAGGACGACTGGAGATGACCCTGATGTTTTAAGGCAGTTGGGCTTAAGTGACTTGCCCAGGGTCACACAGCTAGTGTCTGAGGCCAGTTTTGAACTCATGTCCTCCTGACTCCACTGTGCTACCTACCTGCCCCAGTATGATGGTGGTTGATGATAACTAAGCTTTATATAGCCTGTGACGTTTGCAAAGAGTTTCCCATACATTCACCACATTTGTGCCCCTCAATAGCCCTTTGAGGGAGCCACTGTTACTATCCCCATTTTCAGGTGAGGCAATGATGCCTCAGAGAGGTAACTTGACTTGCCTCAGGTCACACAGCTAGCAGGAGTCTGAGTCAGGATTCTAAGCCAGGTCCAAGATTGGGCTGTTTGTTCTGTGAGGTGATGGATAGGAAGCATCAGTGGCCTGAGCCCTTCCCTTCCCCCCAATCCCCCAACACTACCCTGGCCCAGGCCATTTGTCCTGAGGTAGCCGGCCGGCAGGGCTGGACACTGGTGACCTGACTGGGTCCCCTGTTCTGTGGCCCTGAAGAGAAACTGTGGAGGGGCAGGGAGTTAAGGAGTGATTACTGACCTCTCCAAGGCCTCCTGGCCCCCCCTCCTCCCCTCACTAAGCCTTCCCTCCCCCAGAGCAGCAGGAGGCCTTGGTGCTGAAAGAGAAAACCTTTCCCCTTGGATGCTCCCAGGCTGACCCCAGGCCCTCAGGCTGCAGTTCTGGAGTGAAGGCTGATTTACAGGCTCACTTCAGAGCCTAGGGCCGGCGCCTGCTCCCCACAGGCCCTGGCCCCGTGCCCCACCCCCCTCCTCATTCCAAGCCCCCCCCCCACCTGAAGCCTGCCTTGGGGTGAAGAGCTCAGGGTAAGGTGCGGGGAGGTGGGGGAGACAGGAAGCAGTGTACCAGGAACCAAGGCTGATACGGGACAGCCCTGCTGGGCCCTGAGACCCCCAGACAGACCAAGGGCAGACTCACTGAGAGAAGCTCCTCAGAGAGGACGAGGAGGAGGATAACAAAAGAAATAGATGACAAGCTGTCTGTGGGGAGGGCTGATACTTCCAGTCTCACACTGGCGGCTCCTCTAAGCACAGGATCACGTCTCTCTTTTTTTTTTTTTTTGTGAGGCAACTGGGGTTAAGTGACTTGCCCAGGGTCACATAGCTAGTAAGTATTAAGTGTCTGAGTCTGGATTTGAACTCAGGTCCTCCTGAATCCAGGGCTGGTGCTTTATGCACTGCGCCATCTAGCTGCCCTATCACGTCTCCTTTTTAGCCCAAGGCTTCTCTACGGACAGAGCATGTGTTTCCCTCAGGTCCTCAGGACGATGTTATGTCTCCCAGTTACCCAAGGTGTTCCCCTAAGACAGGATGCATCTTCCCATCAGAGTGGGGGTTGCCCAGCATGGGCTGCTCCTCCTCCTCTCTCTGGGGTCCCTCAGGTCAGACCATGCCTTGGACCTCAGAGCTGTGGCCCCTGAGGGAGCATCTGATCTCCTCCAGATGGGCACAGTCCCATTTCCCCTTCAGACAAGGGGCTTGCCTAGGACAGGCCACATCTCCCCCCTTTCCTAGTGGGGATCCCCCAAGGCCAGGACCATATTTCCCCTCAGACAGGAGAGTCTCTGAGGGTGAGAAGGGGGTTGCCCTGGTTAGGGGGCATTGCCTCCCTGGTCTGGGGGGTCAGGAAGTTGCCTCAGGCAGCCAGACTCACTGGTTGCTCTGAGGAAGCTCATTCTGGTTCAGATGGAAAAATGTGTGTCCACCTCCAGTCTGGCTGGACACTTCCCTCCGGAGCCAGCCCCAGAAAAAGCCCTGTATTGCCTGGCCACAGGGTGACCAGAAGGGGGCACCAGGCCAGGGCTGAGGAGACTGACTCCCTCCATAACCTTGTGGATTGTTCTATGGGATAGGAGAGGGGCCAAGCTGTGACCATCCACCCCTCCGATGTCCTCCCCTGTCCCCTGCCTCAGTGTCCCCCAAAGGTGCTCTTTCCTAAGCCCCCTGACTTTCTTGTCAGGGCTGACCATGACCATTTCTGGCCCAGCCTGATGAGCCAGGTAGATGGGACAGAGGTACAGGAAGGCTTCTGGATGCTTAGGGGCCCTCAGACACTTACTGGGGCTACAGCCTCACTTGGCGGCCTATGGAGGACTGCAACTTGGGGGAGCTGATCCTGTTGGGGTGCTGCTTCAGGGGACCGAGTCCAATTGCCGGTCTGAGTGTGGGGATATTGATGGTTACCATCCCAGACTGGGAGACTGGTGGACAGACAGGGGACAGACAATCAGATGGACAGACAGATGAGGGGGAGGGGTGCAGAATGGACGCACAGATGGCTACACAGATGAAGCCATAGACAGATGGACGGAGAGATGGGAACGGACAGAGAGATGCTCTCAGTGGGCAGCCAGAGGGGTAAATGCGCTGACCAGTGGAATAGACCGGCTGGGGATGGGTAATATAATGAGATTGGAATAATAATGAGAAGGTTTTAGAGGAATGTGTTCTCCCGGGGAGGAAGGCAGCAGGTGAGGGATAAGGATCTCCCGAACCTCTGCACGCAGCTGGGCCTGCCTCTAGCTGTGACCAGGTCTAGTCCCGAGAGCCCAGAAAGGGGAAAGGCATCCTGAGAACAGACTGGGGGTGGGGCGGGGGCTGGGAGGAAAGATGGGAACAGAGGAAGGAGGCAGGAGAGCTATAGGGAGAGGGGGTGGGGCGGTGGGAGAGAAGGGGTCTCCTCCTCTTCCCTCATCCCCGTTCTCTATCCCCTCAGAATGGCGTTCCTGGTACCTGGCATTTGTCCTTCTGTCCCCGAGCTGCTCATGGAGGCCCATGGGCTTCTACTCCCTGCTGAGTGTCAGAGTGTAGAGATTCCCAGGGTTCTGGGAGGACCTCTGAAGTTTGGGGGTATGCTTCAGACTCGGGAAGCCTGATCCTTGGGCCTTTCCTTAGGCAAGAAGCAGCCTAGCCCTGGGGCCCAGGTCCCAGAGCCTCAGGGGGCAGCCCAGTCAGTTGGGTGTGTTGGGACAAGGGGAATTTTCTTTGCTGTCCCCAATGAGCAGAGAACTGGAGGGGAGTGGGGTGGTGGTGGTTGGGGAGGGTGGCCAGTGACTCCAGCCCAGGCCTGCTTCTTGGTCCTGGCCTCTTTCCAGAAGGGATAGGGGATGACCAGAAGACTTGGGCTGGTTTGTAGGAAGATGTAGAAAGTATTCATGTCTTTGTGCCTAAATGTGTCTGTGGGGCTGCCCAGGACAGGGCTTGGAGTCAGCAGGAGGATCTGGGTTCTAATCCTGCCTCTGGGTGTTGCTGGCTATGTGGTCCTGGGTAAGTAAGTGGCTCAGATTCTCAAAGTCTTATTACCCTCCTCTGTAAAATGAAGGGAGGATCCTCTGAAGTCCCCGCTCCAGCCCCAGAGATGAGACTGTGGCTGTGTCATCCATGTATAAGGGACTCTGGTCTAGCAGATCGGGAGCCGGATTAGGAGGGAGACTGAGCCGTGTTTACAGAGTAAACACGGTCTGTGGAGGGGGAGCCCAGGCAGTGGCTCCAGCCCTGCTGTCCTGAGACTGTCTGACTGTAGGGGAGCCAGGCCCTTTAGCTGCTGGGTGCTCAGGTAAGGGGTCACTGGGCCCGATGGTATCTGGGCTTATGGCCGGGCCAGCTGACTGCACTGGAGGCTTGGACAGAAGGGGGGGGGCAGGGTGCAGGCTGAGGACCGTTGGGCCTGCCCAGGAGTGGTCATGTGATCCTCCTGGGCTCAGCCTGTGCCCCACTCCCCGGCCTGGCCAAGGCAGCAGAGAACCTTCAAGCAGCACATTTTGGGTCCCCCTTCTGTGTGTCTGGGGGTGGGTCTGTCTCTGTGTGAGGTTTGGCACAACCGCCTGTGTGTGTGACTGTGGGTATACCTGTGTTTTGGGAGGGTATTGGGAGGGGATGTGTGTGAGAAAGCCTGAGCGTCTTTCATGTGACCCTTCTGCCCCTCTGAGGTCGTGCCCATGTTCATTTCTGTGGCTTAGTGACGCGTGGGTATGTTCCGTGCTTGGGTTTATATCTGTGTGGGGCTGGCTCTGTCTGTGTGCCTGTGGGTGTAACTGTGCCTGGGAGGCTGGTGGTGTCATCGCGGGGAGTGGGGTGGGGGTAGCACAGGGACTTGTCACTGTTTCCTCATGCCTTTCCACATGGGGTTCTTGGCACGTCTAAGCATGTGTCTCTTTACCACCAGCTGTAACTGCCTATGCCCAGGCGCATTTTTGTGTATGTAGTGAACTTTCTGACCCTGTGTGCTTGACCAGGGCCCAGAGAATGCCCAGGATGGGGCCAGGGGTCTCAGAAAGTCTCCTGGTCACATCCTGTTCATGGATGTCAGAGATAGAGATGAGGTGAGAGGTGAAGAAAGAAGGGAAAAAGGAAATGGAAGGGGGCAGCTAGGTAGTACAGTAGATAAAGCACCAGCCCTGGATTCAGGAGGACCTGAGTTCAAATCCAGCCTCAGACACTTAATACTTACTAGCTGTGTGACCCTGGGCAAGTCACTTAACCCTCATTGCCCAGGAAAAAAAAGTGTTAAATGCCTACCATGCGCCAGGTACCGTGCTAAACGCTTTCCAAATATTATCTCATTTGATCCTTGCAACAACTTTGGGAGATAGGTGCTGTTACTATCTCTATTTTGTAGTTGAGGAAACTGAGGTGGACAGAGGTGAAGTGATTTGTGCAGGGTCAAACAGCTAGTAAGTGTCTGAGGCTGGATTTAAACTCAGGTCTCCCTTATTCCAGGCCCAGGATTCCATGTGTGACTGTACCCCCTAGATGCCCTATGGAAGTGGCAGTAATGTTTCCCTAGTCATGTCAGTGTGGGAAAGATGTCATCACAGTGGGGCAGCTAGGTGGCACAGTGGATAGAGCACTGGCCCTGGAGTCAGGAGTACTTGAGTTCAAATCCGGCCTCAGACACTTAACACTTACTAGCTGTGTGACCCTGGGCAAGTCACTTAACCCCAATTGCCTCACTAAAAATAAAAATAATAATAATAATAAGATGTCATCACAGCAATAGCACTATGGTGATGATGTCACTGTGGCACCGTGATTGATGATGCCACAGTGATGACATTACAGCGTTGATGATGTCACTGGTTGGTGATAATAAGGCCCTCACTTTCCCCTCCCAGAGCAAAAAATGCCCTGGCCTCGGACTGTGGCCTCACAGCCTTTTGGCTATTGGTTCCCCATGATGGGGGGCCCATTTGGGAGTCCTTGATCAGCCCCAATGATTCAGATACCAGTAGGAGCCCCCTCTCCGCCGAGCCTGGCAGGAAAGAGCCTACTGTGTGTTACCCAGGACAGGGGCTGAGGTGTGGGGGGTGTGGCGCACACACAGCCAGGCCCCCAGGCTGTATCCCTATATGTTTCCCATCAGCCTTTGCTCTTCTCATTCCCCCCACCAGAGCAGAGGAGATGCCTGGTTTCCCTGTCCCAGGGCAGAATTCTTCTCTAATTAATTGCAAAGACCCAATTACATTCCCCTCCTGACCTTCACTGTGCTTTCTGGAAAAATAATTTGAGTGGGAGCTTTGAAAGCCAGTACTAAGGCCTGCAATGGGTATTGACACAGGGGGACTGGGCTAATATTGACTTAAGATGGGATCCTGTTTGTTGGGAGGGGAGGCAGGAGGTTCAGCTCCCCTTTTCTCTACTTCAGAGAGGTCCCCCAGACAGGACCTGAGGCTTCGAGCAGCCCAGGCTCCCCCCCATGTCTGTTCTGCATTAAACAGGAAGATGGAGCAGAATGACCCCAGCAGAGTCAGCAAGAAGGCCTAGTGATGCTGGTGGCGGGGACAGCATCAGGTGGGAGTGACTGGGGGGGCCAGTCCCCTGCCTCGGGGTCACCCTGGACTCCATTTGCCCATCTGCTTGGCAGCAAATTACAATGGCATCTGATCATGGATTTAGGGCTGGAAGGGACCTTACCCTTTACCAAGGGACCTGAGCCCAACCCCTTCATGTTATAGAAGAGGAAACTGAGGCACAGAGAATTTAGGTGAGTTTTCCAGGATCACACAGTGTGAAGTAGGATTTGAATACAGGTCTCCCTGGTTCCAAGTTCATCACTTTGTCTATTATACCACCCAGGAGGCATTTTAAAAGAATTGTTGATTAGTTGGTTGAGTAAAGCCGAGATTTCTGGGAACACCACTTGCCACGGTCTCCTTTGGGTTCAGGGAACAGTCAGAACATGGTTAAGGGCAACTTTCTTGACCTTCCTCCTGGGTTCTTTCCAAACTACCCATACTGCCTAGAAGCCTATTTCCTCTTAAGAGCTATGATTTTGGGGCAGCTAGGTGGTGCAGTGGATAAAGCACTGGCCCTGGATTCAGGAGGACCTGAGTTCAAATCTGGCCTCAGACACTTACTAGCTGTGTGACCCTGGGCAAGTCATTGCCCCACAAAATAAAACAAAATAAGCAAAACAACAAAAAAGCTATGTTATCTTGAGGGTTCTCTCCTCAGAATTAAAGACAGCTGGTAGAAGTGGATAGAGCCCTGGGCCTAGACTCAGGAAAACCTGAGTTCAAATCCACCCTCAGGCACTTGCTAGCTAGGTGATCCTGAGCAAGTAATTGTACCTCAGTTTCCTCAACTCTAAAATGGAGATAAACAACAGAAACAACCTTCCAGGTTGTTGTGAGGATCAAATAAGATAATATTTGTAAAGTGCTTAGCACAGTCCCTGGCATCTAATAGGTGCTTAATAAATGTGTATTCCCTTCTTCCTCTTCCCCAGACTCTGCCCTCCCCAAAACTCCATTGTCCCATAGATTCCATCATCCCCTTGGCTCTGTCCTGAGATTTTCTTCCTCCTGACCTCTGCCTTTTGGAATCTCCTGCTGTCCTTCAAAACTCAGGTACCACTTCCTACATAGAGCCCTCTTGACCCCTTCCCTAGCCCACTGGTGCCCTCCCTCCCAAACCACCTTGAATTCATTTTTCTTATCTACTTTGTATATACTGACATGCCTATGTTTTTATCTCCCATTAGAATGTAAGCTTCTTGAGGGCAGCAAATGTTTCATTTTTGTCTTTGTATTCCCAGCACAGTGCTTGGCACACAGCAGGGGTATAATAAATGCTTGTCGATTGACAATGGGCTTGGTCTTTGCTTGAGCTCTATCCTCCTAGGCCTCACAGAACTTCTATAATCCTATAGTCAGTCCAGTATTTATCAAGTTTCTGCTATGTGGTAGGCACTGTTCTAAGCATAGGATACAAAGAAAGACAAAAAAACCCCATAGTCCTTAACCTCAAGGAGTTTACATTCTTTTTTTTTTTTTTGGTGAGGCAATTGGGGTTAAGTGACTTGCCTAGGGTCACACAGCTAGTAATTGTTAAGTGTCCGAGGTCAGATTTGTACTCAGGTCCTCCTGAATCCAGGGCCAGTGCTCTATCCACTGCATCACCTAGCTGCCCCAGGAGTTTATATTCTAACGGAAGAGAACATGCAAAGGACAATGTATGTATAAGTTATACACAGGGTAAAGTGGAAATAAGCAATAGAGGGAAGGCGCTAGCATTATGGGAGAACTGGAAAAGGCATCTTATAGAAGATGGGATTTTGGGTGAAATTTAAAATATATATATTTTCCCCCAGTTACATGTAAAAACAATTTTTAACATTCCTTTTTAAAAAAAAATTGATTCCAGGGGCAGCTAGGTGGCATAGTGGATAGAGCACCGGCCCTGGATTCAGGAGGATCTGAGTTCAAATCTGGCCTCAGACACTTAACAATTACTAGCTGTGTGACCCTAGGCAAGTCACTTAACCCCAATTGTCTTACCAAAAAAAAAATTGAGTCCCAAATTTTTTCTCTCCTTCCCTCACCTCACCCTCCCTGAGACAGTAATTTGATTTGGGTTGTACATGTTCAATCATGCAAAACACATTACCATATTAGTCATGTTATGAAAGAAGAGAAAGGCCCAAAGGGAAAACAAAAAGATAAAACAACACAAAAAAATACAGAAAGTGAAAAATAGTATGCTTTGATCTGCACTCAGACTCCATCAATTTTTTTCTCTGGAGGCAGATAGCATTTTTCATCATGAGTCCTTTGAATTATCTTGGATCATTGTCTTGCAGAGAAGAGCTAAGTCATTCACAGTTGATTATTGTTACAATGTTGCTGTTGCTATTGCTATGTACAATGTTCTCCCGGTTCTGCTCACTTCACTTTGTATCAGTTCATATAAGCCTTTCCAGGTTTTTCTGAAATCATCCTGCTCATCACTTCTTTTCTTTTTTTTTCTTTTTTTCTGCTCATCACTTCCTATTGCACAAGAGTTTTCCATCACAATCATATACTACAACCTGTCCAGCCATTCCCCAATTGATGGGCATCCCCTTAATTTCCAATTCCTTGCCACCACCTAAAGAGCCGCCTTAAATATTTTTGTACATGTGAGTCCTCCTCCTACCCTTAAAAATCTCTTAGAGCTACAGACATACTAGTGGTATTTTTGGCTGGGAGTTGAAAGAAGCCAAGGAAGCTGGGAGGCTGTCCCAGAGTCCATCCTCTTACCTTAGGCTGTACCCACACAAGAGAGGGAGATGATAATAGGTCATCCACTCTATCACTCCATGTGTGACCCAGGGTAATCCTGTCACCTCACTGTTTCTTCTTTTACAAGATGGGGGAGGGGTGAGTGAGATGATCTTGAGGTCCCTCCCAAACTCTAACTCCATGATTCTACCTCTGTGACCTTGGGCAAGGTCTAGGGCCTCAGTTATATGATGAGTAATGATTTACAAGATGCTCTCTATACACGATCTCATTCTAGTCTCTCAACAACTCTGTATGGTAGGTCCTATTACTCTTCACATTTTTACAGATGAGGAGAATTTCCCTTCAATATAAAACCTTCTGTTCACAGAAGCTAGGAGCTTTCCTGGAAAATCTTTATCAAAGAAGCAGAGATGTTGAGAGGGTGTAGTAATGTACCTTCTATGGGGTGCTTTCCCAACTTACACTGGCCCTTACACTGGCACCCCAAAAGGTGGCCACTCTCATAGGTCTTAGAGGTATAGTTTGCGGATCTGCACTCCTAAAACTATAGCTCATGAGCCCCCACCAAGTAAGCTTACTTTTAATAGTCAGCCAGTTGATTATTTTGCTCAAAGCAAAGGCATTGTCTTAAATAACATAGTAGGAAGAGTGGCTACAGAATATTCTCCCTCATAAATCTGAGGTTATATACAAATAACATCTATGGCAAGAGTGAGCACAAACTCAGATTACACTGCTAGTGAGGCCCCGGTGTCCTTTTTCTTCTCATGCTGCTCCTGCCTGGGCTGATTATCATTTATTCGGGTTAACTGCTTAGCTGGGATCCTTGAGTCTGCTCCTCTCCAAAGGCTGACTCTCAACTGTCAAAGCTGGTTCTTTTTTCAAGTAGCTTCACCACTTGAAGCTTCCTGCCTGGCATATGGCTCCCTTCTGTATTTATGCCTCCAAAGAGAGTATGTCTTCTGCTCCATGATGGATAAGTCTTGATGGTGCTGTTTGCTGGGTGAGTAACTGTGTTATTAAAACCTGTGATTTATGGGAGAGTAAGAGCGTAGGGAGAAATCCATCCCTGACCTCGTTCTCCCAGTGGAGGCACAAGTTACCATACTCCCTCAAACTGTGGCCTGCCTGAGCTACCCACTCCTACCTGGACTGGCTGCATAGATGACAAGCTACCCTTCCAAGGGTGAATAAAGGTGGCAATGATCTTAATCAGCCTGGGGCAGTTGTCCCTTCCAAGGCAATCAAGGGACTCATTGACAGGATGTGAAGGGATGCAGGGTGACATGTACATATTAGCACTTAGTTTCTGCCTTTTATCTTCTGTAATTATATCTTGGCCTGGGAGGCTGGTCAGGGATCAACACTGCCTGTCCCCATAGTGATAACTGACATTTACGTAATGTTTTTTCCCTTTTTTTTTTTTTTTTTTTTAGTGAGGCAGTTGGGGTTAAGTGACTTGCCCAGGGTCACACAGCTAGTAAGTGTTAAGTGTCTGAAGCCAGATTTGAACTCAGGTACTCCTGAATTCAGGGCCAGTGCTCTATCCACTGCACCACCTAGCTGCCCCATAAAAATCTCTCTTTTTTGGGGGGGGGTCAGGGCAATGAGGGTTAAGTGACTTTCCCAGGGTCACACAGCTACTGTCAAGTGTCTGAGGCCAGATTGGAACTCAGGTCCTCTTGAATCTAGGCCAATGCTTTATCCACTGTGCCACCCAGCTGCCCCTTTTCCCCTTTTTTTGATGGGGCAATGAGGGTTAAGTGACTTGCCTAGGGTCACACAGCTAGTAAGTGTCAAGTGTCTGAGGCTGGATTTGAACTCAGGTCCTCCTGAATCCAGGACCGGTGCTTTATCCACTGCACCACCTAGCTGCCCCTACATAATGTTTTTGTTTTTTTGGGGGGTTTTTTGTTTTTGTTTTTTTTTGTGGGGCAATGAGGGTTAAGTGACTTGCCCAGGGTCACACAGCTAGTAAGTGTAAAGTGTCTGAGGCCGGATTTGAACTCAGGTACTCCTGAATCCAGGGCCAGTGCTTTATCCACTGTGCCATCTAGCCCTACATAATGTTTTAAGGTTTGCAAAGCACTCAACAGTTGTGACCTCATTCTATCCTCACAACAGCTCTGTGAGGGAACATCTAACATTAGCCCCATTTTAGAGATGAGGAAATTGAGACGAAGAGAGAAATTAGGTGACTGGCTTAAGGTTACTATCTAGTAATTGGCAGGGCCTGCATTCAAATTTAGCACTCATTTCCCTGTAATCATGTTATTTTAGCCCATGTACCGAGAACATAAGATGTGGCCTAGTATGAAATCCAGTCTTTCAATATTCCCACATAGCCTGAGTGGATTCTGCTTCATCTCCTCTGCCTGGCCAGCCTGACTCCTTAAGGATGAATGAGGGAAATGCAAATATTCACTTGCATTTATCTCCCTGTATTACAGGTTTTTCTTTCCCAGAGGGAGAGCCCAAGTCAGCCCCTTTCCCCCCTTGTAGGAGGAGGAGGAACCTCCCCTGGGGATCTCTTATCTGGCTGTCCATGGGGTCTGGTCCCAGCTCCAACCTGGACATATGTGGAAAGGGGTCATCCTTAGGTCTTTGGGCCTGCCAGGGCATTCTTTTGCTAATCTCTACAACAAGGAAATTGGGATAGACTACATTTCAAACCACAACCCCCTCCCCCAAAGTTTGTGTAGCCACCATTGCATAGGACTGCTTCCCTTTGTTTCTTCAAGTGTCCAGATCATATTTGTCAACTTTGACAAGTCATTCATTCAATAAGCATTTATTAAGTGTCTACTGTGTGCCAGTTGGGAGGCAGCTAGGTGAGGAATCTGGAGTCAGAAAGATTCATCTTCCTGAGTTCAAATCTGGCTTCAGACACTTAACTAGTCGTGTGACCCTGGGCAAGTCACTTTACCCTGTTTGCTTCAGTTTCCTCATCTATAAAATTAGGGAGAAGGAAATGGCAAAAACTCCTTTTTTTGCTCCAGAATCTTTGCCAAGAAAACCCCAAATGGGGTCAAGAAGAGTCAGACATGACTGAAATGACTGAACAACAACAGAATGTGCCGGCCACTGTGCCACTGTGGAGACAAAAACAAAGCGGTCCCTTCTCCTCAAAGAGCTTTCAAGGAGTGTGGGTAGCTAGGGGTGGGGGATGGGGTGGGAGACCAAGTGGTCTACAGATAAATACATTCAAAGTAAGAGGAAGGGACTATAGCTTGTGATTTCATTGAGAGGGAACTCCCAGGGGAGGAAACTCCCTCTACCAATGCAGATTGACACCTTCTCTACAACTTCTAATCATAGAGAGAGGCCCAAAGGACTGAGAGGTGAGGTGACTTGTCCAGGGTTGCCTAGCCAAGATGCGTTGGTGGGAAGGACTTGTCCCCAGGTACCCTGGCTCCTAGGTCAGCTCTCTGTCTGTATGACATGCTGCCTCTCCAATCTAAGCAGTTCTCAAGTATTACAGAGCAGGGGGAAGCAGCTTGGGAGAGCAACAAGGGCTTCATGCGGGGGGGTGGCCCTTGAGTAGAATGAAGGAAGCTTGAGATTCTAAGAGGCTGAGGTGAGGAGGGGGTTGGGGGGTGGGATTGCCCGTGAAAAGACATGGAGGCTAGAGATGGAGTTTTCCACACAGGGAACAGCTAGAAGGCTAGTTTGTCTGGGATGTGGGAGTATGTGAAGGGGATTTAATACTAAGCTGGTAAGTGAAGGGCTTTAAATGTCCAACAAATGACTTTGTCTTATATTCTGGAGGCCAAAGAGAGCCGTGGGACCTTCTAGAGTAGGGGAGGAACATGGTCAGATCTGTGGTCAAGGGACATTAACTTGAAGAAATCGCTGAAATCGATTGCGCCAGGCTGTGTGCCCAGCCCTGACTCTATGGGCACCTTTGTTACTTCAACCTTTGGTGGGTTATAAGGGACCAGGGCTAGGGGAGACTCTGGGTGCTGGGAGATCTGGATCTATGGGAGATGGATGGATGGATGGATAGAGGGATAGATGAATGAGATAGGTCAATGGATGGGTAGAGATAGGTGGATGGGTAAATAAAGGGATAGAGAGCTAGGTGGGTGGAGAGGCAAAGAGATAGAGGGATAGATGAATGATAGAGCAAGATGGGAAGATAGAGATAGGGACAGATGGATAGAGATAGGTGGGTGATGGGGAAATAGAGGGATAGATAGATGGATGGTAGAGAAAGGTGGATGAATGGGTAGGTAGACCGGGAGACATAGACGGACAGATATTTAAAGGGTCCCTCCTGGTGCCTCTGAAGAAAGTGGATCTCAAAATCCAGAGGCCTCATTCTGAACTCATTCAAGGTAGGGATCCTCCAAATGAAGGGCCTGAGCTGGAGTGTCTTCTGGGGAGGGATCCCTTATGTCTCTGGGGCCTCCAGTCTATAACTGATTCAGAAGGAAAATATTTACAGTAGAGTCTGCCCTCCCCCCAAATCGAGTGATGGAAGCCCTGGGTG
Organism: Dromiciops gliroides; assembly: GCF_019393635.1. Lineage (NCBI taxonomy): Eukaryota > Metazoa > Chordata > Mammalia > Microbiotheria > Microbiotheriidae > Dromiciops > Dromiciops gliroides. The sequence continues at coordinate 640,291,625 of NC_057863.1, forward strand.
GGGAGGCTTCAGAGACTTAACCCCCCAGGAAGTGGGGGTGACTACGATGGGACTGAGGGGCGATGAGGATGGTGGTGGTGGTGATTCTGAAGATAACAAGGACGATGAGGAGGGTGGTTGTGGCAGGAACCATGACAACGTTACCGGGGATGGTGATGATGGTAACGAATGCAGTGGTGAAAATATCGAGGGTGAAGACTGCCCAGAAAACACGATAATGATGGTGAAGGGGGCGGTCTGGCAGTGGCAGTAAGGATGAGATGGACAGTTGTGGTGCTGGGTTAGAATTGGGTCGGGGGGAGGAGGGAAAGACAGATTTCTTGAGAGCCCAGGGAAAGGGGGACCTGGGTTGGGACGCTGGTATCTAGCCAAAAGAGGTTGTCTCTGGAGGAGACATGGCTCGCTCCAGCTGTGGCTGAGAGTGTGCCCTAGTTTGGGATGAGGTGAAGAGGAGAAGTTCAGCTCCCTAGCCCCAGAAAAGAGCCCCAGGCCTCCTGACGCTGGCAGTGGCCAAGGAAGGGAGGCTGGTATTCCATCTCCTCCCTGATCCAACATTAGGAGCAGGCAGCCAGTTCCTGCTCACACCTGCTCAACATCTGGGAATAGTATCTCAGCTGCCCTTCCAACTTGGACAGCTGTGCTCTCAGGCTAGTTCATTAAGCTCAAAACAGGCATTTGGAAGATGCCAAGGGCATTCCAGGGGTGGGGGGAGGCGGAGGACAAATGCCACAGCCCCACTGGCCACATGCAGCAGTGACGTCGGGGTGACCACCACCTAATGCACATCCCACAATCCTCCTGGGTGGAATCAGGCCAGAGGTCTGCACTTGAATGAGGACCATGTGCCAGGTGACCACGAGAGACCTTGACCATCCATGGGCCTGAGCTGGGCCTTGGGGCCTAGGCTTGACCAACAGGTGCTGTGAACTTACCTCCAGAGCATTTTCTGGTAACTGTGGTATGAACATCTTGGCCAAGTCTTCCCTCTTCCTGGCTCTGCCTTGTCCCACTGGTAAGCTTCCCTTTCTCTAGCCCCAGTGTTGTTCCTTTCCCAGTTCCATCATTACTGGCATCTGGCCCAATCAGCCATGCCAGAGTAGCCTGGGCCCCATGGTTCCCTGCCTCTTTCTCCATCCAGGTCAATAGAAGCTGTTTGGGTTCAGAGCTCCCATTTCTTTGCCAAAGATCAGCCAGTTGGTTTGCTCAGCTAACTAAAAATGGCCCATCCCTCCCTTTGCCAAATCCCCATTGCAACTGAGGACTGGATTTGGGTCAGGCCCAGGGCCTCAGTTTCCTTTTCTGTAGAATGAAAGGATTGGGGGGCAGCTAGGTGGCACAGTGGACAAAGCACCAGCCCTGGACTCAGGAAGACCTGAGTTCAAATCTGGCCTCAGACACTTAACTCTTACTAGCTGTGTGACCCTGGGAAAGTCACTTAACCCCAATTGCCTCACCAAAGGAAAAAAACCAAAAAAAAGGATTGGTCTTGTTGGCTTCTAATACTCCACCCAACTCTATCTATGATTCTGGGGTCCCCAAGATGCTAAGGTCATTGACCCCTCAGACACCTAAACTGAAAAAAGCACTAGATTTTGAGTCAGAGTCAATTGATAAGCACCTACTATGTGCTAAGTGCTGAGGAAACAAAGAAATGTGAAATCAGTCCCTGCCCTCATGCAGCTTACAGTCTAATTGAGGAGTCAATATGAACAAACAGAAACAGAAACAAATATAAATTAAAAACATCCATTCTGAAGCTGGGCTGGTACCTGAGGCCCTGGCCCTCTTCCAATAAGGGGTTCAGCTTGAAGTTCATGAATAAACAAATTCATTTCTGGGGGAAGCAAGCCTCTAAAGAGAGGGGTCTGGCTCTTTTTCTGTCTATAACTCCCTGGCTTATAATGGTATTACTGGGTCAAAGGGTATGCACAGTTTGATAGCCCTTTGGGCATAGTTCCAAATTGCTCTCCAGAATGGTTAGATTAGTTTACAACTCCACCAACAATGCATTAGTGTTTCAATTTTTCCACAGCTTCTCCAACTTTATTATTTTCTCTTTTTGTCATATTAGCCAATCTGATAGGTGTGAGGTGGTACCTCAAGGTCATTTTAATTTGCATTTCTCTGATCAATAGGAATTTAGAGCATTTTTTCATATGGCAACAGATAGCTTTGATTTCTTCATTTGAGAACTGCCTGTTCATATCCTTTGACAATTTCTCAATTGGGGAATGACTTGCATCCTTATAAATTTGATTTAGTTCCCTATGTACTTTAGAAATGAGGCCTTTACCAGAAACACTGGCTGTAAAAATTGTTTCCCAGCTTTCTGCTTCCCTTCTAATTTTGGCTGTATTACTTCTGTTTGTACAAAACCTTTTTAATTTAATGTAATAAAAATCATCCATTTTGCATTTCATAATATTCTCTATCTCTTGTTTGGTCATAAATTGTTCTCCTCTCCATAGATCTGAGAGGTAAACTATTCTTTCATCTCCTAATTTACCTATGGTATCACCATTTATGTCTAAATCATGTACCCATTTTGACCTTATTTTAGTATATGGTGTAAGATGTTGGTCTATTCCTAAACTAGTCATGCTATCTTCCAGTTTTCCCAGCAGTTTTTATCAAATACTGAGTTCCTATCCCAGAAGCTGGAATCTTTGGGTTTATCAAACAGTAGATTACTATAGTCTTTTACTACCGTGTCTCCTGTGCCTGACCTATTCCATTGATCCACCACTCTATTTCTTAGCCAGTACCAAATAGTTTTGATGACTGCCATTTTATAGTATAGCTTCAGATTTGGTACAGCTAGCCCACCTTCCTGTGCATTTTTTTCCATTAGTTTCCTTGATATTCTTGACCTTTTGTTCTTCTAGATGAATTTTGTTATTATTTTTTCTAGCTCTATAAAATAATTTTTAGGTAGTCTGATTGGTATGGCATTGAGTAAATTAATTTAGGTAAAATTGTTGTTTTTATTATATTAATTTGGCCTATCCATGAGCAATTGTTATTTTCCCAATTATTTAGATCTGATTTTATTTGTGTGAAAAGTGTTTTGTAATTGTGTTCATAGAGTTCCTGGGTTTGTCTTGGCAGGTAGACTTCCAGGTATTTTATATTGTCTACAGTTACTTTAAATGGAATTTCTCTTTCTATCTCTTGCTGCTGAGCTTTGTTGGTCATGTATAGAAATGCTGATAATTTATATGGATTTATTTTATACCCTGCAACTTTGCTAAAGTTGTAAATTGTTTCAAGTAGTTTTTTTTAGTTGATTCTCTAAGTATATTATCAAGGAAACACCTTCTAATGAGGAAGGCTATTCAAACATGGAATGAGCTGCCTTGGAAAATCATAGTGGTACAGTGTAGAGAGTTCTGGGCCTGGAGTATGGAAAATCTGAGTTCAAATCCTGCCTTAGACACTCAGACACAGGTGTATGACCATAGGAGAGTCACTTCACCACTTGCTGACTCAGTTTCCTCATATGTTAAATGGGGGTAATAATAACAACATCTGCATTACAGGGTTGTTGTGAGGATCAAATAAGATAAATTTGTAAAGCACTTACCACAGTGTGTAGCACATGGTAGGTGCTTAATAAATGATTATTCCCTTCCCCTTCCTTTTATTTGGGTCCTGGATTTAGAACCAAAAGGAACCTAAGAGGTCATCAAGTATAACCCTCTTATTTTACAGATGAAGAAACTGAGTCTCAGATAGGTGAAATAATTTACCCAAAGTCAAATGAGTAGCAATTAGAAGAGCTAAGGGGTGAACTTGGTGCTCTGATACCAAATTCTATGAATTTTTCACCATTCAACCCTGCCTTTTCCTAGTGGGTTTTATATCACTAGATGTATTTGTAGTGCTATTCCTACTTCCAACTTATCACTCATAGATTGCAGGTTGAATCCTCAAGAAAAGTGACTGCTCCAAGGTTCAAGATATTCTGAGGGTCTTCACACCTATAAAAAAAAATCATAGTTCACAAGCCCCCACCAGTGAGCTTGCCTTTAATAGTCAGCCAGTAGATACAATTAGCTAAAAAGTATTTACTGAGAAGGCATCATAAGGACAATATATACCCCATAAACCTAAGACATATTTTCTCACAATTATATACAACATCAATGGGAAGAATGGGGGGCACAGATGTAGAGTACACCACTAGAGAGTCACACATGTAAGGAACATATATGGCCCAAGCAATTCACAACTCTGGTAATTCAGGGCTCCAATGATCTTTTTCTCCTGATAGTATCCTCATGCTACTTCCCCTAGGTGCAACATCTGCTGGGTAGGTCACACAGACAGACTCCCTTGTTCTGTTCCTCTCTGCAGCTTGACTCCTAATGAATATGGCTATTTTCCTTTCAATTTACAAAGCTCTTCCTGTCTTATGCTTTGACTGTCATACTTTTGACCGACTGGATGTGGCATCTCCTCCTGGGTAAATAGCTCCACTGAAAGATATTATGACCTCTTGTGGGAGTTGGGGAGAGGAAAGAGAAGTCCCCATAAGAGCAGATTCTCTTAAGGGTCAGGTTCTTTTTCTATAGATAGCTCTCTACTTTGCTGCCAGAGATCACATACCTGAGTTATCTCCTGCTCATTTCCTAAAAAATGAATGTTTTGTGGGCAGCTAGGTGGCACAGTGGATAAAGCACTGGCCCTGGATTCAGGAGGACCTGAGTTCAAATCTAGCCTCAGACACTTGACACTAGCTGTGTGACCCTGGGCAAGTCACTTAACCCCAATTGCCTCAGGGAAAAAAAGTGAATGTTTTGGTTTTTAAAGAAACCACATGGAGCAGGGCTGATCTTTTAGTCAGCCAATGACTGGTCATCCTCTAATTCCATCAAGCTTGCCTGAAGAATTTCTTCACACCTCATAAAAAGGTAACACAGTATGCACATACACACACACACACACACACACACACACACACACACACACACACCCCAAGGCATTTTGTTTGGGACCATGATGCTTTGTTGTCTCTGTTACTAGACCCTTATCTTCTATAATTTCACCATATGTGCTGGTTGGAAATCAACCAATCAAGGGTGGTCCCCTCGATTAATACATTCAAGAGAGAGCTGGATGACCAATTGGTGTGATGGAGAGGGTATTTTTATTCAGGAGAATATTGAACTAGATGGCCTCTGAGGCCCCTTCCCACTCTGAGATTATGTGATTTGAGTTGCTTGGCCCTGCTCAGCTTCATGGGTTTGTTTCCAGACAGTGGGAGGTGAAATCCATTAATCCCTCAGCAGATAATTTAGTGAACCTACAAGGAAGGGCCCAGAGCCCAAGACCTCCTCAAAGAAGAGACATTTCCCCTGCCCTCTTGCCCAAGGACTCAGCAGGAATTCCATTCCAGTGTAGATCATTGCCTCAGAAGACCTCAAGACCACAATGTACCCCACACCTGAGGGCTTCCTCAATGGGTAGCAGTACATTGCACACTCAGTCTGCCATCTAGAGGCCAAAGTCAATCTCAGGTTGAAGCGAGATACTGATAAATGGATCACAGGCACCCGGCTTAGTGGTTGGTCCTGCCTGGCATTGCTTAAAGGCAGTTTGTTGGGTGGTGGATAGAATGGACCTGGATTCAAATCTAGCCTTATACCTTTACTAGCTGTGTGACCCCGGGCAAGACACTTCACTTGTTTGCCTCAGTTTCCTCAACTGTAAAATGGGAATAATAATAATAACACCTATTTTCTGGGGTTGTTACGATGACAAAAAGATAATATGTACTAAGTCCTTTGAACACCTTCAAATATAAACATATAAATATTCTTGTTGTTTTTGTTGTTATATTGGTCTATCACCCCCTCCTACCTTTTTTTTTTTTTTTTGGCAGGACAATGAGGATTAAGTGGCTTGCCCAGGGTCACACAGCTAACAAGTATCAAGTGTCTGAGGTCAGATTTGAACTCAGGTCCTCCTGAATCCAGGACCAGTGATTTATCCACTGTGCCAACCTAGCTGCCCCTCCCCTCCTACCTTTTTAAAGCTTCAGCCAATACCACCTCCATGCCAGCTGTCTCTCCCTTTGCCCAGAACCTGATAAAACCTGATTCTTTCTGTCTGGGTACCCAGCATGATTCCCTGGTATTAAGTCTAAGCTGTCTTTTCTATAGCTATCTAAACCTCCAACTGGGAGTTTGGAACCCTCTTTGCTCATCTCCCTATTCAGCTGGTCATTTGATTGCTATTTGAATACCTTCAGCAATGGGACGCCCACTACCTTCTACTTTGGGGCTCCTCTGGTTGTTAGGAGGTTTCTGGTTTTTATTTTTTAATTTCAAGGATCTGTGATATCTTGGTGTCATTCTTCCTTCTGCCAAGGGACACTATAGGCCTTTTCCATCCTAAGAGATGGACTTTAAGAGATCCTGGGATGGAAAAATGCACCATCTTGGATGCTGTCTCAGTGATGAGCTGCAGCAAACTTAGGCATGCGGGTCCTTGGGAAACAGATCCCCAGCTCATCTCCAGGTGCCTAACCTGAAGCCTTTCCTACTTGGTACGACCTGCCAGTGGTTGTACCCCACTGGTCCAGCCTTTGGTAACCTAGGGTAACTCCCCATGGTGGGATGAGTTATTGGAGGAGGCACCTCTGTCAAAGTGTTCTTTACATGAAGGAAATAATGTATCCCAATCAAATGTAAATTCCTTGAGGCCAGAGTCTGTTTGATTTTCATCTTTCTATCCCTACTGTGCAGCATAGTGCCTGGCACATAGTAGGTGTTAGCAAATGTTAGAGTGAGTTTTCTCCTCACCACATCCTCAGAATTCGTGGTTTAATTCCAAAGTCGGCTCAAGTGCCACCTTCCATATAAAGGCTTTCCTGATTCCTGCCTACCCTGATCCCTTCCTTCTATTCCATTTCCCACCAAAATTTTATCAGTTGTTTTATTTATGTACATGTCATCTGCCTGATAGATTGTAAGCTTCTTGAAGGTAGGCACCATCCCCCTCTTTTTCTCTACCCCTGGCCCTGTCTTTGTATCCCCCATTAGCCTTTGGTACATAGTAGTCAGTAAATAAATAATAATACCTATAGGGCAGTGGATAGGGTGCTGGGCCTGGAGTCAGGAGGATCTGAGTTCAAGCCTGACTTCAGACACTTACTAGATGTGTGACCTTGGGCAAGTCACTTAATCTTTATATGCCTTAATCCACTGCTGAAGTAAATGGTAAACCTCTCCAGTATCTTTTTTAAAGAAAGCCACATGGAGGGGGCAGCTAGGCACAGTAGATAAAGCACCGGCCCTGGATTCAGGAGATCCTGAGTTCAAATCCAACCTCAGACACTTGACCCTTACTAGCTGTGTGACCCTGGGAAAGTCACTTAACCCTCATTGACCCACTCAAAAAAAAAAAAAGAAAGAAAAGAAAGCCCCATGGACAGTCTGGCCCGTGGGCTCACAAACAGATGGGCGCTACAGATAGACTGAACAACAAGGATTTATATAAAGCATCAAAGTTTGCAAAGCACTGAACATGGCTTATCTCATTTGATATTCACAGCAGTCCTGTGGGTCAGATATAATCCCAATTTTACAGAAGAAGAAAGTGAGACTTAGAGAAGTCAAGCAACTTGCCCAGGGACATAGAGTTTATAAGTGTCTAAGGCATGATTCAAACTCAGGTCTTCCTAACTCCAGGCATAGTGCTCCATCTATTGCATCACTCAGCTGCCTATGTTTGTTGATTGAACAACTGATTGATGAAGTTCAAATCTACCCCTCACCAATTTCTCTCCATTATTCCTTGTTTTTGACTATGCAGGCCCAGCTGGAGCAGATCTGATCCCTAATTCTTCTTAGTTACCTCATGAAAAGCTGTGTAGCAGTAGATAGTGCTGGCACTAGAGTCAGGAGGGCCTGGATCCAACCCTGCATTGGACACTAGTCCTGTGACCAAGTGGACATGTATCACTGAACCTCTGAACCTCAGATGCAAGTGAGTCTCTCCTTAAAACCTCATGATGGGGCAGCTAGGTGGCTCAGTGGATAAAGCACCAGACCTGGATTCAGGAGGACCTGAGTTCAAATCCGACCTCAGACACTTGACACGTACTAGCTATGTGACCCTGGGCAAGTCACTTAACCCCCATTGCCCTGCAAAAACAAAACAAATAAAAACCAAAACAAACAAACAAAAAAAACCTCATGACAACCTTTCCCGGGCAGGAGGGCGGGGGGAGGCCAGTTCTGTGATCCCCATGTCACAGGGCATGGGATTTCTAGATGGAAGGAACCTTAGAAAAATGGCTTCTCTGTTTCCCTGCCCAGGTCAGTGGGAAGTGATAATAAGTTCCATTTGCTTCTCTTGGACTCATCTGGGTCCTTCATTCTGGACTCCACTGAGGCTTAGCTCACAGGCTGAGGCACAGAGCCCAATGCCAGGACCGTGATGGTACTGCTGTACTCTCCTCTGGTCAGGCCGTAGCTGGATTGTTGTATCCAGTGTGGAGGGGAAGAGGAGAAGAGTTCAGGGAGGTCATAGACAAACTGGAGCTCTTAGACAGGAGGGTAGACCAGGATAATAAGAGAACTAGAGAAGGCTGCACATATGAAGACAGGTTGAAAGCATAGGGGATGGTTGGTTTGGACATGACTTTGGGCAGGGGGGACTATCTTCAAGCTCCCTTTTGTTAGTATTCATCTATCCATCCACTCATTCATCCATCCTTTCACTCATCCATCCATCCATCCATCCATCCATCCACTCATTCCAAGAGGTATAAGTGAGGAGAGAGTGCACCAACAAGACAATCTGGGCAAAGATTTGGAGGTGGGAGATGGAATGTCATGTCAGAGAAAGCAAGTTGGCCACTTTCACTGGCACTCACTGTTTGTGATAGGAAACAATAGACAATAGTTCTGGAAAGTCTGGCTGGAGCCAGATTGTGAAGGGTTTTAAATGCCAAACAGAGGAGTGTGTGTTTTGTTTTATTATTTTATTTTTGGGGGGTGAGGCAATTGGGGTTAAGTGACTTGCCCAAGGTCACACAGATAGTAAGTGTCAAGTGTCTGAGGCTGGATTTGAAGTCAGGTCCTCCTGTCTCCAGAGCCAGTACTCTATCCACTGTGCCACCTAGCTGCCCCTGGAGTGTGTATTTTAGAGGGACTCGGGAGCCACTGGGACTTCTTGAGCAAGAGAGTTACATAATGAGACATGTGTACTACAATAAAAGCTTGAGAGTGATGGAAAACCAAGGAGCACTCTAGACAAAGTCCTCCAGGAAAACTTGAGGATAGAGGGTGAGTGGTTGTATCCTGAGCCTCTTGGCACTCTGGGCCCTGGCTCAGTGTTAGGAAAGGGGCCCAGTCAGTCCTAAGGAAGTTGGCACAGAAGCTATTATGTCTAGTTTGCTCTATGTGCCAAGCTTGCTAGGCATCTGTATCTAGAAGGACATGCACTTATAAAAGAGGTCTCTAGATGTGTGACCTTGGGCAAGTCACTTCTCCTTATCCCTTGGTTTCCTCATCTTATTGAGGGAAGATTGGACAAGAGGACTTCTGTGGTCCCTCCAGTGCTATAGACAGGAGCTGATCATTCCTGGGAGCACTGCTTGAAGGCTGGGGATCTTCCTCAGCTCTTTGCTATATATAACAGCTCATGGGATGCAGGATATAAGAGGACTCCAAGGTTCATGGGCCTTTCCCAGCCTCTTCTTCCAGCCACTACCCACCAATATCCCCACCTGGTGCTTGCCCCAATTTCCCTGCATCTGAATCTGGAAGAGCTTGGAGGTGGGGCTGGAGTGGGGAGAGGAGAATCTGGTGGCTTGGCAAATGCAAATGTTTGTCTACTTGGGCCCTGAGCCCTCCTGCTTCCTTTGCCATGGATGCAGGGCATGCCCGTGGGCACGGTGAGGTGCCTGTTGGCCCATCCTTGGCTGGCATTGCCGCACACAGGTGAGCAGACCCAGGCTTGGGAGAGGCTCGGCAGTGACAATGGGCCTTTGTTGCGGATGGATTTGGGGGAGAACCTGGTGCTCTGGGGCAATGAGTCACAGAGCCTCCCCTCCCAGGTAGGGGATGGGCTTCACTCCATTCCGAGGCAGAGACAGAGATAACATCGGTTTTGCAACAGCAGACGTGTCTATCACACCTGACCCCGGGCTGTTGCTCTGGCTGCTTTCCGGGGGTTGGGGGGGGGGAAGGCACAAAGGCTGCTGTCCTGGGTAGCCCCACTTACCTTCCACATCAGCCCAGGATGCAGAATATGCCACCAGGACTGTGGTTCCAGAAGCCCTCCTCATGCAACATGCAGAAGCAAGATCTGGAAGGATGCTCAGGCAGGAGCCACTCTTTGCCTTCTGGGAAACCCACACTGATGGCAAGGGTAGCACCTGGGAGATGGGCTGGGCTGGGGGATGGATACACAATGGTGGCAAAGGTTAGCATTCAAGCGTGGCTGGTGGGGAGGGGACAACAGGAGCTCTGAGCATCATGGGGAGAGAAGATAAAAAAGGCTGATGTTCAGAGAGTTTGAGAGGGTTTGCAACTCTACGAGGTGGGTACCACGGGGCTCAGGATCCCCATTCTACAAAAAACTCGAGTCCCAGCCACATAGAATTATGGAGATGATTGAGTCCAATCCTGTCACTTTTTATGGGATGAAATAGATAAGCAAAGGGGGCAAGTGACTCGACCATTTGAATCTAGGTCTTTCTGGTTTCAAGTCTAGCACTCTCTATCCCCTATCAGATATAGAAAGAATTAAAGGATGGGATGGTTTTGAGCTAAGGAAGACTGAATGGCATAGAAACCTGGATTTGAATTCTGACCACTTGGGCCGGAATCCTGGCTCTGCTATGTCATAGCTGTGTGACCTCAGGCAAGTCACTTCTCTGAGCCTTGCTTTCCTCATCTATAAAATGGGTACCTTCTAAGGTCCCTTTCAGCTTCAAATCTACAAACCTCTGAATTCTAAGGTCCCTCCCACATCCCAAATTTCCTGATTCTATGATGTTGCATCTGTTTGACTGTGGGAGAATGTCTTGTCTTCTCTGTGCCTCAGTTTCCACCTCTGTAAAGTAAGGATAATTGAACTGGATGATCTCCATACTTCTTTCCAGCTCTAGAGTCTTATCTGGCTGGAGGCTCCAGGGCTGGGGCCAGCAGGGTTCTGAGACTGAACTCTAGGGGCTGAGCAGCCACTGCCTAGGACTGCCCAAGGCTGAGGAGGGGGATGGAGCAGGTGGGAGACCTGTGGTCCTGGACTGGCCTTAAAGAGGAAGTCATTCTGAGCTGGGCAGAAGAGGACAGTGGTGACAACAGAGAACCCTTGGTTCACAGTCCTTCTCTCCTTCTTCCTTGGCACTGGGCCCTGTGTCTCCAGCGGAAGAGCAGCTGCCATTGGCCCTAATGTTGGAGCTGAGAACCGATGATTCACAAATCCACCTGTCCTGCCCTGACCTCTTTGCTGACCTCCAGCCTCCCATCTCCAACTGTCTTTCCAATATCTCCAAATGCATGTCCAGTAAAGATCTTAAATCTAACATGTCTAACACTGAACTCATTCTCTTTCTTCCTGACTCCACCCCCTCAACTTGCAGATGACTATTGAGGGCACCACCATCCTCCCAGTCCCCCAGGCTCACAACCTATATATCATCTGCAGCTCCTCACTGTCTCTCATCTCCCCTACCCAATCTATTGCCAAGGTCTGATGATTTTACCTTTTCAACATCTATCCAATAGGCTCCCTTCTCTCTTCGGAGGCTGCTGACACTCTAACAGGCCGCATCACCTTATTGTTCAGTTGTGTCCGACTCTTTGTGACCCTATTTGGGGTTTTCTCAGGAAAGCTGTTTCCTTTCACAGCTCATTTGACAAGTGAGGAAACTGAGTCAAACAGGGTTAAGTGACTTGCCCTGGGGTCACACAGCTAGCAAGTGACTGAGGCCAGATTTGAACTTATGAAGATGAGTCTTCCCAATTCCAAACCCAGTGACCTATCCAGTGTGTCACCTAGCTGCCCATCACCTCATTACCTCAGGTTTGGATTATTGCAATAGTCTTCCTTCCCCAAGTCTCTTTTACTCCAATCCATTCTCTATTCAGCCACTAAAGTGATTGTCTTAAAGTACAGGTCCAATCATGTCACTACCCTGCCCCCCTAACTCCAGTGGCTCCCTATTTCTCCAGGGTCAAATACACAATCTTCTGCTTGACGTTCAAAGCCTTTCATAACCTAGCCTTCTCCTAACTTTCCAGTCTTCTTAATACTTTATTCTCCAACATGTCCTCTTTGATCCAGTGACACTGGCCTTCTGGCTGTTGCAACAACAAGGCATTCCATCTCTCTGCTCCAGGCATTTTCTTTTCTTTTCTTTTTTTAAAATTTTTATTTATTTATTTATTTTGGGTGAGGCAACTGGGGTTAAGTGACTTGCCCAGGGTCACACAGCTAGTAAGTGTCAAGGGTCTGAGGTTGGATTTGAACTCAGGTCCTCCTGAATCCAGGGCCAGTGCTCTTTCCACTGTGCCACCTAGCTGCCCCCAGGCATTTTCTCTAGCTGACTCCTCTCCACCCCCCACCCCTTTCCTTCTTTCCTCCTCCTCCTCCTCCTCCTCCTCCTCCTCCTCCTCCTCCTCCCCCACCTCCTCCTCCTCCTCCTCCTCCTACTTCTTCTTCTTCTTCTTCTTCTTCTTCTTCTTCTTCTTCTTCTTCTTCTTCTTCTTCTTCTTCTTCTCTCTCTCTCTCTCCCTCCCCCTTCTCATTCTCCCCTCTACCTTCTATGTATAAGATCATAAATTTGGAACTGGAAGAGGCATAAAAGGTCATCTAGTTCAACCTCATTATTGCATAGATAAGCCCCAGAGAGGTTAAGTAATTTGTCCATAGTAATGAGTGGCAGATATGGGATTTGAACTCAGGTCCTCTGATTTTAAATCCAATGTTTTCCCCCCAACATCCCACAGTGCCTCCCAGAGCCACAACTAGAGATCAGAGCCCAGCACAGTCACCACAAACCTTGAAAATGTCAGACACTGGGCAAGTGGCCCAAACTGTGCCTTCTACTGAGGGAGGAGGGAAGAGGGTTGAGTGGGGGAGGAACCCACCAAAGCCCATTATTTGAAAGATTTTTACTTTAAGTAATTATTCTTGCTAAGTAGGTGCGAAACTCTGTGGTTTATACTTGTAAAAGGCCTATAAGGGTTATCATCACCCTCTAAATTCGGTGCCCCTGGGGCAAAGCCCCAGTTCCCTGCCCTAGTTATGTGTGACTGGTTCCCTCCCCTCCCTCCTTTCCTCTCCCAGATGTACTCAAACACAGCTTTTTATCTCAGTGTATACCAAGCTGGTCAGTGTTTAGGAAAAGGTGGTAATGAGACCAAGGGCATAGATTTAATCCCATGTTGACTAGTTGGTTTCATTCCCTTCCCCGTCACAAACTGAACTGTCACCCCACACCCATACTGAATCCTGACTGGTCAGAGGCTGAGCCTGAAACTGGCCCCAGACCGAGCCTGGCACTTACTCTGGTCCCATTTGGAACCCTGACCCAAATTGTAGACTGAGTCCTGATGCTGGTCCCAGTTGGAGCCATGACCTTGCCTGCTGACCCCGGTCCTAGACTGAGCCCTAGCTCTGACTCCAGACTGAGTCCCGATCCTGGCTACAACCTGAGTCTTAAGCCTGGCTCCTGATTCCAGCCCCAGACTGAACCCCCCGTGGCCCCTTTGGGTGAGCTCAGCCAAAGGCCATCTAGCCCAGGCACAGGGCCACGTGGCTTGTCAGGTTCAAGGGTGAAATGAAGGCTCTCCCTGCTGGGAAGCCGTTGGAGGAGTCGCCACTTGGAATGCTTTCTGAGTGGCAGCAGCTTAGCCTGGGGCCTTGGTCCAGGGAGGGGGAAGTCAGGGTAGAGGAATAAACAGGAAAGTGGACGTCAGAGGATAAAATAAAAATCTATTTCTGAAATGAATTGTCTCCAAATGGTGCCGCACAAATCCCTCTGTTTGTAACCAAAATATTTCCTGCAACCCCATGCCCTGACACATTCAGCATTATGGCCACAGCTCAGCCTGGGGGCTCCAGCCCTTCCCCAGTTGTGTCTGTCCCTCCCCTCTCGAAGGTTCTGAGCGTGACAGGTTTCCCAGCATCGATGCTGAAGAACTTCCCAGAAACAAAGGTTTCTAAACTCTGGGATGGCGGACTGGAGAGGCTGTGAACTCTCTTCACATGGAGGTCTCTGGGGATCACATGTCCAGGGGCGGGGGGATGGAGCCGGTGGGCACCTGTCTGAGGCAGCAAGCCTGAGCCTGCTGCTCATGGGCTCTTGAATCTAAGCTGGAAAGGACCTCAGGGGTCATCTGGAGCAATCCCTTCATTTTAGAGAGGGGTAAACAAGTCCAAGAAAAATGAAGGGATTTTCCCTCAAGGTTAGTTATTAGTGCCTTTATTCCTGGAAATTATTTTGCTCTCTATCTTGTAATTGTTTTGTATTCACTTTTCAGCGGAAAGGTGGTTTCCACCCAATAATAGAATCAATGGGGAAGCTAAGTGGCACAGTAGATAAAGCACTGGCCCTGGATTCAGGAGGACCTGAGTTCAAATCCAGCATCAGACACTTGACATGTCCTAGCTGTGTGACCCTGGGCAAGTCACTTAACCCTCATTGCCCTGCCAAAAAGAAAAAAAGAATCAATGTAGCAAGGAAATCAGTCCTATGAAAAAAGAGCCAGACTAAAATGACAAAAAATGAAAATAATAAATGTTGGAGAAGCTGTGGGAAAATTGGAACACTAATGCATTGTTGGTGGAGCTGTGAACTGATCCAACCATTCTGGAGAGCAATTTGGAATTATGCCCAAAGGGTGATAAAGCTGTGCCTTTGACCCAGCAATACCACTTTTAGGTCTTTTTCCCAAAGAAATCATGGAAAGGGGAAAGGGACCCATATGTACAAAAATATTTATAGCTGCTCTTTACGTGGTGGCAAGGAATTGGAAGTTGAGGGGGTGCCCATCAATTGGGGAATGGCTGGACAAGTTGTGGTATATGAATACAATAGAATACTATTGTTCTGTAAGAAATGATGAGCAGGAGGAGTTCAGAGAAACTTGGAGGGTCTTGCGTGAGCTGATGATGAGTGAGATGAACAGAACCAGAAGAACATTGTACACAGTATCATCAACATTGAGTGTGGATCTACTGTGATGGACTATATTCTTCTCACCAATGCAATGGCACAGAAGAGTTCCAGGGAACTCGTGATGGAAGAGGATCTCCAAATCCAAGAAAAATAAAAAAGAACTGCGGAGTATAGATGCTGAATGAACCATACTATTTCTTTTGTTTTTGGTGCTGTTGTTTTTTCTATTTTGAGGTTTTCATCATTGCTCTGATTTTTCCTCTTATAACATGACTAATGCAGAAATAGGATTAATGTTATTATGTGTGTATATATATATATAACTTATATCACCTGCTGTCTAGGGGAGGGGGGAGGGAGAAAAATCTGAAATTGTAAAGCTTGTATAAATAAAAGTTGAGAACTATCTTTACATGTAACGGAAAAAAATAAAATACTTTATTAATTAAAAAAAAGAGCCAGAAAGAAAAAAGAAAAAAGAGCCAGGGTTTTTGTAACTTTGTAACAGCCAACAATATGATCAGAAACCACAAAAAGGTGAGGGCAGAAACAGTTTCAGTTTAGTCTTTGATCCTCAGTGACTAGCACAGTACCTGCTTCACACATAGTAGGTGCCTAAAATGCACGTTGAATGAACGAATAAATCAACAAGAACTTATTAGGCAGCACCTACTATGTGCCAGGCACAGAATGAATAAAGAATTGTCATTCTGATGGAGGAAGTAAGTACTGGTAGGAATGTGGCTAATTAATAATACAGGCTTAACATTTATGTGGTTCTCTAAGCTTTGCAAAATGTCTGTGTATTTGATCACACTGAATTCTCACAGCCATATGAGGTAAGTGTTATTATTGGTCCCATTTTGCAGATGAGGAAATTGAGAGTCACGCAGCTAGTCAGTATCCAAGGCAGGAGGTGGTAGTTCTTAGATATTTCTCAATAAAGAATTATACTCTCACACACAGTCCAGTTAGAATTAAAGTGCTTTTTTAATTTGGTCCTAGAGAAATTCACCTAGTCAAAGACTTCACCCCTTGGGGAGGAGAGCTTAGAAACACTCTCCTACCAGAGGGAAGGCAAAAGCTTTTATAGAGAATAGATAGGGCGTCCACTTGAAAACTGGAAAGTTCCCTTTTGGGGTGTGGTGGGGAAAGCCTGGATGTTTGTCATATTCCTGAGAGTCAAGGGGGATGTTTAAAAAAATGATGGTCTTGAGGGCAGCTAGGTGGTGCAGTGGATAGAGCATTGGCCCTGGAGTCAGGAAGACCTGAGTTCAAATCCAGCCTCAGACACTTGACACTTACTAGCTGTGTGACCCTGGGCAAGTCACTTAACCCTCATTGCCCCACCAAAAAAAAAAAAAAGAATTAAAAAAAAAATTATGGTCTTGACTTTTGGGGTTATCTCTGTCTCTTAGCTCTGGTCTGGTAGTAGCCATAACTAACTAACTTCCCTGCTATAGAATTCTATCTCCCCTTACTTCTTAGGTATGTCTGTCCTGATATCTAGCTGGTCAATCTAAACTTTAATAGTCCCTTGATTCCTCAGTAGGTCTGTCCTAATATCTGGTCGCATTTGGTTTTGCTTCTTACAGGAGAAAACTTCTGATTTATTCCAAGCCCATGCCAATTTGAACTCAGGTCTTCCTGACCCTATGTCCATGTCTTTCCCCACTCTGCCACCTACAGAATAAATGTGAAGAGAATGTTCTCTCTCTGATTGTCCTCAATTTATCCTGTGCATGTCTTATTTGTATCCAATTGCATTGTTGTTTGTGTGTTGTCTCCTTCATGAGGCTGGGAACTCCTGGAGGACAGGTCTATCTCTTTGCATACCCAAAATGCTTAACCAGCTACCTGGCAAATGCTTGTTGACTTGTCTTGGAAAGAACATTGGCTTTGGAGTTGGAGGCTCTGGGTTCGAATTCCACCTCTGATGTTGACCACCTGTATAACTTTGGACGAGGCTCCTCCAGCTTTAGATTTTTGGCCTAGGTAGTTGGGATTCAAGCCCAGAACTTCTGACTCCAAAATCCAGTACCTCAGTAGGGAAGAGAATGTCATCCGAAGAGAATTTCTTTCTTTGTTTCTTTCTGGCAGGGCAGTGAGGGTTAAGTGACTTGCCCAGGGTCACACAGCTAGTAAGTGTCAAGTGTCTGAGGTCGGATTTGAACTCAGGTCCTCCTGAATCCAGGACTGATGCTCTATCCACTGCACCCCCTAGCTGACCCCTCAAAGAGAATTTCCAATGGGAAACCTTAGGAATGTTCAAAGCCAAGATAACTGACCAGTGGTAGTAGCATAATTACTTCCAATAACTCATGGATTCCTGTGTGTTCTAGACCCAGGGCTCAGAAACACTAAGATGCAGGGCCCAGAATCCCTGCTCTGGCTACAGGGTCAAGAATTTAGAGTCCAATTTGTGAACAGCCTGCCCCTTGGGATAAGCTGGCCCATTCACTGGATAAGGATTGCATGTAATGAGAGGAATTGTGGTCCAGGGATCTGGGTGTTTCATCTGAAGCCAGAGGCCCTGGTTTTAATTCTTGAATCTGCCACTTCTTATCTTGGGTAAATACCTTTACCAGTCTTGGTTTCCAGTTTCCTCATCTATAAAAATGAAGATGGTGAACCAGATGACCCTGGGAGTTCCTTCTGCCTTTAAATCTATGCTCCCATGGTCCTAATGAATTTCTTGCTGGACACCTGGGCTCTACCTAGTTTGAGGTTTAAATTCCTAGAGGCTGAAGATACAGAAATACTGAGATCAGCTGAAATATCTTCGGTGACTGAGTGGGCTATCCATGGCTGACTGGTAGGTCTCAGGGAAGGAAAATTTTCTTTTATTTTGTTGTTGTTGTTGTTGTGGGACAATGAGGGTTAAGTGACTTGCCCAGGGTCACACAGCTAGTGTCAAGTATCTGAGGGAAGATTTGAACTCAGGTTCTCCTGAATCCAGGGCTGGTGCTTTATCCACTGCACCATCTAGCTGTCCCCAAGGACAAATTTTCAAGTGGGGAAAAACTCTGTAAAATCCCTTTCTCTACCCTGGTCTGTCTACTGTGCCAAGGTAGTGAAGAGATTAATGCTGAGAACCCTCTTCTCTCCAGCCTACTTAATAGTTACCACTCTTCTCCCCTCCACCCTTAAGGGTCTCATAACATGAGCAAGATCAAAGAAAGCAGTCAGGGTGAGCCCCACTTCTCCAGCATTTATTCATTTTTAATTGGTATTTAATTTTTTCAATGAACAAAAATCTATTTCCTCTCCTTCCCACCTCTCCCTCCACTGAAAACAAGATGAACAAAACCCTTGTCATAAATATGCATCACCAAACAGAACAAATATTTACATTGACCACACCCAGAAAGTCCAGTATCTGTCTTGTTCTGCACCCTGAGTCCTAACAGAGACCTCTCTGTTAGGAGATGGGGAACATGTTTCATTATTGGTCCTCTGAAAGCATGGCTGGACATTGTGTTCATCAGAATTCCTAAGTCTTTCAGGTTGTTGGTCTTTACTATTCAATATTCATTTATCAATGAACAGAATGAAAGGCAGAGCACTCTCTCTGTCTCCCTGTCTCTCTCTGTCTCTCTTTCTCTGTCTCTCTCTCTCCTTCCCTCCCTCTCCCTTTCTCTCTCTCTCTCTCTCTCTCTCTCTCTCTCTCTCTCTCTGTCTCTCTCTCTCTCTGTCTCTCTCTCTCTCTGTCTCTCTCTCTCTCTGTCTCTCTCTCTCCCTCTCTCTCCTTCCCTCCCCCCGCCCTCTCCTGGTACACAGAAAGTGCTTAATAAATGATTGTTGATAGATAGATTCAGAATGAGTCAGAAGGACCTGTTTAACAGTAACAAAAAATGAAGTGACTAAATTTTCCCAGTGATGACTGAATGCTAAGGTGCTAGTCATTTCTGAATCAACTGTATGAGTACAATAAGATCATTGACTGTGAGACCAAAGACTGAACTCAGAGAATCACCACATGACAGAATCACAAGACTTGAAGTAAGCTCAGGCTTACCCAGCAAGTCATCTTTATACCTGAAAAAGAATCACCCTTTTACTACATACATCCTGACAGGTGGGTGATCCACCTTTTACATGAAGACCTACAGTGATGAGAATGTGATAAGTCCTTAATAAATGTGTGTGAACTGATATAGATGGATGGATGGGTGGGTAAATAAATAGATGGATCGGTAAAATTTCCATGATCAGAGCTAAACCCATGGGGTGGGATGCTAAGGAAATGATAAATCGTAAGTAGGAGTTCATAATATAATCTGGGAGATCAGATCGAGTGCTGCCACTTTCTGTGACCATGGGACAAGTCAGTTTCCCTCCCTGGGCCTCAGTTTCCACTTCAGTAAATGAGGAGGTCGTTCTACATGGTCTCTACAGTTTCTTTAAGCTCCTAATCTATTAGATCTAATCTAGGATTCCAAGATCTCTATGAACATCCTTCCAGTTTGAAGGATCTCTGATTTGAGTGTGGAACCCTCCCTGTGGGGGCCTATGTCCCTGCCCAAAACGGCCTTGGTGCTTCTGCCTGTGGAAGGTCTAGTGTTGATGAGCCATTTGAGTTTCAGTATCAGAGAGGAATGAGTGGCCCTCCCCTTCTCTCCCCCACTGCCCCAACCCCTAAGCTTGACCTCTCCTCCAGGTAGGGGTCTGGGATCTAAGCCATTTGGGGCTACGGTCACTTATGGGGGTCAATTCTCAATTCCATCACTTTCTATTTCTTGACATTTAGCGATTCAATTTATGTTGAAATGAACTGGTCACCCCATGTGGGTGCCGTTAAAAGCCCAGCAGCGCCCTCTTTCGTCCAAAGAGAGCATTACCCGGCCCTGCCTCTGCAGACCTGGGAGGGCGAGACCTCCCATTTGATACCTGAATACCTGGGAAGCCCCAGTTTACCCTCATCCCAGAATCCTCTCTGCTCAGGATGGGATAATAATAGCCGATATTTTATATTGCTTTAAGGTTGGCAAAGGACATTACGAATACAGCCTCATTCGATCCTCACAAGCAGGCTGTGAGAGCAGTTATTTTTACTTCCATTTTACAGATGAGGAAACAGAGGCTGATCCAAGGCCACACACCTTGTGAACATAGGAAGCCAGCTGGGAGGTGACTTCCTCCATTCCCTTGTCCTCCATTCTGTCATCCTGTACTCCACCCCATGACCTCTGACACACATTTTCTTTAAAAAGTAAAAACAACAAACTATATTGAGAGAGAGAAAGAGAGAGAGAGAGAGAGAGAGAGAGAGAGAGAGAGAGAGAGAGAGAGAGAGAGAGAGAGAGAGAGAGAGCACTTTTTGTTGCAGTGGGACCTTTATTAGATCTGAGAGGCCTGGATTTCTCATGGGGTTGACTTTTTATTCCCTAGGTGCCCAAGAAGCCCTTGACCAATCACATCTTAGGGACTGTTTTCCTATCTTTTAGTTAAAAACAAACCCTGCTTACAAAGTAGGACCCTTGGTAGATGCTACTCCTATCACAATAACTCTCTCTATTTGAAAGAGCAAAATGAGATGCATTTACTAATTTCTACTCCCTACCTGACCTAATGGTCCAATCAGAAGTGCTTTTACTAGTACTATGTTATGTCTGCCATTAAAGAAAGAACCCAGTTTCCTAAATGGGGTTGAATTAGCCTTCAAAGTGCCTGTTTTTGACCATCTCTCAGAGGAAGAATTTGATTTAATTGTTTTGTTTTAAAATTAAATATATTTTTCCAATGAACAAAAATGTATTTCTTCTACCACTCCTCCCTTCCCCAAATTGGGGGAAAAACCCAACCAGCCTGTAGCAAATATATATAGTCAAGCCAAACAAATTCCCACATTGGCCATGTCCCCCCCAAAACTATAATAATAATAGTTAACATTTATATAGCACTTTCTATGTTCCAGGCATTGTGCAAAGTGCTTTACAGGGGCAGCTAGGTGGAGCAGTGGATAGAGCACCAACCCTGGATTCAGGAGGACTTGAGTTCAAATCCGGCCTCAGACACTTAACACTTACTAGCTGTGTGACCCTGGGCAAGTCACTTAACATCAATTGCCTCACCAAAAAAAGTGCTTTATAAATATTATATCATTTGATTTTTACAACAACCCCGGGAGGTAGGGGATATTATTACTTACATTTTACAGATAAGGAAACTGAAGCAAAAGAGGCTGAGTGACTTGCCCAGGGTCACACAGTCAGTAAGTCTACGGCCAGATTGGAACTTTGGTCTTCCTGACTCCAAGCCTAGCACTCTCTCCACTGTACCACCAGCTGTTGTCTCATTTTGCACCCTGAATCTTTCAAATTGTTGTCAGGAGGTGGGTAGCATGCTTCATCATTGGTCCTCTGGAATTGTGGTTCGTCATTTTACCAACCACAGTCTTCAAGTTATTGTGAATATATACATTTTGTTTCTGGTTCTATCCACTTTACTCAGCATCAGTTCATACAAAATCTTCCTGGGTTTCTCTAAAACTGAGCTTTTCATTCATCATTTATTTGTTTATGCATTGATCTTACAGAAGGAAAAGAAACTATTTTGCTGACAGTTTGAGGAGGGAAAGATGGAGATTGGGTTTGGACATGAAACTGGAGAGGTAGGGCCACCATTTTATGAAGTCTCAACTCTATACTTCAGCAGACTTTTCCCCTTCTTCCTCCACCTTGAGTGTCCTCTTTCCTCTCCCACCCCAACCCTTCTTTCCAGTTTTTCCTTTTATGTCTTGTCTTTACTATTAGAATGTAAGCACCTTAAGGGTAGGAACTATCTTGCTTGCTTATATACCCCAAAGCCCATTGGTATGACCCTCTCTCCTCATTGGTGGAGATCAAAGCCCTGCACCTGCGTGAAGAATGGGGTCGAGTTTGTAAGAGCAGAGGAGAAGGGAGATCTGATCTCTTCAGTCTTTCTAGGTTATTTTGGCTTCCAGTTTTGAGAGAAAAGAGGCTATGCCAACCTCTCTTTGGGTCACTGAAAAAAGAAAGATTCTGGGAAGAAGCCAACATGTAGAATTTCAATCATGTCTCTATTCCCAGCTTACACACTAGAGACTGGGGAATTTTCCCCTTGGGTGAAATCTGGGATTCTTCCCTTTCGGTTGAACTGGATTACTTAACTCCCAATGAGATAAGTCTTTCACTCTGTATTGTCTGGTACATATTCTCCTATGTTCACTTTCTCTGATTTCTGTTTTGCTATCCACTTGGATAAATGGGTTTCTTTGCTATTTGCTCTATGTGCTCATTGTGGAACTGGCATTTGCTGAGAAGCGAGTTGTATACCTTGGCTATATAGCTTGGGGCTCTCCTTCCCCATCAAGGAATAGTGATCGGGAGGATCGCTTGAACACCCAAAATTATCCTCCCTAGACTAACAATATTTATGGGAGCACTAGCACCCAGTAACTCCCTTTCCTTGAGGAGAATAGAGTGACCAGACTCTGGCTCCAAGCTACTGCAAGATTCCAAGCCTCCCTTGGAGAGGAGTCAGAGGAAGAGATGCTAGAAATGTCTATTCTTATCTTCCTCTGAGCCACAGGGGACACTTCCTGATACCCTTGTACTCATATCCCCAGTACAAAGGTGAGTGTTGAATATATAGTAAATACTTAAAAATGTCTTACCTAACTATAGTAAATCTGAGAGACCCGCTCCCTCTCAAGTCCCCTCTGTGCAGAAAGAAAAGAAGATAAGGGGATGGAATAGGCAAAGAGCTCTGGCTGAGCCTGGAGAAGAAAGACATCGTCTCTCCAAGTCTTTGAGCATTTTGTGGGTATCAGTGCAAGGCTCTCCATCTGCTGGCTATGTCTCCCTCTCCAACTATGACTGGCCCACTTCCTTTTCCAATTTCCTATCATTCACTCTAGTGGAAGGGCACTGATAACCCAAAACAACAGTTAATCCAACCATTGCTCTGGGCTTGGAATTCATCACACACACACACACATATTTTCCTTTTGTTTGAATTTCCCCTTCCTTATTAGGAATTATTATAGTTTCCATGAGCTGAAGTCAGGAGGAATTTATCTTCCAGTCCATAGCGCTGAACAGTCAGGAAAGGGGTCCAGAATTAAGAATGTGACACAAATAATCCCCAAAGTAGATAATTAGATAAGTGCTTCCTAGATTCTCTCTCTCTCCCTCTCTCTCTCTCTCTCTCTCTCTGACTCTGTCTCCCCGCCCCCTTTGAGTTATTCCCCACCTTTATTTTTTATTTTTTTATTTATTTTTGGTGTGGCAATTGGGGTTAAGTGACTTGCCCAGGGTCACACAGCTAGTAAGTGTTAAGTGTCTGAGGCCAGATTTGAACTCAAGTCCTCCTGAATCCAGGGCCGGTGCTCTATCCACTGCGCCACCTAGCCGCCCCTATTCCCCACCTTTAGTGCTTTAGTACCAAGACCTTGGACCATTCATTCAACAAGCATTTATTCAGCTCTGACTGTGAGCCATGCATTGTGCTAAACACCATACACACAGACCAAAAAAATGAACCAGTCCCTGCCTTCGAGGAGTTTTTATTCTATTGGAGGGAAATAACATATTCTTAGATAAATATAAAGTAGATACAATATAAATACAGATTAGTTGGGATTGGGGAGAGAAGGGTACTAGCAATTTGTTGGGGAGGAGGGGATCAAGATGGTGTAGGAGGCAGCATGGGAGCTGAGCCTTGAATGATGAAGCTATCCGTGTGTGTGTGTGTGTGTGTGTGTGTGTGTGTGTGTAGGGGGGGAGGTTAGTCCATCAGGGATCAGGCCTGGGGACCCTGTGACCCTCTTTCTATTGTGTCCACACATACAGGGGTTTACTTTCTTCCTCAGCATCCCCAAAGGAAGCTCTGATTTCCCTCTATCCTGTTTGGCTTTGGAGCTGGTAAGGAGCAAGTCTATGAGAGGCTCGGCCTAGTCAGGCAAGAAGAAAAGCAGCTCTGGTGGGCCCAGCAAACCTCCCCCTCCCCGCCACCCCCACCTCACCCTCTGGAGCAGGCGGATGTTACCAATTTTCATGTTTACATGTGTCTGTTCTGCCTCATTTCTCTGACAAAAGGCAAAGCTGGTTTGATGGTGTTTGGTGGGTCAGGATTTGCACAGAGAGGCAGCCACCCGCCCGCCAGCCCCTGATTAACAGGGGTGCGGCCTCGCATGCTCTGGGCAGAGGACAATGAGTCATAGGTTTGGACTGGACAATGTTGGGGAACCAGACCTGAATGGACTCCCTTGGGGCAGGGTGGTTCTGGGATGAGGAAGGGGGACTTGTCCAGCTGAGGCTGGGGGGTTGGTGTTGTTTATGGCCCTGGTCAATAGTTTTAGGGATGGAGGTGGGAAGGTGGGAGACCTGAGTCGGTCTGAGATTGGACAAGGTCCACTGTATGGGTCAGACAGTATACTAGAGCCCGGAGATGCAAATACAAGGGTGAAGCGTTCTCAAGACACTTCTAATCTACTGGGGATGGGTGGGATACAACTTGTACACAGGTGAGTAAATACAAAATAGTAGTGAAATTTGGACTCAGTCTCCCAGAGCAAGGCCAGCTGCATCATTACCCACTGTGTTCTAGCAGTATGCTTGAATGCTCTGGGTGACTGTCTAATACTATAAGCTCGAGCCCCCATTCCAGTGTGTTTTCTCCAAGTTAGCCATCAGTATCTTAGCACTCTACTTCCAGTTAACCAATTCACATCAATTCGATTTTCCAAAGGGCTGTTTACTGAGACGTTATTGCCAGAACCAAAGCACCATTCCCTCTACCACCTCTCTTCCTAGGAAGAGTGGGCTCAGACTTAACACAGTTTCTCCATCGTATTTGGCCCAATGAACTCACTTCCAAATGGGGCATAGCCAATGGGTAGATGGGTAGGTAGAGATGGCTCTGCTACTGTCAAACTAGACCAGGAAGGTTGACTGAGATTTTGCTGCTCATTGTCTGACTTCCAGCAAATCTTGGTGTGGATTTAAGCTTCTAGACTTCTGGTAGTTTCCTCTCCACCTCAGGTCTCCTTCATGTAAAACAGGATAGAGCAAGCGCCCAATAAGGAGAGCAGATTTATGATCGAATGTGGGCTTTGGATGGGGAGGGGCCAAGACCTCCCTTTATCCGGAGGTTTACAGTGTGTTTCTTTCCTGGAGTGTCCACAGAGAGAAAAAGAACAAGAGCAAATTTCTCACTCTTTTGTCTGGTTTCATGGCCCCCAGTTCTGGCTATGTGGTCAATCAGCCCATCTCTGTCCATGGGGGGGCAAGACTTTCCATTATGTCCCATCATGTGTCTTCCACAAGATGATTGCCCTCAGTTACTCACAAAATACAAAGTAATTGGTTAGGGGAGAAGGGGGATATTGGAGGCAGTAGGGGAGGCTTCTTGTAGGAGGTGGCCCTTGAGTAGAGTCTGGGAGTTAAAGTTCCATGAATCACAGGATGACAGTTCCAGACCTGAAGGGGAACTTAGAGGTCAATGGGTCTCATTTTATACACAAGGAAACTGAGTCTCAGAGAGTGTGTGTGTCTTGTCCAGACTCACATAGATCTTCCTGGCTTCTGGTCTAGTTTTCTATTTAATTAAACCACCCTTCCAGTGCTTTTGAGAGGCAGAGGAGCAGAGTGGACAAGGCACAAGACTTGGAGTCAGGAAAACCTGGGTTCAAAGCCTTCTCAGACACTTACTAGCTGTGTGACTGTGGGTAAGTCACTTGAGTTCTCTGTGCCTCAGTTTCCTCATTTGTAACGAGGAGGCTCAACTTTACTGGCTGCAAATCTAGGATCCTTGGCATGGGGTCGGGGCGGGTAGATCAGGTGGCAGCAGACAGGCTCCATTCTTTCCCTCCCCAACTTGGGTCTTTGGAGCATCCCAGGCTCACAGCACTCCCTCCACCACTACCAGCAAAGCATCCTTGCCCCTGCCTCCTGGCCAGACTGGCTATGGACCTAGGAATATAGGAATGTCTTTATAGAGGTGGGGGACTATGGCCATGAGACACTGCATAGACAATCAGGCTCAGTTGGTGGGTTGGTCACATTTGAGGAACTGCTTTTTTGGCTCTTTTTCTATTTTTTTTTTTTTTTTTGTTAAAAGGAACACTAGGTAGAGACTGGGGTGAGAGTTACTCAGAAATTAAGGAGTTGAAAAAGCAAAAGTTAGTGGATACAGTGCTGGTCCTGGAGTCAGGAGGACCTGAGTTCAAATTCAGTTGCAGACACTTACTAACTGTGTGACCCTGGGCAAGTCACTTCCCCCTGTTTGCCTCAGTTTCCTCATCTGTAAAATGAGCTGGAGAGGGAAATGGCAAACTGCTTCAGCATCTTCTGCCAAATGGGGTCATGAAGAGCCAGACACAACTAATTGACTAAACAACAAAAAGGAAAAGTTGCCAATAAAAAGGTATTTTTTTAAAAAGAAAGTTACCCTAAACAATCTGAGCAAGATGCTATCACATATGCCTCTGCTCTAGTTGTGATTGCCCTCTGAACAGAACCCTGCTCCACATGTAACGCAGACCTCCTACTGTAGCCTCAGACTATTTCCTCCACCGCTGAAGGTAGAGACCTTGGGATCCCAGAAATCAGGCCTGAGATGGAGGGAGAGGACAGAGTCAGAGAGACCAGCATGGCCCCGTTCCTCCGGGGCTGGGTCCCTGAAGAACAGGGCTCCCCGTCCCTCCCTTTGTTGTCTCCCATCCTTGCTCCAGCCGGGGCTGTGAGCCCCTTCCAAGCTGTGAACCCCATCTCGGCCTATTGTCATCTCTTCCTTCCTTAAAGGCCCAGCTCTTTCCTCCAGAAAGCTTCTTCTGACCTGCCCCTTCCCCAGCCCCATGTGAAAGCAATGCCTTCCTCTCTAGATTTCTCAGTCCTGGCCTGCCCACTTGACAGACCTGCATCATCTATCCCTACCTTTCCCTGTTAGACTGGAATCTCTTTGAGAGCAAGGCCCGTGCCTTTACAGGGCCATAGCACCATCCATTTAGTGATAGAAGGGACTTTAGAGGCTATTGAGGACAGAACCCTCTCCTTTTACAGATGAGGAAACTGAGGCACAGAGGGGATAGTTCAACTGTCTGTGTTTGTCCAGAGCTTAGCACAATGGCTTACACACCACAGGCCCTTAATTAACGGCACCATTCCGTTGATTTAATCAACCCTCCATCCTTGATAATCAGGCATCCTTGGGCTCTGAGTGGGCATCCCTCTCCATCTCCCTCACTCCTCCTTTGGGGTCTGAATCCCCTGGAGGATGAGGCTCCGATGGGGCCCCAGCCTGGACTGAGAAGATAGGCCAAGCTAAACCCGGAGCGTGCAGGCAGTCAGGGACAGAGAGGGTCAGAGCACAGGCCGTGGGACAGGCTCTTCATCGCCTGCTCAGGCCACATCTGTTGGGTTTTTCCCTGGCCAGGAGGCTCTAGGGGTCAGGGATGGGGGTGGGGG
Source organism: Dromiciops gliroides (assembly GCF_019393635.1). Lineage (NCBI taxonomy): Eukaryota > Metazoa > Chordata > Mammalia > Microbiotheria > Microbiotheriidae > Dromiciops > Dromiciops gliroides. Next base: position 640,319,198 of record NC_057863.1, read on the forward strand.
CAGGGAGCCGGTCAGAGAGCTTGACTTTGATCTCCACTGGTCCCTCCCAAGGCTCTGGAACCAAAGGAGACAAAAATAAACAGCTTGTCAGGCCGTGCACAAGGCGGCAGGGCCCCTCACGCATAGAGGGTGGAGGCCAGAGGCCTTCTCCAGACCTTTGATGTGCAAGCGTGAGTGTGCCTGGACGTATGTGTCATCGGCATGCCCATGCCTCTTAGGGGGGCCCTGCTTTCTTCATTCAAATGATGTCATGTAGAAAGTGACATCCTGACACGTAGGTTAGGCTGTGTCATGACTGTAAGTTACATTAGGGCAGGTATTGGGCTTTAAGTAGTCCTTGATCAGCCAACAGCTGAGAAACAGTTTTGGCCTCAGAGTCAGGAGGAAAAACTGGGTTCGAATCCTGTCTCAGATGTTTTCTAGCTGAATGGCCCTAGGTAAGACACTTATGTCTCTGTGCCTCAGTTTCTTCATCTGTAATTTTACAGATGGCGTTGGACTTGACAGCCTCCCTTCCAGCACTAAGCCTAAGCATGGATTCTGCCTTTGCTGTGTGTCAGGCAAACTGTGTGCTCAGCACTGGAGACACAAAGACAGACTGGAAACAGTTCCTGTCCCCAAAGAACTTTACTTCTAACAGGGGAGATGATGTGTACATATGTAAGGAGATAGAGGATTGATTTGTTGTTGTTCAGTTGTTTCAGTTGTGTCTGACTCTTCATGACCCCATTTGGGATTTTCTCATTTATTTATTTGGGTGAGGCAATTGGGGTTAAGTGACTTGCCCAGGGTCACACAGCTAGTGTCAAGCATCTGAGGCTGAATTTGAACTCAGATACTCCTGATTCCAGGGCCAGTGCTCTATCCACTGCGCCACCTAGCTGCCCCCCCTCCCCCCATTTGGGATTTTCTTGGCAAAGATACTAGAGTTGTTTGCCATTTCCTCCTCTGTTTCATTTTACAGATCAGGAAACTGAAGCAAACAGGGTTAAGTGACTTGCACAGGGTCACACAGCCAGTTAGTGTCTGAGGCTGGATTTGAACTCAGGTCTTCCGGACTTCAGGTGCTCTATACACTGTGGAATGAATATGAGGCAGTTTTGGAAGGGAGGGCACCAGCAGCTGGAGGAACTAGGAAAACCTTCACCTGGGTGATGCTTGAGCTGAGTTTTGTCTAAGTTTTATATCTCCCCTCTCCTTCCCCCTCCCTCCCCTCCCCCACCCCAAAAGGTAAATGTGTATCTTGATTTTATTCTTTGTGACCCTGCCAAAAGAGAGAGGTTAGATTACACTGCCTCTAAGTGGATGAGTCTGATTCATTAATGTATATTGAATTGGATTATGTTGATTTAGGGATTCACTGACTGCATTTCTCCCATTGTTATGGGCCCAAGGTTAGCATCCCAGCTCTAATTAACCACCCACTTAACCCTGGGTAACTTTTATAATGGGATATTTACTTCAAAGACCAGATCAAGAACAAAGAACAAACATTTCTCCCAGTTTGTCTTTGCCATACTCTCCCTTATACCACCTCAGGCTCTGGGGAAGCAGGCTCAGAATTTAGCTCAGTTTCTCCATCTCAATGGTCCTACCAAATTCACATCCACATGTGACATCACTGCTGGATAAATTTGTCCTCTTTGCTGGGGTCCTGAAGGTTGCTCCTAAAGGTCAATCCTGGCTCCTTGGGAAATCAATGCTGTGTTTGCTTCAAAGCCCAGCCTGGATTTCAACTCCCATATTCCTGTGGTCCACTTTCCTATCTGTTAAAACTCCCTTCAGGGGCAGCTAGGTGGCGCAGTGGATAGAGCACCAGCCCTGGAGTCAGGAGTACCTGAGTTCAAATCCGGCCTCAGAAACTTAACACTTACTAGCTGTGTGACCCTGGGCAAGTCACTTAACCCCAATTTCCTCCAAAAAAAAAGAAAAGAAAAGAAAAGAAGAAAAAACCCAAACTCCCTTCATTTAGAATGTAAAAGAATGAATGAAAAGTCCAAGGAAGCCCCATATACCTCAACATTTTTGTAGCAGAGAAATGGAAACAAAGTTCGTGCCCATCCATTGGGGAAATGGCTAAACAAGATGTGGCACATGAAGGTGACTGGATATCATTGTGCTGTAAGAGATGACAAATATGAAGAATTCAGAGAAGTCTGGGAAGACATATGAACTGATGCAGAGAAAAGTGAGCAGAGCCAAGAGAACAATAGACACAAAGACTGCAATAATGTGAACAGAAAGAACAAAATTTAATTTTTTTTGCGGGCCAATGGGGGTTAAGTGACTTGCCCAGGGTCACATAGCTAGTAAGTGTCAAGTGTCTGAGGCCAGATTTGAACTTAGGTACTCCTGAATCCAGGACCAGTGCTTAATCCACTGCAAAATTTAATTTTAATTAATATTTTGATAATAATGACAAAACCTGACCATGAAGAAGAGCTCAGAAAACTCACCTTCCTCCCATTCATAAGGTTTCTCTCCTGTCTGAATTTTCTGATATTGAGCAAGTTGTATGGTTGGGTGGAAGTCCTTTCTTTCTTTCTTTCTTTCTTTCTTTCTTTCTTTCTTTCTTTCTTTCTTTCTTTCTTTCTTTCTTTCTTTCAAGTGAGGCAATTGGGGTTAAGTGACTTGCCCAGGGTCACACAGCTAGTAATTGTCAAGTGTCTGAGGCCTCAGACTCAGTTCCTCCTGAATCCAAGCCTGGTGCTTTATCCGCTGTGCCACCTAGCTGTCCCTGGAAGTCCTTTCAACATTGATCATCTTTGAAGGGTTTCTCTCCAGGATGTATTCTCCGGGTTACACACCACACTCAAGTGTGGGGTCGAGGGTAGGGGAAGAATGTTACATCCTTTATCAGATATAGTTGATGTTGTTTTTGGTTTTAACTTAAAAACCCCCAAACTTGGTTACAAGGGAGGGCTCACTTAGGGAGGGGAAAGAAGGTGAAATTTAAAAAAAAAAAAAGGTTCCCAAATTTTAATGGTTGGCTCTCTTTGTGAGCCTGAGAGACTCAGAGTGGAATGGAAGAGTCTTCTATGTCCCATTAGGAAGCAGTCTGAATTCCTTCTTCTCCCCAACCAGGAAGAGGGATCATAGTGAGGAGAGGCCTCTTGGCATAGTCGAAGATACTCCCCTCGGGAGCCAGAGGACATGAGTTTGACTCCCATCTCATTTTACTGCTCAGGCCCGTTACTTTCTTGGGACTCAGTTTCTTCATCCAGACTTCTTACATTTTATCCCCTGACACGTACTCTTCGATGCGATGACACTGGTCTATTGGTTGTTTCACAAATGAGACCTGTCATCTCTCAACTGTCTCTGTCTGTCCCCTATGCCTGGTATTTCTTCTCAACCCTGCCCACTGGCTTCCCTGACTTCCTTTAAATCCCAATGAAAATCCCATCTTTTTTTTTTTTTTTTTAGTGAGGCAATTGGGGTTAAGTGACTTGCCCAGGGTCACACAGCTAGTAAGTGTTAAGTGTCTGAGGCCGGATTTGAACTCAGGTACTCCTGACTCCAGGGCCGGTGCTTATCCACTGCGCCACCTAGCTGCCCCCGAAAATCCCATCTTTTACAGGAAGTCTTTACTAGCCCCTCTTAATTCTAGTGCCTTTCCTTTCTTAGTTATTTCTTATTTATCTCGTAAAGAGCTTTTTTTTCTGCTTGTTGTCTCCCCATCGTATTGTGAGTTCCTTGAGCATAGGGACTGTCTTTTGCCTCTTCCTGTGTCCCTAGTGCTTAGCATAATGCCTGGCAAAAATTAGGTACTTAATAAATGTTTATTGATTGACTGACTGACTGACATGACAATAAAATGGAGGGCTAGATGCTTTCTTAAATCTCACCAAAATAGGAATTATTTAGAAGGAAAAGCAGTTTTAGCTATTTCCATGGTCTATAACACCAGCAAGTCTAAGGAAGTACAGAACCTGATTAATTAATAGCAATTTTTGTTCAGTCGTTTCAGTCCTATCCAACTCTCCATGACCCCATTTGAGGTTTTCTTAGCAAAGATACTGGAGTAGTTTGCCACTTTCTTCTCCAGTTCATTTTACAGATGAGGAACTGAGGCAAACAGAGTTAAATGACTTGTCCAGAGTCACTCAGCCAGGAAGTGTCTGAGGCCGGATTTGAATTCAGGTCCTCCTGACTCCAGGGTTGGTGCTCTAGCCACTGCACCACTCAGCTGCCCAATTAATAGCAGAGAAAGCTAATGATCTCTAACCCCTAAGATGCTTATTCAGCACACCCTCTCCCATCACCTACAACACTTTGGCAGGGCTATACAAGCTGACTTATGGGTTTGCAACAAAACTCAACCTCCCCTCCAACACCAACTGCCCCACCCCTACCCCCATGCCAGAGAAACCAAAAAGCAGAGACTTGTTCTGGATGGAACTTCAGTGTGACACAGTGCTCTGTACTACAACAGAGTGGAGCCAGAGAATTGAGGAACAGGAGGAACTGGGACACCAGCAAATGAGACTAATTCTGCCCCTCCCCCCAGAAGTCATTTTGGGCAGAAACTGAGGCAAGTGAAATGTGAGACCCCCAGAGTAGGAGGATGTTGAGATAGCTTTGAGGTCCAGTCCCTAGGAAAACTGCTATCAAAGGGGAAGTGAGCTGTAGGGGAATATAATTAAAAAGGACTGAAATCATCAAAGGTTTCAGGAGTAAGAAAACTCAATTAAAGACCTTGAACATAAGCTGTTAAACCAACAGTGAAGATATTAATAACAGAAAAGAACACAGTCGCCAGATCAGCTAAATGAATCCAAACATCAATGATTAAATATTGCAAAACAAAGGCAAAAGAACCAATACCTGATTAGGTAAAAGACCCTGTGGATTCCCAATAACCATAGGAGGATGTTCCCAAATATTATAAAAGAAAAATAAGAATTGTGAAAGCAGAATTTATGGTCCACACAACAGAAATAATCAGCAGGATAAGGAAACTTGAATCTATGATGGCTAACCTCACCAAACAAACAAAATAAAAGACAATGGATGAGGAATGCAAGTATACAGAAGTGAAAGACAATCTGGAATGAGAGAAGCAAAGAAACAATAAATTAAAGAAAGCAATGTTGATTTGTTGAGTGAGCTCAGACCAGACTATTTAGCTCATTACATCAACTATCTGATCTCAGGGACCAGGTCATATTTTACATTAGAATCTTATCCAGGTGTCACCCCTCTTGACATTTGCCTACCACCATTTGTATACCCCCTCATTTGCTTCCTCTCATCAATTTCTTGCTCTGGGGAAAGCAATCAGATCAATAATTCCATCACTTTTGAAAATGGTAGGTCTACAGACTTCCATCAACTCTTCATCTGTTTGACTCTCTAGACTAAAACACTTTAGGCCTTATTAGTTATTTTTACCAACACATCAGTTAATCAGTCAACTGACATTTATTAAGCTCTACTGTGTGCCAGGCTCTGGGCTAATTTGATTCAAGTTGTGCTTCATATTGACTTTGTGTTCTGAAGCTACATGGCTCCGTGGGTAGAGTAGTAGGACTGAATTCAAGAAAACCTGAGTTCATATGTCCGAAGAGCAATAGAACTATGCATACCCTTTGACCCAGAAATTCCATTGCTAGGTTTATATCCCAAAGACATCCCCCAAAAGAGAAAAAGGCCTATTTGTACTAAAATCTTTATAGCAGCTCTTTCTGTGGTGGCTAAGAATTGGAAATCAGTGCCAGCGGCTTCTTCTGAGGCTCAACTCATGGACGGGTGAGGGGGTTCAGCAGTTGGCTAGGGTAAAGTGGCTGTAGTCTCTGCTGGAGTTGGGGTGAAGTGCCCTGGTTGTGGACCAGTGGTCCAAATCGAATGGTGGCAGTCCAATGCGGGAGGGGCACAGGCACACCAAGCTTCCGACCATAGAGAATAAGATTTCAATCAGACATCTACTTCCAGGCTGAGATGAGTAGGCAAAGAAACCAGTGGACAATAGACAGCTTCTTTGGGAGAGGGGTAGACCAGAATACACGCTCAAAAGAAGATAATAACAAAATCTAAGCTCCAATATCCAAAGCTTCCAAGAAAAATATGAATTGGTCTCAGGCCATGGAAGCACTCAAAAGGGACTTTGAAGAGAAAGTAGGAGAGATAGAAGGAAGATTTAGAGAGGTGGAGGAAAGAATGTAAAGAGAAATGAGAGAAATGCAGGAGAGTTATGAGAAAAAAGGTCAATAGCTTGAAAAGCCAGATGGAAAAAGGAGATACAAAAGCTCTCAGAAGAAAATAATTGCCTAAGAATTAGGATTGAACAAATGGAAGCTAGTGACTTTATGAGAAACCAAGACACAGTAAAGCAAATCCAACTGAATAAAAAAAAAATAGAGGGCAATATGAAATATCTCCTTGGAAAAACAGCTGACCTGGAAAATAGATCCAGAGATAATTTGAAAATCATTGGACTACCTGAAAACCATGATCAAGGAAAGAGCTTAGACATCATCTTCCAAGAAATTGTCAGGGAAAATTCTAGAAGCAGAAGATAAAATAGAAATTGAAAGAATCCACTGATCACCTCCTGAAAGAGATCCCAGAAGGAAAACTTCCAGGAAGATTATAGCCAAATTCTGGAGATCCCAGGTCAAGGGGAAAATATTGAAATCAGCTAGAAAAAAGGAATTAAAATACTGTGGAGCCACAGTCAGGATAACACAAGATCTAGCAGCTTCTACATAAAGGATCAGAGGGCATGGAATATGATTTTCCAGAGGGCAAAGGAACTGGGACTACAACCTAAAATCACCTACCCAGCAAAACTGAGTATAATGTTTCAGGGGAAAATGGGACTTCAGTGAAAAAGAGGACTTTCAGGCATTCATGATGAAAAGACTGGAATTGAATAGAAAGTTTGACTTTCAAATACAAGATCCTAGAGAAGCATAAAAAGGTAAACAGGAAAAAGAAATCATGAGGGACATTAAAAGGTTAAACAAATGTTGAAAACTATCTCTACATGTAACTAGAAAATAATAAAATACTTTTATGACAAACTAAAAAAAAAAAAAGAATTGGAAATAAAAGGAATGTCCATCAGTTGGGGAATGGATAAACAAGTTGTGGTATATGATGGTGATGTAATATTATTGTGCTATGAGAAATGACAAGCAGGATGATTTCAGAAAGGCCTGGAAAGTCTTGTATGAACTGATGTATAGTGAAGTGAGCAGAACCAGGAGACTGTTGTGCATAGTGACAGAAATTTTTGATGAAGAACTGTAAATGATTGAGCTATTCTTAGCAATACAATGATCCAAGACAATCCCAAAGGACTATTGATGAAACATGCTATCCACCTCTAAAGAAAGAACTAAAATAAAATAAAAATTAAATGAAAGTAAATGAAAAATAAATTAAAAAATCAAAATAAATATAAAAATAGGGGCAGCTAGGTGGCGCAGTGGATAGAGCACCGGCCCTGGAGTCAGGAGTACCTGAGTTCAAATCTGGCCTCAGACACTTAACACTTACTAGCTGTGTGACCCTGGGCAAGTCACTTAACCCCAATTGCCTCACTAAAAAAATAAAAAAATAAATATAAAAATAAAGAAAGTAAAAATAAATAAAAATAAATAAATAAATAATAAAAGAAAATAAAAATAATAGAACTAAAAGAACTAAAGAATTGATTGAACACAGACTGAAGCAGGCTTTCATTTTTTCCTTTATTCAAGTTTTCTTATACAAAATGACTAATATGTTAATGTTTTACATAATTGCACATATATAACCTATGTCTGATTGCTTACCACCTGTGGGGGGGGGGAGAAGGGGAAGGAGGGATAAAATTTGGAACTCAAAACATTAAATAAAAATGTTTATTATTAAAAATAATTTTACTATAAAAAAAGAAAAGAAAATCTGAGTTCAAATCTGACCCCAAACCCTTCCTGTGTGACTCTGGATAAATCACTTCACTTCTGTATACCTCAGTTTCCTCAACTGTAAAATGGAGATAATAGCACCTACCTTGAGTGGATTAAATGAGATAATAGTTTTAAAGTACTTAGCATAGTGCCTAACATATAAAAGGTAGGTACTTAATAAATGCTTATTCTCTTCCTTTTTGGTCTACCAAAATTTAAGTCCCTTTGGTAGGGATGGAAAACAGTCCTTTCTGAGCACTACAGCCAGTAATGAAGTACACTATAAGCTTCCTCCTTCTCCTTCTCCTCCTTCTCCTCCTTCTCCTCCTCCCCATAACTAACATTTATATAGCACTCACTATACATGGCAGCCACCAAATGTAAGATTTTTGGCTATATTGAGAGAATTTAAGCTTCTAGCACAAGGGAGGCAATTGTTTCTTTGTCCTCTGCCCTGTCAGACCACATCTGCTTTTATCATGGTCAGTTCTGGGAGCAAGGTTTTAAGAAGGGTATTGAGAAGCTGGACAGTGTCTGGGGAGGGGTGACCAGGATGATAGGTTTGACTCCAGGCCATATGAGGATCAGTTGAAAGACCGGTGATGATTAGCCTGGAGAAAAGAAGACTAGCCAGGAGTGGGGCTGAGAGGAGGGGAAGTTGGCTGGTCAAGATTGATGTCTTCAAGGATTTAAAGAGCTGTCACATGGAAGAAGGACCAGATTTAATCCTAGAGGACAGAACCAAGAGCAATGGGGCTATAGAGAGAGGTGGATTTTGGTAGGAAATGCCATCTAAGAGAGCTGTCCCAAGTTGGAGTATGCAGTCTCAAGACTGAAAGGGTCCTTCCCCACTAGAAGACTTCAAGCAGAGGATGGATGACCACTTGTCAGGTGTATTGTAAAAGGGGTATGTGGTCAGCTATGGGTTGGTGAAGATGGCCTTTGTGGTCTCATCCAACTGACATTCTGTGATTCTGCAATTAAACCAATTCATTTGTCTTTGATATGTGAAACATCATGAAAAACAGGAGAGGTGCCACAAAGCTGGAGAAGGGCAAAGTGTGTCATTATTTCCGAAAAGGGGAAGACAATAGAGTTGGCAACTATAAACCGGTGAGTTTGGCTTAGATTCCCAGGAAAATTCACCTTCAGATCATAAAAGAGATGATTGGTGAGAACACCTAGAAAAGGCAGCGGCGTGTGCCAAGAACCAGCAGGACTCCATCAAGAACAAGTCACACCAGACTAAACGCGATGACTTTTTTGACAGGATTGCTAAACTGGTAGATGAGAGTAATGTTGTGGATATAATTTATCTAGATTTTTGTAAATATTTTGATAAAGTATTTCATTCTCTCTTGGTGCAGGAGAGATATAGATTAGGCAATAATGCAATCAGATGGATTCCAGACTTCAGGGAAGACCAGATTCAGAGTGATTTGTTTTTTGTTTGTTTGTTTGCTTATTTTGGTGGGGCAAAGTGTTAAGGGTTAAGTGACTTGTCCAGGGTCACACAGCTAGTGTCAAGTGTCTGAAGTTGGATTTGAACTCAGGTCCTCCTAAATCCAGGTCAGACACTTTATCCACTGCTCCACCTAGCTGCCCCCCAGAGTGATTGTTAATGGTTTAATGTCAACATGGAAGGAAGTGTCCAGTGGAGTGCCCCAGGCATCCATGCTTGGCGTTGTTCTTATTCTAGCATTGTTGGTATATGTTGGTTGGACAGCTAGGTAGCACAGTGGATACAGCACCAGGCCTGGAGTCAGGAAGACCTGAGTTCAAATCCAGCCTCAGACACTTATTAGCTGTGCGACCCTGGGCAAGTATCTTAAGCCTATTTGCCTCAGTTTTCTCATCTGTAAAATGAATAGCAGAAGGAAATGGCAAACCACTCCAGTATTTTGGCTAAGGAAACCCCAAAAAGGTGACAAAGAGTCAACATGATTTAAATGACCAAACAACAACATAATATTTTGACTTAAGAGAGCATTCAGAAAAGGACAACCAGGATGGCCAAGGGTTTGCATCAATGTCATATGAGGACTGGTTGAAAGAGTGGAGATGTTTAATCTAGAGAAGACCTAAGGGGGGCATGTTAGTTGTCTTGAAAAAGGGAATTCCTCTGGCTGTGGGTTGGGCTAGATGGCTGCCCAGGGGCCCCTCAGCCCTGAAATTCTGTGATTCAGGCCATTTGAAAGTTTCCTCTAAGTTGTATTTCTTTGAGCCAAGCCCTGTGAGCACTAGGAAGAGATAGCATCCTGCCTAGTGGCCCCAACAAGGCTGAAGAAGAGCAGAATCCCGCTGCCCCTCCTGATGCCCTGCTGCTTGCCAAAGTCCCTGCCTGGGCTGGAAGGGTCATGCATGACAACTCTTCTGAAAAACCTCTCTCAGGCCTGTGTAGGATTTCATGCAGGAAGAGTGGGAAACGCCTTTTGAGACTATACTCAGTTCTGGGAATAAAGTTATTTGGGTAACTTTCAGAGGAAAAAACAAACAAACAATTACCTGGGATGAGGGTCCCAGGATTATAGCTTCAAAGCCTGGAAGATGCTGAGAATTGAGGGTCTTCTGACTCTAAATCTGGGGCTCTTTCCACCATCCTATACTTCCTGAAATGAAGCACTCACATTCTTGTTCTGCTCAACTTTTGGGTGAAGGAAGCAGGGCAGTATTTGGGAACCAAACTGGCGTTGAATGGGTGCAATGGGGAGGAATGGGGCTCCTCTGGCTTCCAAGTGAATCCATGAGCCCCTGGTCCTTTGCTCTAAGGTGCTTGGACCTAGGGATAAGCTAGGGATGTTCTAGGCTGTGAAGGGATCACTTGGGGAAGAGGTTGGTTCTTTTCTCCTTGGCTCCAGTCTCAGCTCTTATCAGTTTCAGGCCTTTGGGTAGTCAGAACAGTGCTGACTCAGACAAGTTGTTCCCATTCCTTCAGCCATAAAGGACACATTGCGTATTTAATTAAATCTGTAGTTCCCCCACCCATCCACCCAAAGTGATTCTAGCTGAAGACAGCTTCAAGGGAAGGAATCTGCTGTGATTCAGGGCTCAATTATTGGACTGGACAAAGAGTTGGGCTTGGGCCGGTAAACTGTTAATTCAAGTGAAGCCTCAGGCAGCCCAGGACAAGAGGGTGTGGCTTCCTTCACACACCTCTGCATGTCAGACACAGCCTTAAGGGGTTGGATGGGTGTGGTGGCTTTGGACATTGGCGCCACTGGTCTTGGAATGGTTGGGCTTAGTTTGGGGGCTGCCATATTAATCCTGTTGACTTTGGTGTAGAATGTAGGCTTCTTGAGGGCATGGACCATCTTTTGTCTTTTTTTTTTTTGTATCCCTGGTGCTTAGCACAATGCCTGGCACATGGTAGGCACTTAATAAATGTTTAATTTATTGACTGCCTGCCTGGTGTTAGTGCTTATCTATTAAGATGCTATTATAAGGGCAGCTAGATGGAGCAGTGGATAGAGCACTGGATTCAGGAGTGCCTGAGTTCAAATCTGGCCTCAGACACTTGATACTTACTAGCTGTGTGACCCTAGGCAAGTCACTTAACCCTCATTGCCCTGCAAAAAAAAAGAAAAAGAAAAGAAAAGAAAAAAAGATGCTATTATAGAGAGGATCCCCAAAGTGTGTGTGCATATGTGGTGTTATGTGTGTGTGCGTGCTCATGCATGCTCAGTGGGGAAGTATCAGACTTGATATCCTCTAAGTTTCCTTCTGGTGAAGCAAGGGATAAAGGTGAGAATAAAGAAAGTAAACAAGGAAGTTTCTAAAGAGGGGTGAGTCGATGGAGGCATTGGATGAACTTCCCTTCTTCACTAAGGATGGGACCAAAGGTAATGGACTCTTACCAAAATGAAATTAGGAAGGAACTTCCTTTGGACCACTGGGGTTGTTCAGATTTGAATAGTGTTGGAAGGGAGAAGATGAATAGAAGATGACTCCTTTGGGCACCTGCTGCCTGGAAGGATGGCAGTGAAACAGACATTGGGAAGAGGAAGGGTTTGTGGGAAAATGGAATTTTTACTATTTTTACTATTTTTGGTTTTGCTTTGGATATGTTGAGTTTGAGATGGTAAATGCCTTGAAGGCAGGAATGATTTCATTCTTGTCTGCCTTTCACATGTCTGACACAAGTGCTCAGGGCATGCTGAATGAATGATTAGTGATTGATATTGGAAGGGTATCATTCCATGAAAAGAGTCAATGGCCCTAAGTTGGAATCGCAGCTCTATCATTTGTTAGCTGTGTGACCTTGGGCAAGTCACGACACCTCTGTTTGCCTCAACTGTAAAATGGGGATAATACCTCCCAGGGTTGTTGTGAGGATCACATGAGATAATATTTGTAAAGTACTTAGCACTATATAAACAACTATTATTATTACCTTGTGGCTAAGAGGAGACAGTATTTTTTTGGGGGGGGGTGAGGCAGTTGGGGTTAAGTGACTTGCCCAGAGTCACACAGCTAGTAAGTATTAAGTGTCTGAGGCCGGATTTGAACTCAGGTCCTTCTGAATCCAGGGCCAGTGCTCTATCCACTGCACCACCTAGCTGCCCCGAGGAGACAGTATTTTGATCTGCCAGGGAAGGGCCACTTGCTGAATTCTCTTGTCCAAGACCATGGGATACCTCTGTTTCTTTTGAGCTATTTTGTCCTTATTCTTAGGCAAATTAGTATTCCAAGATGGGCATGTCCAGGTGGCCTGATGAATTCTGGAGGTTCTGATCAGATTCCCATCAGGGACCAGATGCAGTAACAGGTGCTACCAGAGCAGTAATGGCTAAGGATGGAGGAAGCACCAAGAGATGGATGTGGTGATGGTGATGGTGATGGCTTCAGGGAGGCAGAACTCTCATGGCAGAGAGATGGGCTGTCTGTGGGCTCAGCAGAGGCGCTGACCCTCCGGTCCCTCCTGACAAAGAGCTGCCCTTAGGGGAACTTCATGAAGTCTCCATGAAAGAAGAAAAGTGAATGTCTAGTGGCAAGAGCTTCAAGTCACCCCTTTGCTACATGTGTTGTCTATACACATGGCAAGTTTGAGTTCATTCCCCCCAGGGACCTTGTGTGTCTAAGGATCAACAGCACACCCCCAGTTTGGAGAGAAAACTTTGAATCAATTATTTTTCACCTCTTAGTAAATCCCCTATTGAATGTCTCTAATTGTCAGGAAGTTTTTCCTTGCATAAAGCTGAAGTCTGCCTCTGAAACTCCAAATCAAGGTAGTGAATTCCCTGTTACTGAGGAATTCCAGCAGAGAGCCCCGGGGTGGGGGTGGTGGAATGTTCTCGAGAGGATTCTTAGTCAGGCATAGTTTGGACTAGGTGCTTCTCAAGTCCAGTCTAACTTTGAGAATCAATAACTTGTTATAATACCCCCATACCAACTCAAAACTGTTGAGTTAGAAAATATCCATTGAAACACTTTTTGTCCCCTGCCCTGAATGAGGCATTGGTGTGAAGACTTGAGAGTGAGTCCAAGTGTGAGCCTGGTCGTGGGCAATTAGACATCATATTGTGAAGCAGTGTCTGAGATATATGGGATAAAGTGCTGGACCTGAAGTTGGGAGAGACCTGGGTTTGACTCCTACCTCGGACAGTTACCAACTATGCAACTATATTTCAGGCACGAGCCTTAGGGTTTTCATTCAGATGAATTCAGTGTATTAATAACCTGAGTGCTCACATGGGAGTTGGGGGACCTTTTCCTATATTTGGTAGAGACCTTGACAAGAGTTAGATTCTGTTTTCCTCAGGGGAAACCTTGGGTGGGGGTGCAAAAAGAGGCAAATTCTGATGTTCTCAGAAGAAACCCAAGCTAAAAGAGATTGTTTGTGAGGGGTCCCCAAGATTAAACCCAGTCTTCATAAACCCATAACTTTAATCTGGGGTTACCAATTACAATTATTTGTATGGGCATGGCTGTGTGAGCCTGAGCCAGAGCCTGAATGGTTTGGGGGGGTGGGGAAGGGGGGGGGGAAGCCAGCCAGGAATGGGGAAAAGAAATTTCCCTAGTCTCATCTTGTCATCGGAAGCAAGTGAAACACAAGCTTGCATGCCCCCAGGACACGTCTTCTGTTTTTTTAAATGAAAAAAAAAATCATGAACCAGATCATAAATACTGAACAGTAAATTAGATTTACCCTGAAAATTCCATTCTCATTATCTCCCGTGTCATGAACAACACAAAGAAATGATGATTTTTATCTCTATACACCACCTCCCCTTTAAGTTTTTTCCTCCAAAGAGTCTGGGCCCCTTTCTTTTCCTTCACGAATGTCCTGAAATACACTCTGGCTGTTGACAATCAGCCCAACCTGTTATGAATTATTCCCCTTTCTGTTGTTGTCGAATAGTTTACTATCTGTGTTCATTTTTCCTTTATTTCTCTCCCTGCCTCCCTCCCATCCCCCATTGAATTGAATGTATCATCTCCCTCGGGTCGGCCAGACATCCAATCCCAAATGCAGCTCAGTGGTGGGGAAACTTCTATCGTTCAGGCCTGGCCAGGGCCGAAGCTGTCTATTTATGTTGGATCGTCTGGCCCCAGAATCATTTCTCAGTAATTTAAACTCAATCATCCAATTCAAAAGGGTTGAACACGACAGGCCGTCTCCTGAGGAGACAATAAATCCAGATGTGAGGCTGCCAGAGGAGCAAGCTTGTGCATAATTCATGCTGCCTTCCAGCAAACTTGACCAAAAGAAGAAGGGGAAAAAAGAGAGAGAGGAAGGAAGAGAGCCCACAGCAAGCTGCTTCCTCTAGATTATGAACCCGGGCTGAGGGGCACAGGGTGCTGGAAGGAATTTTCCCCTTCCACCCAAGCCCCTACCTGTCTGATGCTAATGGGACTCCCAGAGGGTGAGTGGGCAGGTGTTCATCCCAACCCATTTGGGAGGGTTGGGCCACAGTCTACAGGGAGCCATGGGAAAGGGGGAGAAGGGTTGCTGGCTCCCAGGTAGGGCTCTCTCCCATGCCAGGAAGCTCAGGTTCTCTCCAGGGGATTTTCCATTTTGGTGAAATGGGATGGTTGTCCCCAAGGACACTTATGTGTCTCCTCTAGTTCTCAGAGTAGTGGACCAGCCTGGGACCAGATCCATGACCAGGATTTTTCATGCTGGGGGCAAGTTGACAAAAATATCACTGGAGTTAACATAAAGCACCTTCAGATAAGTTGTGTAGAGGGAGTCAGGACAAAAGGAGGCTGATGTGCTCCTAGGCCATAAGTGGTGGGGAGGCTGCCCTGGGGTAATGGCAGCCGAAGGGAGAGTAACTGCTGTCAGCACCTTAGGGCAAGAAGCCAGGATCACTGCATCCTGGCAACAGCTCTGACAGAGTCCCTTGGCAGAGGAGGCCAACCCGAGGGCAAAGGGGCACATAGCCTCCAGTGGTGACTTCCTGGGGCTGGCTAAGAGGGTCAAGGAGACCCAAGAATCCTTGGAACTTTGGCAGCAGGCAAATCTCAAGCATGAGAACAGCTAGGGAGTTTGTGGAGAATGAACAGAGCCTCTGTGGATGGCATCTGCTGCTGGGAAAAAGGTCAGGGGAGCTGGGCTGATTTACCCACTCCTTTCAGTGCCCGTGTCTAGAATGAGTGTGGAATAGTAAAGGACCCTTAGCAGATTTGACAGCTAATTAGATTTCTCTTAGCCAAACCGATCATTAGTTTGCTTTCAGTAAAATATTGGTTCTTGTTAGATCATTGGGACCTGTGAGATCCAATGAGGTGGGGGGCAGGGGGCAGGGAAGGGCACTGAATTGGAAACCAAAATGCTTGGGTTCTAGTCCCTTCTCTGATAGAAAAATCACGGGGATCTCAGAGCTGGGAGGTTCCTCATCATATCCAGGTTGTACTTGAGCAGCGATCTACTCTTCAATGCCTGCAGAAACCTTTCAGACAGTGAAGAGTGACTCACCAACCTCTTTTTTTCCTGCCTTGTTGAGTTGCAGCAGTCGGGTTCAACTCTTTGTGACCCCATTTGGGGTTTTCCTGGCAAAGGTACTGGGGTGGTTTACTATTTCCTTTTCCAGACCATTTACAGTTGGGGAAGCTAAGGCAGATGGGGTTATGTGACTTCACATAGCTGGTGTACCAAGGCTGGATTCGAACTCAGGGGAGATGAGTTTTTCTGGCTTGAGGCCTGTGCCACCTCGCTGTCCATCCCTTTCCCACTCTAGGACAGCTGTAACGATTAGGAATTTTTCTTTTAATTGAACCTAAGTCTTTGGGCAGGTAGGAAGCACAGGGGATAGAGTGCTGGGCCTGGAGTCAGGAAGACCCGAGTTCAAATCTGATGGCTATTATTCCTCAGGTTGAAGTCAATCCCTCTCTAGCCAAACTTTCAACTGAAGAAGTTTCTGATTGTCATTTGGCTCCTCTCATGTGGCAAAGAAAGGACTTGGTGCTGATTCAATCCCAACTGAGATTTATAAGGCAGGGGGTCCACTGCTCATATAAAATCTGATGGAGGGAGCAGCTAGGTGGCACAGTGGATAAAGCACCAGCCCTGGATTCAGGAGGACCTGAGTTCAAATCTGACCTCAAACACTTGCTAACTGTGTGACCCTGGGCAAGTCACTTAACCTTCATTGCCCTGCTCAAAAAAAAAAGCTGATGGAAATTTTCCAGGTTATATGGCAAGAGAAGGTGATTCCCCCAGGAGTTCAAGGATGTCTACATTGTCCATCTTTATAAATGTAAAGGGAATAGATTGTCCTGTGACAATCACAGGGTCTCTCTGTCTCTGTCTCTTTTTCTCAGTCATTGTTGGCAAGATTCTTGCCAGAGTCCTCTTTACTAGGTTGATTCTTCACTGGAAGATGGTCACCCAGAGCCAGTGTTGCTTCAGAAAGGGCCAAGGAACAGTCAATATGGTATTTGCTGTCCAACAACTCCAGGAGAAATGCCAGGAGCAGAACAGAGGTCTGGACACAATGTCCATGGATCTGCTGAAGGCCTTTGATACCATCAGTCATGAGGGCTTGTGGAACATTATGTTAAAATTTGCTTGCCTGGAGAAGTTCCTCAGGATTTTGTGTCAGTTCCACGTTGCCATGCTTGCCCAGGTTCCGGTTAATGGACGATTCTCTTGAACTATCCCAGTGACCAATGGAAATGAGCAAGGCTGTGTGCTTGATGTTTTCAAGGGTGTTGTCAGATGCTTTCAATGAGGATGAATGCAGCATCAAGGTCAGCTGCTGCACTGATGGTAAATTATTTAACTTGAAAAGGCTACAAGCCAAGACTAAAGTGAAGGGAGAGTTGGCGCATGGTTTTTTGTTTGCAGATGACTGTGTAGTCAATGCAGCCTCCGAGACTGCTACTTGTGCTAATTTTGGCCTAACAATGGATACCAAGAAGACAGATGTTCTCCATCAGCCACTGTCACCTCATCCATACCTAGAACCATTGGTTATAGCAAATGGAGTTTTGAATGCTCTGGATAAGTTTGCTTTCCAGGGATGTCCACATAGATGATGAGGTTGACACATGCACTGCCAGAGCTAGTCCAGTGTTTGGGAGACTCCGAAGGAAAGTATGGGGGAGAAGAGGTATTAGACTGACTACCAAAACTGAAGGTCTACAGAGCACTTGTACTGACCTCATTGTTGTATGCCTGTGAAACTTGGACAGTCTACCAGCGCCATACCAGGAAACTGAATTGCTTCCATTTAAATCATGTTAGGAAGATTCTGAAGATCACCCGGCAAGATAAGGTACTGAACAGGGAGGTCCTCTCTCGAGCTAAACTGACAAGCTTTCAGTCTCTGCTACAGAGAACACAACTCCAATGTGCTGACCACATTGTTCAAATGCCAAATATACATTTGCCTAAAAGGCTGTTTTAGGAGAATTCATAGAAGGTATGTGCTCCCATGAGGTCAGAAGAAGAGATACAAAGACACTCTCAAGGTCTCTCTGAAGAACTGTAGAATCAATTATGTGACATGGGAGATGTTGGCAAAGGACTGCCCAGTATGTGGTACCCATGTCAAAGAAGGCACTGTGCTCTTTGAGTGAAGCAGAATTGCAGTATCCGGAAAGAAACATGAGATGTGCAGATTTAGAGCCATCCCCACCTCAAATGTTCCTGTGGACTATTTGTGGTAGTACTGACCTGTGGTGAAGCATTCCAAGCTCATAGCGGTCTGATCAGCCACAGTCGGACACACTGTACCTCGACCCCAACCCAGTGATGTGAGTTTGAGATCTTTGAGATCGAAAGACAACTACCATCCAACTTCAGCTCTGAAGGACTTCGCCCTGAGGGATGACACAGAGATCCCTTGATGGTAATGGGGAGGAGTATGCCTCAGAATAGGTTCAGCCACTGAAGAGCTGCCCACTCGGTAGACTTTATTGGAACAAACAACTTCTTTTCTTGCTCTGTTTTTTCTCTCTTCTTGTGTGTGTGTGTGTGTGTGTGTGTGTGTGTGTGTGTGTGTGTGTGTGGTTTTTGGGGGTTTTTTTTGGGTGGGGCAATGAAGTTTAAGTGACTTGCCCAGGGTCACACAGCTAGTAAGTGTCAAGTGTCTGAGGCTGAATTTGAACTCAGGTCCTCCTGAATCCAGGGCCGGTGCTTTATCCACTGCGCCACCTAGCTGCCCTCTTCTTTCTCTCTTCTTAATGTATGACAGAATTCTCTCAGGGACTGTAAATTTCTTCTTTCTCACCCTGCTACTGGCAGCAATAGCAGTTGCTCACGTATGGCAGCCTGGGCATCATCTAGGTGAGCCTGAGTCTGGATTTCAAGGCTGTTGACCATATCTTTTGTTTTGTTTCTTTCTATGAGCATGGGTGGCCAAACAGAAAGTCTGAGATGGATATTTTCAGCCTGGGAGGCAACTTTGTAAGTCTGAGAAGTTAAGAGCTTCTGGGCCCCTCAGGTGATGGCTGTCTGTGCTGTGGGCGGTACTCCCTGCACCTATCACGGTGCTTCCTGGAGAAGAAGACGACTCCTGAAGATGAGCCCTCAACCTGGCCTGTGTTGTCAGAAAACGTGAACCTTGAGGGAACTGTTTAAACAGTACCGAGCTGAGGTTAAGGTGAATGACTGTTCAGCAGCATCTCACTAAATGTTTCATGCTTTGAAGCTGGTACTTAAGACATTAAAATATTGGGGCAGTTGGGTGGTGCAGTGAATAAAGCACTGGTCCTGGATTCAGGAGGACCTGAGTTCAAATCCAGCCTCAGACACTTGACACTTACTAGCTGTGTGACCCTGGACAAGTCACTTAACCCTCGTTGCCCCACAAAAAAAAGAAAGAAAAGAAAAGAAAAATTTTAAAAAGACATTATAACATGAAAAATTTAATAGTACATTGCAGTAGAACTGAAGTGACTGCTCACTTCCTTTGGAAATTAACTAGTTCACACCACCATTAATTAGTTTTGCATACTTATTAACCAGTTGGTTAACTAGTTTGCACTCATCAACTAGTTGGCTAACTAGTTTGTACACTCATCAACTAGTTGGTTAACCTGTTTGCATGCTCATTAACTAGTTGGCTAGTTTACACACTCATTAACTAGTTAACCTTGATTCCCTCTTACAATGAAATATTAAGTGAAAAGTTATAGCAAGAATTGAAGTAGAAAAATCTCCCACACTGAGAACATGCCCTCCTATTCCACCTTCATCCCAGGGATGGGCTCAAACTTAAAATGATGACTGACATTTTCCCCACCATTGGTCCAGCCAATGGACAAGTCAATCCTTCACTTGCAGGACACAGCATCTCAGCCGATGGTTTGATTCACTGCTCAGCTGACTGTCAGGCAGATTGGTCCTCAGAGCTGCCTCAGAGCTGCCTTTCTTTGCATTTCCAACACCTAGCATATGCCAGTCACCTAGTTGAGCTTAACAAATATTTGTAGACTGACTGCTGTGGTTATTGAAAGTCTCTGCCAACCTTTTTATAAAATGAAAATAAAATTAACTTTAAACCCCTTTAGCCCAAATCTGGCTACCAATTTAGCCAGTCAAAACTGTTATAACTATTGTTAATTTTGTGCCATATTTTGAATTACAACATTTATGCTGAGTATAACTTTGCAAGTCATAAAATTGCCTACTGGCCTGTAATAATTCATTGGGGCTGAATGGTTATAAAAATAGTTTTTTAATATCTTTTTTTTTGCAGGGCAATGAGGGTTAAGTGACTTGCCCAGGGTCACACAGCTAGTAAATGCCAAGCATCTGAGGTCGGATTTGAACTCAGGTTGTCCTGAATCCAGGGCTGGTGCTTTATCCACTGAGCTACCTAGCTGCCCCTAAAAATTATTTTTTAAAGTAAATCAGTGTTTACTTTTGCACGAAAAAAAAAGTCTCTACCATCGACCTCTTGAAGTTCAGAGGCTCACAACCTGGTCTGTTTCACCTCCAGATCTAATTCACCTAAAATTAGGAAAGAACAGAGACAGAGGAGCAAAAGGCAACAGACACAGTGCATTTATGGGCACATGGTAGCCCAGGTAAGGAGAGAAGGCAGCCAGCATCAAACTTCAGGAAAGTTCACCACCTTTGCCCTCTCTCCAGCTCTCACCACACTTGCCATCAAAGAAGAGAGAGAATTCTTTTGTACCTTTGGTAGGTAAATTTGGTTCTCACTTCTTGTAATCATGCAGTGAGCCAATGGAAACAGTTGTCATGCCTGTGTATGCTCTAAATTGGGGGGGGGGCTTGGGGGCGGGGGGGGGGGTCCTGCTCCATCACATCACACATTTCCAGAAGCAGGATCACCAAACCTTCACTTGCATAAACAAGGGGCAGAGCGTATGGTGAAAACTTGAAGGACTAAGTTCTCTTTGGCCCATCCCCTCCTCCCACCTCCTTGTTACAAATCAATTCATTAACAAACTTTTCTTCAGGACATACTATGTGCCAGGTTCTGGGAGTACAGACAAAAAAGGAAATAGTGCCTGCCCTCAGGATGCTTACATTTTACTGGGGAAAAACCTAACATGTGACCCAATAAATAAAACCAATGAGTTAACTAGTATGTTAGCTAGATAACTAACTATATAGTATGTTAACTAGTATGTTTACACATCAACTTATGAATGAACATACTATCAATTGATATTGAGGAGACCAACTGGTTAAAAAATTATATTGGGAGGGGCAGCTAGGTGGCGTAGTGGATAAAGCACTGGCCCTGGATTCAGGAGGACCTGAGTTCAAAGCCGGCCTCACACACTTGACACTTACTAGCTGTGTGACCCTGGGCAAGTCACTTAACCCCCATTGCCTCACAAAAAAAAAAAATTATATTGGGGCAATAATCATAGGTGATTGATATTAAGGAGAACACACCAGATGGGAGCTTGTGAGTGATATTACTAAAGAAATCCATCTCCCAAATCGCTCAATACCCTTAGATTCTGGAGAGGTCACTAGATCTGTTAGTGTGGGTCGCAAGAGTAAGCCCGGAGCCCATGAGCGTCAGATTGATTAAAATTTCTTTGTACATAATTTACATTTATTTATCTGTGTCCATGCTGTAAGTTTAGAATGTAAGTTTCTTGAGGCCAGGGTCCATTTCATTGTTGCCTTTTGTATCCTTAGAATTTAGCACAAGCCTGGGCCATAGTTGATATGCAATAAATACTGAATTAAATTAAGTATGGGGAGACTTTAGGGGAAAAAACACATGCTTTGGGTGGGACTTTCTGTCTGAATGACCTGTGTCACCCCTGTACATGAGATGACTCTATGCTTCCACAGACCCCAGGGGTGGGTTAGTCTTCACTGAGGTTGGATCAAACATGAGGGGTGTTTCCATATTGGAGTTATTTCTGACCTGGTTTAAATGGCTAGTTTCTGAGCAACTTGATTCCTTTTCCCAGATTCCCTAGATGGGCCTTGGACTTGGGTTCGATGAGAGGTCAGGAAGACAGCTAGCCAGGATACATTCCATTTCCCTTAAACACTGGACACTGCTAGAATAGCCAGTTACCTGGGGCTCTGGAAACCAGCTCCTGCTAGCACTCCATGGCTGCAAGCCAGCCTCAGGCTCCCACCCACTGCTGAGAGGTGAGGTCAGAGCCAGGGCTGGAAAGGATGGGGAGCTCACACCACTGCCAGGCCTGGATGACCCGCTCTTTTTTTTTTTTAGTGAGGCAATTGAGGTTAAGTGACTTGCCCAGGGTCACACAGCTAGTAAGTGTTAAGTGTCTGAGGTCGGATTTGAACTCAGGTCCTCCTGACTCCAGGGCTGGTGCTCTATCTACTGCGCCACCTAGCTGCCCCTTGACCCGCTCTTTTGACAGAGATACTGGAGTAGTTTGCCATTTCCTTCTCTAGCCCATTATACAGATGAGGAAACAGAGGCATATAGGGTCAAGTGACATGCCCAAGGTTACCCAGCTAGGAAGTGTCTGAGGCTGAACTCAGTAGGATGTCTTCCTGACTCCAGGCTCAGTGCACTATGCACTCTGGTGCCACCTAGCTGTCATTCTTCATGAATGTAGGTTGGAACAAAGGGATTTCCTGTTTTCTTTTTAAAAAACTTTCATTGAGGGCAGCTAGGTGGCGCAGTGGATAAAGCACCGGCCCTGGATTCATGAGGACCTGAGTTCAAATGTGACCTCAGACACTTGACACTAGTTGTGTGACCCTGGGCAAGTCACTTAACCCCAATTGCTTCACAAAACAAAACAAAACAAAACCCAACTTTCATTGATATCTTTTCTTTTGATATCACCTACATATCTCAATATCTCCTCCTCTCCCCAGCCATCCCTTATAATTAAGAATTTTAAAAGAGAAAAATTTTTTTTTGATAAAACCAACTAACACATCCACAAAATCCAACATTATATATTGGTATTGCATGCCCTAAGGTCCTCTCCCTCATCAGAGAGAGAGAGAGAGAGAGAGAGAGAGAGAGGGGTACACTTTCTTAACTCTAGGTGGCACAGTAGCTAGAGAGCTGGGCCTGAAGTCAGGAAGATCTGAGTTCCAATCCAACCTTAGACACTTACTGAGTGTGACCTTGGGCAAGTCCTTTCACCGCTGTCTGCCTCAGTTTCCTCAACTGTAAAATGGAAGTAAATAATAGCACCTACCTCTTAAGGTTATTGCGAAGATCAAATGGGATCCGTTTGTGAAGCACTACTTAAGCGCAGCATTCAAGAAATGCTTGTTTCCTTCCTGATCATTGTAACTTCACAACATTAAATTTCTATTGTTTTATTGTTGGATATTCTATTTACATTATTGTAGTCATTGTGTATATTTCCCAGTTCTTGGAAGCACATGAAGGCTCCCCTCTTGCTCCTCTCTTTTAGAAATATTAAGATATAAATATTTCTCCAGGCTGAAATCCTTTCCAGACTTAAATGAATGAAGAAAACTTTATCAGTCTTTTATCCAGCTGCAAGGATAACATTGTCCTGTACCAAATCCTTTGTCCTCCTTCAGAGGTCTAACTATTCTCCATGAGGAAACTGGGTAAAAGTTTAAGTAGGAACTCAAAATCCTGGAAAATGGATTAGAGGCAGCAATCAGACTTAGAACAGGAATAACTTTATCTAATTAAGGTTATTACTTATCTCCAGAGCAGTAGGTACATAGAGCCTACATCTTCCTGAGTTCAAATCTCCCCTCAGAAACTTACTAGATGTGTGACCCTGGGCAAGTCACTTCACTCTCTTTGACCTCAGTTTCCTCACCTATAAAATGAGCTGGAGGGGGGCAGCTAAGTGGCGCAGTGGATAAAGCACCAGCCTTGGATTCAGGAGGACCTGAGTTCAAATCTGGCCTCAGACACTTGACGCCCTTACTAGCTGTGTGACCCTGGGCAAGTCACTTAACCCTCATTTCCCTACAAAACAAAAACAAAAACACACAAAAAGAAATTACTTAAAAAAAAAATGAGCTGGAGAAGGAAATAGCAAATCACTTCAGTAGCTTTGCCAAGAAAACCCCAAATGGGGTCATGAAGAGTCAGGAATGACTGAATGACAACAACTTGTCTCCACTCTTGACCCAATTGAATGGTTTAGGGAAATTATTCTTCAGTGTCCGTCCTTGACATTTTAAATGATTATTGTCTATTGATGAATGAAAAATATTAATTCAAAGTGTTTGCCTGAGCTCTGTGACTATGTTTTATTTATTTATCTTTGCTTGGGAATATTGGAAATTATAACTTAAGAATGGCTCTTGCCAGAGAGATTTTCAAAGGCAGGATGGATTTCTGTTCCTTTGGATTTCAGATTTTCTGTCTCTAAGAAGGGATACTTAGAATTAAAATCATATTCATTGATAAAATTTGTCTCTGCCCCAAACACAAAGCACATCAGTCCTATAGCCCTGCTCAGACTTTTTTTTGCCCTTTTCTGAGTAAATAGCAGAGCTGTGAATCATGGGATCCATGTCATGGGTTGGTGGGGGAGGAGAAGGTTGCCTTTTGAGCAGCCTCAAGTTTGGAAGTTCCAGGATCTTAGTCTCTCAAGAGGAGAACTTCTTGAGCCAGGGAATCAATCAATCAATCAATTGTAACAAAATTAATTAATTGTAGTTAATTGTCAATTGTAACCATATTAAGCATCTGCTATGTGCCAGGCACTGCGGCAAGCATGGGATGGTGGTACAAAAAGAAGCAAAAAACAATCCCTGTCTTCAAGGAGCTTACAATCTTATGAATCTAAGGGAGTCTGGAGGTTGAAGAATTGGGTCAAAGATTATGTATGGCATATGAGCAGCCATTGAAGGTTGAAACTGATGCAGTTAGGCTTTGCTTTCTTTTTTCTTTCATCTTTTCTTCTAACATCACCTTGCTTTTGACCTGGATAATGGTCTGACTATACACAGACAACTCACTCTGAAATGGGTTTGAATTTTGGCTCTTCCAGTTATTGCCTATATGACCTGGGGTAAATCTCTGAGCTTCAGTTTCCTTATTTGTAAAACAAGGGGGCTGGAGTAGTTGACTTCGTAAGAAGAGCCCACTAATTCTTACACCTCTAATTGATTGTAATATGTAATGCTCACATTGGTTATCAAATTGTTCGTTAAGATGCAGTCAACTTTGGTTTTGGGTGATTTTTTTGGCATTTGCCATGTCTAATGCCTTCCAATTCAGGTTTTATTTCGTTTGTTTGTTTTTTGGTGAGGCAATTGGGGTTATTGACTTGCCCAGGGTCACACAGCTAGCAAGTGTCATGTGTCTGAGGCAGGATTTGAACTCAGGTCCTCCTGAATCCAGGGCCGGTGCTCTATCCACTGCACCACCTAGATGCCCCCCAATTCAGTTTTTTTTTTTTTGGTGAAGCAATTAGGGTTAAGTGACTTGCCTAGGGTCACACAGCTAGCAAGTGTCAAGTGTCTGAGGCAGGATTTGAACTCAGGTCCTCCTGACTCCAGGGCCGCTGCTCTATCCACTGCAGCACCACCTAGCTGCCCCCCACTTCAGTTTTGAAAAAAGTAGACATGGTATAGACTTGTGGGACTTCTGAGGAGGCTGACTGAGCTAGAAGGCAGCTTAGAGGCCATTTAGTTAATTTTACAGATGAAGAAACTAAAGACCAAAGAGGCTAAGGACTTGCCCAGGGTCACACAGTTAGCGTCAGAGGCTTCCTGCACTTGAACTACACAATCCTGTTTTCTCTAGCATCCCTTTGACCAGCCTCCCTGCCTTGTTCACCTTTGCACTTCAGTCACCAAAGCTACGTTGAGCTAGTTAAGTTCTTTAAGGAATTTCTCCCCCTCTTCATCACCCACAACAGATATTGGTGCATAAATGGTGATTATCTTCAGGGTGGTCTTTTTGGTTGTTGTTGTTGCTGTTGTGTTCCTCAGGAACCGTGCGATGTCAGATGACCAGAGGTCCCATGGAATGACATTGTGTTGAAAGCAGTTCTGCCGACTGCTGGTCTGACTCTCCAAGGAGAACCTGAGAGCGATCCCACTTATGGTGCTGCCAATTTCCCTCATCTTCTGCTTTCATTTATTATGAGAATATAAATATTTGTGTGTTTCAGTCTTTCCAAAGTTACATTAGGGTTTGCTGGACCAGGATCTCACATTCAGAGGACCTAAAGTTAAATTAATGCTTCTAGACAGTCTAAAATGGAATTATTCTTAGCAGTTTCTACCTTTCTTTCTACCAACACTTCACCCTGAGAACAGCCTTTCAAGGGGTCACCCAGGACCCAGAATCCTCTTGTACTTTTCTTTGCTTTGTGGGTTGCTACGGCAAAAGAATTCATGACTTAGTGGACAAATGAGTGGGGGTGAGCTTCTTCTTACTCCTTGAGGTTGGTCCAAGGACTATGGAATCTGTCTATTGGTGGGACCACCCCCAAAGACTATGCAGTATGGAAAAACCTGCCAGGGCTTCCTCTCTTCTTGTCCCCTCCTCCCAATCTTTGAGAGTCCCAGGTCACCTCTAACCCACAATCAGGCATTTGAATTAGTGGTTGTGGGAATTTGAATGGAAACCTTTGAGGTTTCAGGCACTGGCATAGGACTGAGCATTCAAGCTGAGTCTTGCTTCTATTTGGGGGGAAATGGAATATTTTAAAGTAATAATTAAGAGTTGTGCATGTAGTTAGGCATCTTGCAATTTGACTATTATTGGGTTGTTTAGGAGACGGAGAGTTATGGCTTGTGGGCTGAGCAGACTGTCTTCAGTCTTCTTTCCCAAACCAGTGGCATTTGTGGGTGCCAGAATGTGAACAACACTAATATGCATGTAGAGTAGCCATCCTGGATCTGAGACCCTATAATCTTGGGTTCTGTTTTGTTAAAAGTGAGAGAATGAGGGAAGAGAAGAGAGAGACAGACAGAGAGAGGAGAGAGGGACAGAGAGACAGAAAAAGTGAGGATGAGAGACAGAGAAAGAGAGAGACAGAGACAGAGACTGAGAGGAGAAAGATGGAGAGAGGCAGAGACAGAGAGTGAGAGATAGAAGGTGAGAGAGACACACAGAAAGAGACAGACTGAGAGAGGGGGACAGAGAGGCAGAGACAGAAGATGAGAGACACACAGAAGATGAGAGACAGACAGATGAGAGAAAAAGAGGAAGTGAGAGACAGAGAAGGGGTGTGTGTGTGTGTGTGTGTGTGTGTGTGAGAGAGAGAGAAAGAGAGAGAGAGAGAGAGAGAGAGAGAGAGAGAGAGAGAGAGAGAGAAAGAGGGAGGGAGGGAGAGAGGGGGAGGAGGTGGGGTGCAGGCTCTGGCAGCCCTTATTTTCCTATAGCTCACATGAACCACAAGTGTCTTCAAGCCCAGCCCCTGGCAATGTGAGGGTTTATCCAGAATGTTCTTGGGGAGAAACATTTCAGATGGGGGATGGGGGGGGTGGCAGGGGGCGCACCCTTTGATTATATGTAGTTTAAATTCTTTTAAAAATGATTTTCTTTTCTCAGCATGAAAGACTTTGTCTTATCTTTGTTAGGAACTCACGTTCTGTGGTTGTTGGTGGTGGATGAAGTGTTCCGTTGGATCCAATTAATTCAGGTTTTACTCCAGGGCAGCAGAGCTCCCTCCCATGGGGACTGGGTTAACTGTCTTTTTTTTTTTTAAGTTTTATTGTTTTTTCTTTTTTATTGTTTTTTTTTAACACCACAATCATTTACCGATATCCCCTCCTCCCCATCGAGTTCAGAAGGGGACACAGAAACAAACTAGAGAATTGTGTTAGTAACTTGTTAAATTTAATAGACACTTTTTGGAAAAACAAAAACAACAAACCATACCTAACAGAACTCCACAGTCTCATTTACAATCCTCCTTTATCCTTTGCTTGGAGGTTTGTTTGCTGCGGCAGTTCACAAGAAGAAAGACTTTTTGCAACGAAAAAAAACGGGGGACAGAGACAGAGACTGAGAGGAGAAAGATGGTTTCCATTCAAATTCCCACAACCACTAATTCAAATGCCTGATTGTGGGTTAGAGGTGACCTGGGACTCTCAAAGATTGGGAGGAGGGGACAAGAAGAGAGGAAGCCCTGGCAGGTTTTTCCATACTGCATAGTCTTTGGGGGTGGTCCCACCAATAGACAGATTCCATAGTCCTTGGACCAACCTCAAGGAGTAAGAAGAAGCTCACCCCCACTCATTTCCCATTCTTTCTGTGGGCTCAGAAATGCCCGGCTCTCTCGTAACTATGTAGAGCATTTTTTCCCCTATATGCTCTGTTTTAAACTGCCAAATTAAGACTTTATAATCTTTTCTATTTGTGACAGAACATGCAGATATTTTGGACAGGACTCTCCCAACCCTGTCAAGCACTGATGGATCCTTCTCCAAGAGCTCAGCTGGGTGCTTGAGGACCTGGAGGGACTTGGGGGCAGTTATTTTTCTTTTTTGGGAAAATGTCTATATTTTATTTTCCAATTACATATAAAAACAATTTTTAACATTTTAAAATTCTCTCCCTTTCTCCCTGTCTCCCCGCTATTTATCTAATGCTTTGTCGCTCAGGAGCCCCCAAGTGTATTCGCCCAATATCAATCATCAACTATTTCCCGAAGGTGAGTCTGAGTGCTTATGCCTTCAATGCCAGAAGGGGATTTGGGGGAGCTGAGAGTGGTCTGTTGGGAACTGACATAACTAGCTCCATTTTGTTCTCTATTCACCATTTGACTATGCGTTGGCCAAGCAGGGACGTTGGGTTGGCAGCCTAGAATGTCTCCTGTCAGCTTCTAATTGAGGCAAAAAGGCTTTATTTTCCAAAGCAGGGCTTTGATAGTTTGAGGAAGTCTGTCCCTTTTCTCTCCCTTTAGTGTTGGTGAATAGCTCTGCTCCCAAAGACACGTTCCTTCTTTGGGAACAAATTAGCATAAGCAGTTTTCCATTCTCAGATCTACCTGCTCTGATCATCTTCTCTACTAAGCACCTTTCCTTTTTTATCTAGGGGCACCTGGGTGGTGCAGTGGTTGGAGTACTGAGCCTGGGGTCAGGAAGACCTTAATTCAAATTTGACCTCAGACCCTTACTAGTTGTATGACCCTGGGCAAGTCACTTCACTCTGTTTGCCTCAGTTTCCTCATCTGTAAAATGAGCTGGAGAAAGAAATGGCAAACCACTCTGGTATCTTTGCCACAGAAACTCCAAATGGGGACACAGGGAGCCAGACACAACCCAACAACAACCACCTCTTTTATCTGACGTGATGCATGGATAATAGACTGGTATAAATATCATTAATTGAATTGTAACAAACACATATATACCTCATCTCCTGGCGTGTCACACTATGAATGAATAAGCTGCATTTTTTTCCTGCCCATCAGTCTCCTGTGGTAGACATGACTGGTCAGGACCCTTGGAGGATTCGGGTAACACTGAGAACCAGTTGATGTTGCCTCTTGATATCAATTAACCAATTATTAGCAGGCCAATATAATTTTTTTAAATTTTTTTTTATTTAGTGAGGCAATTAGGGTTAAGTGACTTGCCCAAGGTCACACAGCTAGTAAGTGTTAAGTGTCTGAGGTCGGATTTGAACTCAGATCCTCCTGACTCCAGGGCTGGGGCTTTATCCACTGTGCCACCTAGCTGACACCTGATGAAACAATTAGGTGAAATAGTATAGAGGGAGAAGAGAAGAGGGCCCAGGGCAGAGCCCTATTGCTAATTATTATCATTACAGTTATTGTCTGGGAGAAATTGTGGTGGTGTAAAAAAAGATATCGATTTTTTTTTTTGCGGGGCAATGGGGGTTAAGTGACTTGCCCAGGGTCACACAGCTAGTAAGTGTCAAGTGTCTGAGGCCGGATTTGAACTCAGGTTCTCCTGAGTCTAGGGCCGGTGCTTTATCCACTGCTCCACCTAGCCGCCCCTCTATTTTTTATAAAAGAAAAAAAATTAATTAAGCATTTATTAGGTGCCAAACACTGTGCTACATGCTGGGAACACAGATACAAACGCAATGATAGTCCTTGCCGTCAAGGATTTTCTTTTCTAATCGGGGGACACGACACATGCAGGGGATTAGGGGGGCATTGTGGTCCGGAAAGTTACAGGGATGGGGAGTGGGGCTCTTGGGAGTAGTCCGGCACATCCCATCCAGGGAGAAGGGCAGCGCCGACCTGATGGTGGGAATGGTACCAAAACTTGAGAGGGGGTCTGGAAAAGGGACCTGCTTTCGAATTGTGGAGCTGGAGAAGACAATGGAGAGTCCCTTGGACAGCGAGGAGACGGAACGAGGCAATATTTAAAGAAATTGATGCAGGCTCTTCACTGGAAGGTCAGATACTGAATCAGAAGCTTTGACCACATAATGAGAAGATGGGACTCATCGGAAAAGACCCTGATTTGGGGAAAGACTGAAGGCAGATGGAGGGATGGTGTCACGGAAGCAAAGAGCACGCGCTTGGACGGATTTCGAGAGACAGTGGAGGACAGAAGGACCCGGCGGGCTGTGGCCCCCGGGCTCACAGAGAGTCAGACATGCCTGAACAGCCACTGCAGGAGGGATGCCTGTTTTAACAAGGCCGTTCGTGTCAGCGTAGCCAGGAGGTACAAGGGAGAAAGGGCACTCGGCGATCTTAGGCAGGCACGGTGCCTTCCAAGTGATCGATTACATTTCAAGCATTCTGACGGATAGCTTTCTCCGCCCATCTCCTAAAATCAGGCTCATGGGAGGCTTCTTCATTTCCCATTCTTTCTGTGGGCTCAGAAATGCCCGGCTCTCTCTTAGAAAACACCCCATCATCATAGCTGAAGGTCGGCAGAGGCCGGTGATTACGTTATCTCATTTGGTCCGCACAACAACCTCTGGGCTGGAATGGGCCAGGAGCAGGAATCAGCACACAGCTGCCTCTTCACCGCTGCTCTGAGACCCTCTGTGGGTTCCCCTCTCTTAAAGGGCAATCTGTCTTCCTCTATCACCCAGGCCACGTCTTTATGGCTCTAAGTGGGGGTCACTCTTCTTATCTGGAATCTAGTATATGGTTCACAGTCTTACTCAATTCAGTTCAATCCAACCTGCCTTTAACTGTGTGCCAGGCACTGTTAGTTGCTGGAGACTTAACAACAAAATAATCTCTGTCCTCGGGAAGCTGACAGTCTACTGGAAGGGGTGGGGGCATATACTTGTTTTTGTTGTTGAGTTGTGCCCGACCCTTCAGGACCCCATTTGGGGTTTTCTTGGCAAAGATACTGGAGTAGTTTGCCATTTCCTTCTCTGGCCCATTTTACAGATGGGGAAACTGAGGCAAACAGGGGCCATGCAGAATATACACAGAGTAAATAAATACACACTGATTTCATGTGGGGAGAACAGGGAGTGGCTAACACTTGGGGCAGATTAGTAGAGGTCACCTGTAGAAGGTAACTAGCATCTATACACAGCTTTAAGATTTGCAAAACACTTTAAAAACACGATCTCCTTTGCTCCTCTCAACTCAGCGAAGTAGGTGCTATTATTATTCCCATTTTATAGAAACTGAGGCAAACAGAGGTGAAGTGAGTTGTTCAGTCACATAGCTGGTAAGTGTCTGAGGCTGGATTTGAACTCAGGTCTTCCTGACTAGTGCACTATCCAAGATGGCACTTGAGCCAAGCTTGGAGATAGGGTTTCTAAAAGGCAGAGGTGAGGGGTGAGAGCATCCTAGGCAAAGGCATGGTGGTAGAAGGTGGAATGTCACGGGTGGAGGACAACAAGTTCCCTTTTGGCTGAAACTGTGTGTGTGTGTGTGTGTGTGTGTGTGTGTGTGTGTGTGTGTGAGTGTGTGTGTGAGAGAGAGAGAGAGAGAAGAGGGAGGGGGGATGGAGAGAGAGAGAGAGAGAGAGAGAGAGAGAGAGAGAGAGAGAGAGAGAGAGAAGAGGGAGGGGGAATGGAGAGAAAGAGAGAGAGAGAGAGAGAGAGAGAGAGAAGAGGGAGGGGGGATGGAGAGAGAGAGAGAGAGAGAGAGAGAGAGAGAAGAGGGAGGGGGGATGGAGAGAGAGAAGAGGGAGGAGGAATGGAGAGAGAGAGAGAGAGAGAGAGAGAGAAGAGGGAGGGGGAATGGAGAAAGAGAGAGAAGAGGGAGGGGCAATGGAGAGAGAGAGAGAGAGAAGAGGGAGGGGGGATGGAGAGAAAGAGAGAGAGAGAGAGAGAGAGAGAGAGAGAGAGAGAGAGAGAGAGAAGAGGGAGGGGGGATGGAGAGAGAGAGAGAGAGAGAAGAGGGAGGGGGAATGGAGAGAAAGAGAGAGAGAGAGAGAAGAGGGAGGGGGGATGGAGAGAGAGAGAAGAGGGAGGGGGAATGGAGAGAGAGAGAGAGAAGAGGGAGGGGGAATGGAGAGAAAGAGAGAGAAGAGGGAGGGGTAATGGAGAGAGAGAGAGAGAAGAGGGAGGGGGGATGGAGAGAGAGAGAGAGAAGAGGGAGGGGGGATGGAGAGAGAGAGAGAGAAGAGGGAGGGGGGATGGAGAGAGAGAGAGAAGAGGGAGGGGGAATGGAGAGAGAGAGAGAGAGAGAAGAGGGAGGGGGAATGGAGAGAGAGAGAGAGAAGAGGGAGGGGGAATGGAGAGAAAGAGAGAGAAGAGGGAGGGGGAATGGAGAGAGAGAGAGAGAGAGAGAGAGAGAGAGAGAGAGAGAGAGAGAGAGAATAGGGAGGGGGGATGGAGAGAGAGAGAGAGAGAGAGAGAAGAGGGAGGGGGGATGGAGAGAGAGAGAGAGAGAGAGAGAAGAGGGAGGGGGAATGGAGAGAAAGAGAGAGAGAGAGAAGAGGGAGGGGGAAGGAGAGAGAGAGAAGAGGGAGGGGGGATGGAGAGAGAGAGAGAGAGAGAGAGAATGTGTGTGCCTGCACACTTGGAGAACCCCAATCTTCACGCATATTTCTCTAAACATGCTGCCCCCCAGATCAGTACCGCCCTCCATTCCATTTTCATCTAGGACTGGGCATACCTTGAGCCCACATTGCCCAGGCCTCCATCACCACCACGATCTGGTGGCCTCCTGGCTTTCTGTCCATCAGTCCTTCTGCGAGATCCATCTTCAATCTTTGCTACATGATCAATAGTCAAGGCTCCCTCTCTTGCTGGTTCCCCATCCCTTTTCTCCTTTCATGCTCTGAAGCCTGTAGGAAACAGGCCCACATATACTTTGTCCTCCCTTTCCCTGTTCACTCTTCTTTGTTATTTATGACCCCTCCCCTGATCGTTGACTCAGGACCCCTCCCGCCAGCCACATAGGGTAGAGTAGCATAGATTTAGCGATAGAAGGGACCTTAGTGCCAACCAACCAGTAAACATTTATTAAGCACTTACTAGTGACTGGCATGCTGTCCCTCCTTATCTACAACTTCCCGGCTTCCTTTAAGTCCCAACTAAACTCCCACCTTTTACAGGAAGCCTTTCCCCACTCCTCTAAACTTTGGTGCCTTCTCTCTGTCATTATTTCCTATCTATCTGGAAAATAGCTTGCTTGGTAGACCCCATGAGATTGGCATTGTCTTTTGCTGCCTCTTAGCAGGTGCTTAAGAAATGTTTATTGACTGGTATCATGCTAAGCTCTGTGGATACAAAGAGGCCAGAGCACAGCCCCAGGACTCAAGGAGATAATAGGAAAGCAACTACACATGTACACATGCAATGTGTGAAGTATGAAGGGAAGGTCATCTCTGAGGGAAGATGTGGGGGGTGGGGGTCCTTGGGCAGAAGGTACTATTTCAGCTGGGTCTTGAAGTCAGGGAAGCTTTGGAGGCAGAGGTGAAGAGGGAGGGCACTCCAGCCCAGGGTGGGGGGACAGCTGCTTCAAAGGCAAGGAGAAGGGAAATGGGGAATAGTGTATAAGCAACAGCAAGGGGACCACTGTAGCCAGATGGTAGGTAGTGTATGCAGAGGGGAGGAAGGTGTGAGAAGATTGGAAAGGTAGAAAGGGGCCAGATTGTAAAGAGCTTTAAATGCCACATAAAGGATTTTATATTTGACCCTAAAGGTAATAGGGAACCATTGATGTTCAGTGAGGGAGGTGTGGCAGACACATGATCAGACTTTAGAAAGATCATTTTGGCAGCTGATCCCATCAGAGGATGGGATTGGGGGATGGTTTGGAGTGGGGGGAGACTTGAAGCAAGGAAACCAATAAGAAGGTGAGGAGTGTCTGAATTAGGGTTGTGGCTGAGAGGTACAGGAGAGTTATGAAAATAGAAATGACAAGGGAGCAGCTAGGTGGTGCAGTGGATAAGACACCAGCCCTGGATTCAGGAGTACCTGAGTTCAAATCTGGCCTCAGACACTTGACACTTACTAGCTGTGTGACCCTGGGCAAATCACTTAACCCTCATTGCTTCACCCAAAAGAAAAGGAAAGAAAAAAAAAAGAAAGTAGAAATGACAAACTTTGGCTGAAGACTGGTTATCTGGGGAGAGTGAGAGCCAGGACTCAAGCAGTGCCTAGGTGACTGGGAGGACAATAGAGAGTTGGGAAGAGGGGAGGGTTGTGGGCAGGGGTTGGGTGAGGGGAGTTCTGTTTGGACTAGAAGGGATGCAGCTTGAGATGCCCAAGAAGAAGTTGGTGATGCATGACTAGTGTTCAGGAGAGAGGTCAGGGCTGGATCTATTGTCCTGTGAATCATCTACATTGGAGATGATGATTGAACCTATGGGATCACCAATGAGTGATCTCATAGGAGCTAATGAGATCACTGGAGTTCCCATCCCCCACCCACAGGCCTCCTATGAGTAATCAGCCAGTGGCTAGT
Organism: Dromiciops gliroides; assembly: GCF_019393635.1. NCBI lineage: Eukaryota > Metazoa > Chordata > Mammalia > Microbiotheria > Microbiotheriidae > Dromiciops > Dromiciops gliroides. The sequence continues at coordinate 640,353,736 of NC_057863.1, forward strand.
CCCAGTCTTGCTCAATCCAGTTCAGTCCAACAAACACTATGTTCCAGACACCACGTTATGTGCTGGGTTATGACGACTAGTTCTCAGCAAATGAGGAGAAGCATGACCAGCAATTACAAAAAATTATTCCCACTTGACATTCCTAAGGCCATTTCCCTGAGGAAGAGAATTCCAGGGCCTCCTTTCCACCTTCCCTTTGGCCTTTAATTAGGGCCCTTCCTAATCTCTGCAGACTGGCTCCTCCTTGTTACCTGTCACACATTCCACGTTCCAGGTGGCAGATCAGTAGCTCTCTGTCCTCCAATATCCCATCCCCTGCCTTGGTGCACAGGCCTTCCCTGATCCCGTTAGGATAGACAGTTCCCTCTATGTTATTACTTTGCATTTGCTCTGTTTTTTATTTACCTATTTTTGTTTTTCTAGGGGTAGAGAGGTCCTTGAGGACAGAACATTTTGTATCGTCAGCACCTCGCACATTGCCTGGCATTGAACGAAGACTTGCTGAATTGAAAGGTGACACCCTTTTCCCATGATTCTTTCTCCTCAACCTCCACCCCCACCCCCATGTAGCTATGGGGCGTCAGCACTTGGGCCCCTTTAAATCCTGAGTTATGCCTTTTAAAACAACCTCCGTTTTGTTTGTGCAGTATCACTAACGCTGTAAAAAATCGAGCCCCATACTTGGGTTGGAATATCCACAATTAGGGGCTAAATTAGGAAATGAAGAGCAGTGAGGTTTTGTTAGCTGGGTAAACCTAGGCTTTATGTCTTGGTTCCACCTCTGGAAGACCATAAACACGGTATATAAAGACTCAATATAAATGTCACACACAGACCCGTGCATCTGAGTCACCCTACCTAACGTGGTTGGGAGTGCCTCCAAATCTTGGACTTTTCAAGAACAACCCCAATCTCCCCCTGCCCCCATATTGGCAATTATATTCTGTAAAACCTCACCCTGCTGGTTTGGGGGAAGCCTCCTTAGCTAAATGCACTCTGCCCTTCTTTCTAGGGGATGGAAACCTTCTATGGAGACCCTAATTTATCCTCCTAAAACCCACAATCTAATAATGGGGGAGATGACAAAAATATATGAACAAGTTGTATACAGCAGAAATAAATAACAGAGGGAAAGGCTTCCTACAGAAGGTGGGATGTTAGGTGGGACTTCGAGGAAGCTAGGAAGGTCAGAAGGCGGAGCAGGAAGGAGAACCTTCTAGCTTTGGGGGCCAGCCAGAGAACTCAGTGTGGAGCTGAGAGATGGGAGCGTCTTGTGTGGAGGTCAGTGTCACTGGATTGAAGAGACCCGTATTCAAATCCAGCTTGGATACTTCCTAGCCGAGTGACCCTGGGCCGGTCATTTAATCACTGCCTGCTTTAGTTTCCTCAATTGTAAAATGAGGTTCATTTTGTATATTCACATATATTTGTATGTAGACATACATGCAAACACTGGCCATTAGCAGTAGTAGTGGGAGCTTAGGAACGCTTGTTGAAAAATTACTTTAGGGGCAGCTAGGTGGCTCAGCGGATAAAGTCCCGGTCTTGGATTCAGGAAGACCTGAGTTCAAATCTGGCCTCAGACACTTGACACTTACTAGCTATGTGACCCTGGGCAAGTCACTTAACCCTCATTGCTCTGCCAAAAAAAAAAAATTACTTTGTATTTACTCAGGTACTACTGCTTGTGCTCTCTTCGGTAGAATGTAAACCCCTTGAGGGTAGGCACTCCTTTCCATTTTTGCCTTTATGTCTCTGGGATCCTTCATCTCAGTGTGCTTACAATAGTTTAAAAAATGCCTGAGCTGGGCCAGTCAACTAACCCTTAATGATGTTAACCAGATAATGCAGACAAGTAGCCCATCACAGCGCTAGGGCGCCCCAGAGTACACAGTATTGGGCTTGGAGTCAGGGATAAACAAGTTCAAATCCAGCTTCAGACACTTACTAGCTGTGTGACCCCGGGCAGGGCACCTAACCTTGGTCTGCCTCACTTTCCTCATCTGTAAAATGGAGCTAAAACCAGCACCTATCTCCTGGGGTTGTTATAACATTATATTTGTAAAGTACAAAGTAGGTGTTGTACAAATCATCATCCCTTTCCCTGAGCCCCTTCATCAAATCAGTCACGATTGTGAGCATTTAAAGTGCCCAACTTTCCAATTGGTATAGTTTGGTAAATGTGCCAGTGTGAGTGGGAGAGCAAAGGTCTTTAAAAGGCTAGAAAGCAAATTCTGAAGGTTAAAGAGAGACATTTAAAATCAAACTGAGAAGGCAATCGTGTGGCTCATTGAGAAGGGGGCCATGAGTTCAAATCCTGCCTCTGATACTGATCATGACACTTAGGGCATGACCTTGGGCAAGCAGCCTTATTTCTCTTGATGTGCTCATTTATAAAGAGGAGATAGCCCCTGCTTCCAAGGTTGAGGTGTGGTTCAAAGCCCAAGTGAAGGGGATTGCAAACATCTGCCATGATTAATTTGATGATTCTCATACAGTGCTTTTTAAGTCACCATCCTTATTCTCACAAGGCCAGAAAAGAACTGGGGATGCCACCAGGTCCGACAGATGGAGTCTGGCCATTTGTGCACGTGAAGCAAAAAAGCCACTGAGAGCTATAAACATACAAAGGTGCTTACATTTTCATTTAGAACTAAGGAGTGTAGGGGCAGCTAGGTGATGCAGTGGATAAAGCACTGGTTCTGGATTTGGGAGGACTTGAGTTCAAATCTGCCTCAGACACTTGACACTTACTAGCTGTGTGACCCTGGGCAAGTCACTTAACCCTCACTGCCCAGCAAAAAACAAAACCAAACCAAACCAACAACAAAAAGCAAAAACCTAAGGAGTGTTTGCAATGGATATTTGTTTTAAAGCATCATCTTTGTTTAAATAAATAAATAAATGGAATAACATTGGTGACGTCCAGATGCTTGCTGTTTTAAATTTAATGTTCTTATATTAGCCTTATTTTACTAACCCTAAAGGGCCTATGCGGCAAAACCCCCATCCTACATCTGTGTGTGTACACGCTCACGCATGTGTGTGTGTATACTCCATCCAGAGATTTGAGAGGCAGATGGCCAGAACAGGCAGAGAACTGGCCTTGGAACCAGCAAGGCCCAGGTTCAAGTCTCAACCCCGACACGTACTGGCTTTGGCACCCTGGGCAAATTCCTTAACCTCTGTCATAATCTAGGTATGGTTCTAGGGCTGTATGTTCCAGGTAAGGCCAAGAACTGCCCTGGTAGGTGAAGCTGCTTGTTGGGGGCATGCATGCCACCAGTCACAGATGCAGTCCCTATCTCTTGCTCCTTGTGTAGTGGGATACACAGTGAATGGGCCTTATGAAATGAATGAAAAGGGCTTTCATCTCTTCTGGCTCACTTCTAACAAAGAGAGCCTCCTTAGTGAAGGAGGAGCACGTCTATGCTGAGTGACAGTCAGGTTCCTTTTGTACCTTAGGAAAGTCTCACCCAAGAGCCTTCAGGGATAACACTTCCCATTTTACAGATGGGGAAACCGAGGTCAGGTGATTTGCCCATGGCCATCTAGGCTGCTGGTCCCAGGTTCCCCTGGGGTTTTGCTTTCCCACTATAGCACTCTGTTCTAGAAAAGGGGTTTTGAAAATTCTAACACTGTTCTTTTCTTTTATAAAGAAAAACAAAATTTGAAATCTGAAGACATTACTGGGATTGTTTTAGATTTTAGATTGTCATGATTCCTAATATTTGTTTCAAAATTAAATAACTTAAACTTGGGTTATACCAAGTCTAGTAAGATGATGCATGTGAAATAAGGAAAAAAATCTCAAAATGCATAGTTTAAAAAAAAACCAGTTAAAATGAGATTAAGTCTTCAGTTGATAAATGGAGGTTTGCCTTATTTTAATTGCAAGGACTAGAGTTCACTTTCCCCCATTAGCCAGAGAAAAAGTTATGCACCTGAGGCCACTGGGCAGGGTCACTTTCTAGAAACTCTTTTCTTTCTTGTTCAAAGGTAGTATCATCATGGGAAACTAACCAAGTTAAAGAATTCAGATTCTTGCCTGCCTGTCTGCTGACAAGCTACAAGAAGAAGAGAGAAGGAGGAAGAGAGAGAAATCCTTCTCATCGCCTGGTCAGAGGAGGCTGACTGTTCACTCCTTCAAGGAAGCCTTAAAAGGAGAGCCTCCAACAAAAGACAATATATGGAAACTGTTAAGATAAATGGATGGTTCCTACATTCTTGCCAATTTAAATGGACACGAAGCAATTTGGGATTATAAAACTCCGAACCTAAAAACAAACTGTCCACCCCTGGATTTGAAGTTTTGTTAAGACAGATGGAGAATAAAAGACTTTTCATTAAATACTATTCAAATACTCTGAACCTCACACTCAGCTTAAGCTCCTCACTATACATATTTACAGTATTTATAAATAGAGCACAGTTAAACACTGACCTGTATTTACAGTACTGCTTTCCCCTAGAGATGTACCCGACAATGGCCCATTAAAGCGTCATTTCAAAATAAGATGCAAACTTAAATTTTACCTGCTACAATAAATATTGCTAGCGTCAGATGCAAAAGAATAGATTAAGTGAAATTACAATCGCCTTGGCAAGAATATTTTTTTACTGCATGGTGTAAAAGGGGTCAAAAAGTGATTTCCTTTTTCAGCCATTAAAATATTTTTTTCCTCCAAGCACCAGTTTTGTTTAGAATTGAGATGAGGAAAATTTATTCAGTCCCACCCCAGAATATATACACTCTTGATTCCTTTGGCATAAACGACTAAAACAGAGGTCAATTTTAGTCACTGGTATTTTGGAGTCCGTCTCCCTTCCTAGGTAACAGGGCTGGGGAGGAGGGTCACGTGAACCCCGTGTTGCCTGGCAATAAATAAACCTAAGAGAGGACAGATAATCAACGGCTTCTTCCCGTCCAACGCGGCGTCCCTGACAGTCTTTAGCCCCCTTTGGAGTGGAAGCTGGCTCCAAAGGCGGGGTTCTGAGGAATGTGAATGAGAATCAGAAAGCCCTGGATTCCAGGAAAGTCGACGTCCACGTGGTGCACTGGAACTGGCGGCCCGCCCCATCGGGGGTCCGGTCAGGCGGCACCGAGGGCATGAAGCTGTCCAGGCTCGCAATCTGCTCGGGCTCGGCTCTGGTCCTCCCCCGCCCCCGTCGGGGGTCCGCCGCAGCCTGGGGCTGCGTGATCCCCTGCGTTTGGGGCGCCCAGTTGGGGCTCGGCTCACAGTCCGCTCTGTCCCGTTCGGCCCGTCCCTTCGGGGCTCGGCTCTGGTCCTCCCCCGCCCACGTCGGGGGTCCGCCGCAGCCTGGGGCTCGTGATCCCCCGCAGCCCTCGCCCCGCCCCCGCTCAGGGGATGCCCTCGCGGCGCCGGCAGCACTGCGAAGGCGGCACGTCCCAGTCGTAGACATAGGAGAGGCGCAGGCGCACCTCCTGCGGGCAGAGGCGGCCGCTCTGGACCAGACTGCGCTGCTTGTCGCGCATGTCGTCGGGGCTCTGCTTGTGCGTCACTAGGTAGTGGTTGCTGCAGCCGCGCGAGCGGTATTCCGTGTCGAAGCGCGGGTCGTGCTCGCGGTGCACGTCGAGGGGCGCCAGCCAGGCGCCCAGCGACACGTCCTCGCTGCGCCAGCGCTGCAACACGTCGCGGTTGCGGCTCACGAAGCGCACCAGGTCGGCCGAGAGCACGTAGCCACCGCCCAGCGCGTAAGGCAGGTAGTGGTCGCAGAGCAGCCAGGCGGCCTCGCGCCAGCGCCCGCCCGCCTGCACGCGCCCGCGCCCCGAGAAGAAGCCCCAGTAGAGGCGGCGGCGCCGCTCCGGCGCGCGCGCGCGCAGCTCGTCGCGCAGGGTGCCCAGGCGTACGAACGTGTCGTCGTCGGCCTTGAGCACGAAGTCGATGTCCAGGCGCTCGTCGAGCCAGGCGAACATGGCCAGCACCTTGGCCGTCAGGTTCTCGTAGGCGTCGCGCAACTGCGGTAGCAGCAGCAGGTCGCCGTGGCGCCCCTGCTCCCGCTCCAGCGCGCGCCGCTCGGCGGCCTCCAGCCCGGCCGTGCCTACCACGAAGCGTGCCCACACGTCGGCGAGCGGCCCGGGCCGCCCGGCGCCCGCCAGCCACGTGCTGCGGACGGCGCTGCGCCGCTCGGCGCCCGCGGGCGCGCTCACCACCAGCACGGCCAGAAACGCACGCTCCGCGGGCTCGCCCGCCTCGGCCCGCGCATGCGCCGCGGCGGCCGCGCGCCCGTCCCCCGCCGGGCCCTCGGGCGCGCACCTGGCCAGCCAGAGCAGCGCGCCCGCGGACAGCGCCAGGCCGGCCAGGGCCAGCGCCGTGCGGTGCCGGCACACGAACCGCGGCAGGTTCATCGCGCCCTGCAGCACGCGGCGCTGCGCGCGCACCTCCTCTCCGCCGACCTCCGCGCCCCGCTTCGAGGAGGGGGGCGTCCGGCGGGTAGGGGCTGGGGGTGGTGGTGGTGGGGGCAGCGCGCGCTGCTACTGCGCGTGCGCCGGACGGCCTCCCGCAGCTCCCGTCATCCGAGGCCGTGACGCGCCTCGCTCGCGTGGGCGGCGCTCTCCCCTCCGGGCGGCCGACGAGAAAGTGACAGGGGCGGGCGCGTAAACTCACAAAAAGGCCGGCGGAGGCGTGCCTCCGCCCGAGGACGCTGAGGTGGCAGGGCTGAGGGGCGGGGTCGGGACGGGCCCTGGCATCATGTGATGCAGGTGGCTTCCGCTGGTTCTTGCACGTGATAGGATCTCCGTAGTCGTTGTCTCTTCCGCCCGGAGAAAAGATGGCGGCGCGCGACCGCCATCGGCTTTAGCGCTCGCCCCTCCCCGCCCCTTCCCTCAAGAAAGATGGCGGCCGCCTGTGCGGGCTTCCGTTGACGGTATCGCGGACTTCGCTCCTGTCCGTCTCGGGGCTCCTGGCGGTGAGTGACGGGCGCCCTCCGTGGGGCAGCCTGAACTGGGTTGGGGGCTCTGGGGTCACGGGGTCACGGGTCGTCTTGGCTAGAGGGGTCTTGTTATTAGACCTCTGGTTATGGGGAGCTTACTTCCCAGTCAGGAGCAGTCAGGTTTGTGGAGGGAACCCGGCTGTCTCGGGGTCACAGACCGTCAGGACTAGAGGGGTTCTGCTTGAAGACCTTTGGCGATGGGGAGCTCTCACTCCCCTTTAGAGGGTCACGGACTGACCGGGAGGGGGAGGTCGGGGGTCATGGGGTCACAGGATCATAGCCTATCCGGGATGGAGGGGAGAGCTTTGAGGTGAGTCATCTGGTCCCGCTCGCCCCAACCCGAGGGAGGGGTCCCGCCTGAGGATCGCTGGCTATGGGGAGCTCACTCCCTCTCCTCCTTGTCCAGCGCTGAGTCCTGCCGGGCTCGGGGGAGAGCTGCCGTTTGCTCCACCCCTTTTCCATCCTCCAGCTGTGCCTCAGGCGGCCTGAAGTCTTCTCTGGCTCCCACCGAGTGATCGCCCTTTCATAGACTTGGCTTATGGCTTGTTTGCTGCTCGTCTCCCTCATTAGACTGGGATCGGGCTGTTAGAGGTGCCCAGTTAAAGCTTGTTGACTTAAGTGTGAGCTCTGGGATTTTGAGCCCCTAGATCTTAGAGCCTTGGGAATGACTTGAGAGTTCATCGAGACCAATTCCTCATCTTATGGGTGAGGAAGCTGAGACCCAGAGAGATTGGGGGTTGGGGGAGTGATTGGGGGGGGGGGGAGGTCTGTGAAGTAAACCCAAGCCCTGTAGAATTAGAAAATTCCCTTTAACCAACCATCGTTTTGTGTTATTCACAAACGAGGTCACAGGACAGAGATTGATTTATTTTTACTTTGATGTCTCAAAAATATTTATTTGTTTTAGTGGGAAGCCAACTTTAGGGCCAGAAGGGATCTTAGAGGTCTTCTAGGCTGATCCCCTCATTTTTCAGTTAAGGAAACTGGAGCCCAGAAAGGTGAGTGGAGTGACTTGCCCAAGGTACATAGGGAGTAGTGTCAGAGCCGTGATTTGAACCTGGATCTTCTGAATTAAGGCCTTTAAGAACAGGGTTCAAGCTAGAAAGAAACAGTTCTCAGGGGGCTGATGTGCTCCTGGACTCTATTTGATGTTGATAAAGTAAGCAAAAGACAGGATGATTTGAGGTTGGAGGGACCTTGATCAACTTGAGAGAAGGATCAGAAAAGATTTCCTGGAGGGGACCAACCCTGAATGCTGGGTAGGGGGTGGGGGAGTGGGAGAAGGAAGCTGTGGCAGAGGCTGCAATGTGGTGGGGAGTGGAAGGGAGTAGAGAGTTTGGATGGATCCGGATTGTGAAAGGCCTGAAATACCAGGTGGAAAAAGGAAGAGAGGAAAATAGGTTCTTTAGAATTAATCATGGTGCATATCTCTAAACCAACCTCAAATTATTTTTTTGGGATTATCTTTGATTTTTAAATGATCTGTCTGCAGATAATGGAAGGTCAGATGTGCTTACTTTTCAACTTGAAGAAATGCTTCTTTAGGACCAGAAGTAAAAGGAAGTTGGGGATTGAGAAAGAAATCCAAAGCCTTTTATAGAATTGTATCCCCTTTTAATTTTTATTTTTTTATCTGGCTTCAAGAAACAAAATTAACAAATAAGAAATTTCCCAATTTTCTTCTCATCCCACTCTTTCTCCCCCCCCCCATTCCTAGGATACAGGGAGATCTCAGTTTCCTTCCCTCCCTCCATATCCCTGCTCCCCCATATCCTTTGCCCAGGATGATTCAGCTCAGCTTGAATGGAGAGTGGGGACAGGGACTTGGAGCCTGGGGAATGGGAGCTCTGTGTGAAATTGGAGCCCCTATAGCTGAGGTGACTGAATGGAAGGCCCAGGGAAGGAGCCAGCCACCTCCAAACCACCCTGGGATGAGTAGCCATTGCCATGCTTGCCTTTACAGAAGCCAATGAGCCAGTGTTCTTTAGGCTAACGTTGCTGTGAGGGCCTGGGCCCTGGAGGAACAGGGTCTCTGGATTTCCTCCACCTCTGTTCTTGGTGCCCATACACATCTATCTGGCTTGTGGAAGGACCACCTCCCTCTTATGGGCATTGCTATCAGCTCCTTCTGCAGCCGGGGCTCTTGAGCTGAGCTACAGTGATTTAAAGCCCCAGAGACCTGCCAGTGTGACCGATGCTCATCTGGTTCTGGGCTTAGCGAAGTCTGCTCCTCTCCCCACCCCACTTAACCTCTTGGCAAAGGCAAACTGGCATAGCTCCTTAGGGTCTTCTGGGGCTGCTCTCTTCTGTTCTTGGTGACTCCTGAAGTGGCTCTGAAGGTCTGTTCTCAAAGAGGCTCTCAACTCCGGCTTTCTATTGCCCTCTGCCCACCTTTCCCCACCTGCGAGTCCCAGCCTGGCTATCTGGAGGGAGAAAAGCCTCCCTGACCCAGGTGCATCAGGGCTGAGCAAACAGCCTCTTAGGCCCTTTATAGGGGCACAGATAAGTATGGGGCAGCTCCCTGGGGTGCTGCGGGTCTGGACAGCAAAACCCAGGTGCTGTAGCCTCCATTATTTTCCTTGATTTCCATCCATTTGGGTTAGCTAGTGGCTCAGTAGGTAGAGACCTGTGTTCAGATCCAGCCTCAGGCACTTCCTAGCTGTGTGACCTGGGCAAGTCACTTAGCCTTTGTCTGCCTCAGTTTCCTCAACTGTGAAATGGGGGTGACAATGGCATCTACCTCCCAGGGTTGTTGTGAGGATCAAATTAGGTATTTGTAAAGTGCTTAGCACAGTGCCGTATAAATGTTAGTTTTTATTATATGGAATGCCTGGGGAAGGGATGGGGAAAGGAAGGGGGTAGTGGGTCTTTTCCATAGTTTCCCTAAATCTGGAAATCCAGGAGTAAGATGAGGGTGGGAGGTTGGACTGTTAGTGAGCCCAGGGGTTCAGGGGAAAGACCTTCTTTACTCTCTCTGTCCTGGGCAGAGAGGTGAGATCTCTTTTATCTGATGCAACTGCATAGCCCTAGGGAATTCTACCTCTCCTAAGGACCAGGGTTTCAGCTGCTTGTCTAGGGCACCTGTTACCTGATCTGACCTCATCTGATTTTCTTAGGTCAAACCTTGAAGGGCCCTAGCTCCATGAGTCCTCTGGAGAGGTCTTCTGGGGCCCATGCTGCTGCTTGATCTGTTCAGGGTGAAGGACCTGCCTTTTCCTCAAGCCTTCCCACTGCCCTGGCTGGCAGTCAGGCTAGGAAAAGATGCACTAAGCTTGTCTTGGGCAGGCAGAAGCCTGTTACCTCACTGGGTGATGCCCTGGTGCTGAAGGAGGCAGAACAGGGATGGTCACCCCATTTAGAGTTCAGCTCAAGCATCAGAGCAGTGAAAGGCTTTCTTTCCCTTCACTTCCCCAAGATCATAGGGGGTCATTCATTTGATTTTTAATTTTAAACTAAAACTATTTTAGAAATTACTACCAAGTCACTGAACCCAGTTCACTTCAGTTTACTCATCTGTAAAATGAGCTGGAGAAGAAAATGGCCAACCATTCTGGTATCTTTGCCCAGAAAACTTCAAATGGGTCACAAAGAGTCAGACTGAAAGGACTTGCCTAGGGTCACACAGCTGTTGTCTGAGGTTGGATTTGAACCAGTCTTCCTGGAGTGACCCTCCCTGCCCTCAAGGTGCTTACTTTGGGATGGGCCGACTTACCTAAGGGTTGAGGGAAAAGTCTCCCCCCACTCCCCCCTTGGTAGTAGCTGCAAAGTCTGGTAGTCCAAATCAGGAATGGAAGGGGGCTAGAGGCCTTAGGGGAAATGTCCCTGGTGGAAGGGGACTGGGGGGTATGCCAGGGTGCGCAGGCAGTGAGTCGTGGTGGGGAAGGCTGTTGAGCAGGAGGCAAGCCCTGAGAACCTGGGCTGTAGGTCACAGGACGGGGAGGAATGGGAAGAGACCCAAGGATGGGACAAGAGAGCAACACGATCAAATTGATGTCGGGAGCTAGGCGAGGAGGTGGCCTTCATCTTGTCCAGTGCATCCCTGTCCCAGAATCCCTTCTGTGCCATCCCCAACAGATTGTCAGGGAGTTAGGGCACCTTTTCCTGGTCACCCTCTTCCTGGTAATAATCCTCTCATTTCCTTGCTTAAACAATGAACAACTTATGCTTTTTTAAAAAATCAGTCCAATCTCAACATACACTCATTGAATCCTTTCTTGTTAGAGTAATTCAAGCCAAACCCATGGCCCAGAGTGACTTGGAGTGATGTTTACAACCTGTTCCCCCTCCTGAGAGGGGCGAGGGGCCACAGATAGTCCTTGGAAGGCCTTAGCATTGTTTTCACTCATATTATAGCAGGTTCTGTCGTATTCTCTTGGTTCTACTCTCTTTGGTCTTTTCCATATTTCCCCAAATTCTTCAAAATGGATGTTTCTTAGGGTAAGTAGTACACTCAGATTCCATGACTTTCATCTACGGTTCAGTTAAATCTCAGGCATGGATTGGGTCCCAAAGTCAGGCTCCCATCGAGTCAAAACTACCCTAGAGAATCCATTAAAGAAAAAATCCTCTGGAAAGGACTCCCTGTGTAAGTGTAATTAATTCCTGTAGGGCCGTCACGCCTCCCCATGACTGTTCCTGCTTTGCCGTGAACATGAGAGGAAGTTCAAGAACAGCGCAGGGGGCTTCCTGCTGACAAGGCCAGCCCCAGGCTACCCTTCTCCTGGGCTCCACCAACCTAAGCAGAGGAAAGTTAGATTGCGGATGGCAAAGAGTCTAGGATCCCATCCTGGGAGGTGCGAGGGAGCAAGCCAGCAAGCAGCATGTTCACCTATCCCCCGGCACACACATGCTGGCTGTGGATGTATTTCAGGGGGCCTGTGAACTTGAACTGGGAAATAAGGTTATAGTTTTATTTTCACTCCCCTAACTGAACTGTAGCCTTTCCTTCAATTGTTCAGTTATGAACGACACAGTGTCCCGAGGAGCCTGGCGACACAAAGGACTGACGCTTATGGAGCTGAGTGGTGGGCGGCCTCCTCCACATGTAAATTATCCCCCTCCCCCACCCCATCTAGTTGAAATTTACGTGAGTTCGGGGGCAGAGCTGAGCTGTCATTTGTTCAGTCCTTTCCGCAGTCAGAGAGGCGCCTGCAGTTTCCTATTTGCTTGTGCTCCAGTGCTATGGCATTATATGTTATTGACCTCCTTGGGGGTGTGAACCTGGACCTGCCGGTGGGACACGGGTCACAGGCTGTGATCGGCAGCTTAGTGGTGGTGGCTCTTTGAGATAACTCCAGATTACTGCACAGAAGGCCCAGGCCAGTTTCCAGTTCCAGCCACGGTGTATTCGTGAGTGTGCCTGTTTACCCACAGCCTGGCCAGCAGAACTCTTTTTGTCCTTCGTAGCATCTTTGTCAATTGAGTATGAGGTGAAACGGTGGTTCCATTTCCCTCTGGTGATTTGGGGCACTCTTTCTGTGATTGTTAACAACTGGCATTGATTCTCTTGGAGAATCAGCCCTTCTTCAGCTCTGGGTTACCGGCTTCCTCCCTGCACTGGTGGTTTTTCTCTAGGTCATAGATCATGGACTGAGTGCTGCGCAGCTTTCAGAGCATGCCCACCAGCCCAATACTCATCTTACAGATGGTTAAAATGAGGCTTAGAGGTGTCAGAGGAGTAGCTAGATGTCACAAAGCCAATAAACAGCTTGTCTGGTCTTCAGTCAAGTGTATGCCGAGGCACAGGATCCCTGAATCTGGGAGTTGGTGGGGACCCCTGTAGCTCTGATCCTGTGGGTGCCCCCCCCCTCCCCCTTCACTTGCTGTAACGTACCAGGCCAGGGGTGCTCTTGCTTTTTTGCCCCTGATTTGGCTTCCTAAAGCTACACACAACTCCTTCCTCCCTGTGACAGCCCTTCAAATGCTTGGCGACCACACTCATCTCCTTCCCACTCCCACCCTGAATTTTCTCCAAATTTGTCACGTGACTTGGACCCCACTGCCTTGCTTGACCTCCAGCTCATCCCTGCCTTTAGATCTCACCGTATGCTGCCCATGGACGAGGTCTGACCAGGACAGAAGGTGGTGGGGCTGTTGCCTCGCTTGTCCTGAAGCTAGATTGCTGTTGTCATAACAATTGTCCAAGGGTTTGTGGACAGCTACTGCTGCCAGTTGTGTGTATCAGCACGCAGAGATGTTGTAAAAGTGGTTTATTACGTGTTGAACACAGACCCTCTGGTACACAGAAGCCAGGTGGTCCTGAGCAGCCTTGAGCAAGGTTATGGAGGTCTGCCTTAGTTCCAGCAGGGTGGATGCTGTGCAGTTTCACAGAGGGCAGTAAAGGCTTATACCTCAAAGAGCAGAGAGCAGAATGGGAAGCATTGCACCTGGTGCACCTGCGGCCTGATCAATAAACACTGGGGATAGAGCTGGGATTTGCAGACTCACCATTCGTGGCAGGGCTGTGGTGGGTGGGTCAGTCATTAAACATTGATTTAGTGCCTGCTGTGTGGCAGGTGCTGTGCTTGTGCTGGGGATACACATACACGTGTATAAAAGACAGCCCAGCCCTTGAGGAGTTTGGACAGTCAGTCCCCTCAGAAGCTGGAAGGGGGTGACAGGTGGTGCTCCTTTCTGACGTAGGGACCTGCAGGAAAACTCAGAAATAAGCTAATACAGAAGAACTCTACACTGTTGATGCTACTGCACATGGGGTTGGCTTTTTTGGCTGCCTCATGACCCTGCGCTTGCAAGCCCACTAAAATCCCCAGATTTCTCTTTTCTTTTTTTAATGGCTGCTGTTTAACCATGCTTCCACTTCTCTTTGGTTCCTGTCCCTCCCAATTTTCGGTGATCTTCAGATGGGATTAGCATGCTCACTGCTCTGCCTTGAACCAAGACATTGACAAAAGTGTTGAACATCACAGGGCCAAGGATAGACTCCTGGGTTGTTACCCCACTAGAGACCTAGGGCTGACATTGACTAATTCCTAATGGGGGGGGGGGAGAAAAAGAGAGAGAGAATGACTATCACTGTGTATTTGTAGCAAGTCAGGATCTTGTATCATTTTGTCTAGGAGGGGAAAAGGGAGGGACTGCTGGGAGCCTGATACATGGAGGAAAACAAGTTTTAGTAACTGTTTATTTAATCTGATGTTACAGCAGTTAAACAGGAGGCACAGAGATACATCCATCACAAAATGTATTTGTTGTCACAGGAGAAGCTCTACCTCTGCTTTTGAGACCTTTATCTTAGGAAAGATTAATGAGGCTTTTGGGGCTTCCTATCACGGGGGCTGAGGGACTCTAGTTGGCCCTCCCACCCTCAAATCAGCACCACGTGGCTTTGGGACCTTCGGGGCTGGAATGAAAAGGGAGGGAGGGGCTCTTTTGGGTGGGTATAGAAAGAGCCAAAGCCTATAGCCAGAGGGGCAGGGGCAGAGAACAGAATCACTCCCAAGTAGCTGCATTTTTGCCTCTTGGCCTGGGATACTTGTCTCCCCAAAGCCGCAGGGCTCCACATTTTAAGCTGCAAATGAGGCTTATTCTGAGCCAGAGTCACAGGATTCCAGAGCTGGGAATCTTTAGTTGGGGGGCTCCCACTGCCTCCCAAGGTAGCCCAGTCTGTGTTAGAGATAAGCTCCTGGTGGGGTTACATTTGTTTTCTAAAATGAAGCATGAATTTGCTTCTTTGCAGCTCCCCCTGCTGCCCTTGGGGGCCAGTCTGAATGAGGCTGAATCCTGCTTTGGGGGACTTCAAGGAAGCTGTGATAGCTCTGTGTCTGTTAGGGACTTCCATGAACCGAGGGCCCTTCACCGGTCCGGTTGCCTTCCTGTGTGTGTCAAGACATGGTGCTCAGAAGGGAACAAAACACTCCAAGGACCAGCTACAGTGCTACTAGCTTTTCCTTCTTCTCTCTTAACGCAGCCTCCAGGGGCACGAGGTTATTAATTTAGCTCTTCTGCCTACCGACTCCAGCTTACTGATAAAAGGGCCACACGCAGGTCTTGGGCTCCTGTTGGAGCCCTTCCCAGCTCCTGTGGAGCCGCCTGTGACAATGACGACGATGACGACGGCTCTTTGAGGCCGTCTGTGGAATTGGGCTCTCCCCTGGTCAGCATCTCTCCCTTTTCCTGTCAGAGTAGCAGGAGATAAATGGAAAACTGAGCAGCGTGTAATGATTACTGACTGACTGAGCCTGGCCCTGATGGTGAGAGGGGAGAACGCATTGCCTTCTCTGGAGAGTGGCCAGACTTGGCTGCTGTGCTGGCCCGGGTGTCTGGTGCTTCTCCTCCCTCCCTCCCTCCTTCTTTCTTTCTTTCTTTCTTTCTTTCTTTCTTTCTTTCTTTCTTTCTTTCTTTCTTTCTTTCTTTCTTTCTTTCTTTCTCTCTCTCTCTCTCTCTCTCTCTCTCTCTCTCTCTCTCTCTCTCCCCCTCTCTCTCTCCCCCTCTCTCTCTCCCTCCCTCCCTCCCTCTCTCCCTCCCTCTCTCCCTCCCATGGTAGGTGCTTAACAAATGTGGATGGATGGAGGATGGAGCGAGACGGTGGCAGAGTCAGGAGGAAGGTCAGGTGCTGTAGGGAGTAGTTCAAGATTTGGTAACCATTTCCCTTTGAAACAGCAGAAGAAATTTATAGCACATATTGTAAGTCCTTCCCCCCCCCTTCCCCAAAAGTCCTTTGTTGTTGTTGTTGTTTTGGGGTTTTTTTTGTGGGGCAATGAGGGTTAAGTGACTTGCCCAGGGTCACATAGCTAGTAAGTGTCAAGTGTCTGAGGCTGGATTTGAACTCAGGTCCTCCTGACTCCAGGGCCGGTGCTTTAGCCACTGCACCCAAAAAGTCTTTTTTAAAAGACAAGAAAGTTTCACATGGTGAAGAGCCAATATTCTTAACAGCTATTATGATTTGACGCTATTTCCATGTCTTTTTCTCTCAGAGTCTTGGTCACCCCCACCCCCCTGCCTAGAGTAGCACAGCCCATTTATATTCTCAGGAGGCCAGTCTCTGGTACTTGTGCTCCACCCCCTTGGGCCGGCTGGCTCCTGACCTGTGCCTGCAGCCCTCCCAGCTGACTCGGGCCCTGTCCCTGGCAGATAGGCTTTGGGGAAGGACTTTGTGGCTGGTCCTTGTGCTTTGCCCTGTCTAGAGCGCCCACCCGTGGCATCTGGGTAAAGAGCGGTAGTTAGTTATAAATAAACTGTGTTTGGGAGAAAGTGAAGTGAGTGAGCTTGACCCTTCTCTTTCAGCTGAGACAGGCCCTGGCCCCAGGAGGAGGCCTCTTGTTTTCTGCTTTTGACCCTGGCTCAGTTGATGCTCCTTGTTTGAAGAGGTTAAACACTGGGGTACCTGGGGTTCCCTTGTGGGTCTGTTTATGGGTCTCTGGTTGACCAAGGCCCCTGTTCGGAGCAGTGTGAGCTTTCACTGGGGCCTTCCAAGAGCTTTGATGTCTCATTTTTATTTTGGCAGCTCATTGGATCCTTCCTGGAAGATACTTGAGATCACATTAAACATCGGGAAGAAAATGGTGTCCAAGCAGGCCTTCCTCTGCAGCCTGGGCTCCGTCTACCTGTCTCTGCTATTTGTTTTCCTCCTCATGGATGTTTACGCCAGGCCTGCGAACAACTCAGCCTTAAAGGACAAGGGGATGGACAAGGATGAGAATGAGATCCTGCCCAGAGACCACCTGAACGGGGTCAAGATGGAGATGGACGGGCACCTGAACAAGGACTTTCACCAGGAGGTCTTTTTGGGGAAAGAGATGGAGGAGTTTGATGAAGATTCAGAACCACGGAGAAACAGAAAGAAGCTCATGGCGATCTTCGCCAAGTAAGTCCTAGGGCGAGGCCTGCAGTTTGCAGTTTCTGTTTCATGTTTCTAAGTGTTGCTGTGGTCATTGGGAGCCATTGGGCACTTTAGGAGAAAGAAAGAGTTCGGGGTTTGGAGTCCAAGAACTGGGTGTGAATCCTGCCTCCGGTGACCTCAGGGCCACTTCTGAGCGTCAGGTCCTTCTTCCTCTGTAAATATCGCACTACCTGAGCCAGCTGTGGGGGGTGAGGGATGTAGACGGCAAGCATCAAAGGGCCGGCCTTACTCAAGCCACTAGGAGGTTATGGATCCACATCTCTGACAGATCTCAGCCTCACTGGGAGACTTCTCTTCAATTTGGTTTGGCTTTATTTGTTTTTAAAAAACAACAGATGTGTTTATTTAAAGCTCTGAGTTCCAAACTCTGTCTCCCCTCCCTCCCCTCCCTCCCCTCCCCCTTCCTGAGGTGGTAACCAATCAGAGACAGGTGATACCTGCGCCATTATGTAAAGCAGGGGCGTGTTAGTCCTTTTAGTGAAGCACTTACTGGGTTCCAGGCTCTGAGCTGGGTGTGAGAGGTACAAAGTGAAAGACAAACCAGGCCTTCCTTGGATAGACGAGGAGGAGGAAGAAGAGATGGATGGATGGAGGAGGATTCACGATGATTCGTGACCAGGAACTGTGCTCAGCTCTTTTACAAATGTTATCTCATTGGATCCTCACACTGACCTCGGCAGGTAGCTGCTGTTATCTCCGTTTTATAGATGAGGAAACTGAGGCAAACAGTGGCTAAGTGACTTGCCCTGAGTCACACAGCTTTAATTTCCCAAGACACAATTTGAATTCAGTTCTTTCTTGACTCCTGATCCAGCAGTCTATCCATTGCTCTCTCTAGTTGCTTCTTTTTTTTCCATAAAAGTATTTTATTATTTTCCAGTTACACGTAGAGATAGTTTTCAACATTTGTTTTTATATAAAATTTCTAGTTTCAAATTTTTCTCCCTCCCTCCCCCCCTCCCCAAGTCAGCAAGCAATCTGATATAGGTTATATAAGTACAATCACATTAAACTTATTTCTGCATTCTTTCTAGTTGCTTCTGAATAGAATTGATAAGTACAATGTAAAGTAATTTGGGGAGAGAGAGAGCGAGCGCGCGAGCTCGTGTCAGAGGTGTCGGGCTGCCTATGGAAAAGAAGGAGGGCATTTAGAAGGGGTGGGTGCGGTGATAGCTGCTTGTGGGGAGAGTGTTGAGTTTGGGGATAGGCGCTCGTCCAGTTTTGTCTGTGAAGGAGAATAGTGTTGAATAAGGCTGGGAGCCAGTGAAGGGTTTTGAGCAGGGATGGACCTGGTCAGTCCGTCTGCAAACATTTATTTAGCACCTATTATGAACAGTCTCTGTCCTCAGGGAGCTTGCAGTCTAATGGGGGAGACCACAAGCAGACAAATAGGGATAAGCAGGCTGTGTAATAGTCTCGTGGGATGATTGAAGAGGAGACACACGATGGAGCATAGTTAGAAGGGTTAGCCTGCTAGGGAGGAGGGCCGCTTCTTCTGAGAGGCCGGAGCTCAGGAGTAAGCCCTTGGATGATACGGAGCAAAGTTTCTCAAACTGTGGGTCCGAAGAATTTGGCAACAGTGAACCTACTGGGGCAGCTCGGTGGTGCAGTGGGTAGAGCACCGGCCCTGGATTCAGGAGGACCTGAGTTCAAATCTGGCCTCAGACACTTGACACTTACCAGCTGTATGACCCTGGGCAAGTCACTTAACCCCAATTGACCCCCCCCCACACACACACACTGAACCTAACTTACATGCCATATACCTGGGGGTCAAGTAAATTTCTTGGGTAAAAGGGGTGGCAAGTGGGAAAGTGTAAGAAGCCCTGCTCCAGAGAAGGGAGGGAGCCCCAGGGCAGTTGCTAAGGGCACAGTGATAATCTTATTGGGGAGATTACTGAGATTGGGAGAGCTGACTGATCACATAGTAGACTGTGACAGTTTCCTGGTTCCTCAGTTAGCATTTAGCAGTTTGAGGTTGGGGGAGAGGGCTGGCTTGCTCTGGCTGGCAGGTGGGTCAGACTAGGACAGACTTAAAGGGCCTGGGACAGTGCAGAGTTTCTCTGGCTAATTCTCTGGTCAGGATTGTGAGGGGTAGAGGTGATGGACAAGGAATGGAGGGGTGAAGAGGAGCTAGATGAGTGCCCGGCACACAGGATCTTAATGAATGCTGATTGATTGAGGAGGATTGCTGAGCTCCACTTGATCTCTTCATGCCGTTTGTACAAGTTCTTCCAGGGCATGGGCTCCTTTTGCTATTTTTTTCTCAGTTGAGAACCTTGGCCTCATTTTCACAGAAACACTTGTGGCTATTCTCCGAGAGCTCCTGCTTCTCCCCTCAATCTCCTCATCTCCCACCACTCACAGGCCTCCCTCACTCTCCACTTTGACACCTTCTTGCCAAGGCAGACCCTCTACTTGGCCGCATGGCCCCATTCCGTTCTGTTCTCTCTAGGTTGTCCCACTGTCCACCTCACTTTCTCACTCTTCAAACTGGCCAGCTGCTTCCCTGCTGACTCCGTCCGTCCTCACTAGCTATTGTCCTATATCTCACCTCCTTTTGGTGACTGAATTCCCTAAGAAGGCCTTGTATGATTGGTGCTTGCACTTCCTCTCCTCCCACTCTCTTCTTAATTCTCCACAGTTTGGCTTCTGACCTCATCATTCAACCAAAACTGCTCTCTCCAAAGTTACCAATGATCTCTTTTAAAATAAAAAAAAATGTTCATTTTAATCAGCCAAATCCACCTTTTTCCCCTCCCATCCTACCCTATCCCTCTTAATTGAGAACAAAAAAACCCCCAAAACCCTGCTATAAACACATGTAGTTGGGGGCATCTAGGTGGCGCAGTGGATAAAGCACGGGCCCTGGATTCAGGAGGACCTGAGTTCAAATTCGGCCTCAAACACTTAACACTTACTAGCTGTGTGACTCTGGGCAAGTCACTTAACCCTCATTGCCCCCCGAAACAAAACAAAACAAACAACCCCCCCAATACATCCTTTAATATACCCTCCCTCTGATTCTCTCATTCTCTCTTTGCTTCCATTTTCCTGCTGAATGAAATTTACTTCTATCTGTAGCTGTGTGTGTGTGTGTGTGTGTCTGCTTCCTTCATTTGATCAATTCAGATGAGAGTAAGGCTCAAGTATCATCTGCTTCTCTCTACCCCTCTCTACTCCCCATCCCTTTAATGCTTTCCTTTGAGATAATCTTCAGTTTATCCCCTATGTCTCTTATTTATACCTAGTGGTTTGCGGGGCTAGCTCGCCATGTTCACTGTGCCGTTTTCTTGACACCAGCACACCCAAGCCAGTGAAGGCCAGCAGCACCAAAGCAGCCACCACCACCTCATACATAGGATACAACTGAGAGTTCTCTGGGGATTCCACCTTCTCGCTCTGTACAGCTTCTCTTTTGTAGGGCATGCTAAGGTTCCCCATCGGAGCAGCCCCCAGGAAGGCTGCCACATCTGCCGCACTCGGAAGACACTGGGAGGATGACTGGATACATTGATGATTGTCAGTTTCCAGGTGCACAATTGATCCTTTCACGTCCCTCTGGTCCAGCTCCCTCTGCTGCCTCCTTCCAACTCGGGAGTAAAGAGAAGTCTTCAGTTTATTGAAGACAGTACCAGGCACATCAGTCCAGCTCTTGGCAGATCTCGATGTAGTGCTTTTTCAGCTCCTCTGCATTGCCATCGAAGGGGAAGACCATGTACTCCCCCTTGGCATTCTTCTTGAAGACCACATTGGTGTGCAACACTCGGCTGAGCTCCTGAAGGAAATGGAAAGAGTTGTTCAGGTTTTCTGGAAGCATGAGCACCACCCTGTTAGACTGGGAGTGCCTTGAGGGCAGGCTCTGTGCTTTTGCTTTACTTTCCATCCTTAGGCTTTTGCTGGGTACTTAGTAGTTACTTAGTAAGTGCTTATTGATGGACTTGTTTTAATGGTGGCAGAACAGTGAAGGGGTGATGGCTCTGAGGTATTACACCCTGCCCCGCCCTCCCAAGTGGGTAGCTTAGGTAACCGGTGATGTTTATGCAAAATCCTCTTGCACCAAGAATCATTTGAAGTTGGGCTTCTAGCTTTTGCAGGATTCCATAAACTTCATTTTCCAAGAATCATTGGATTAGGAAAGAAAAGTATTAGCTACATTCATATTTAAAAAAAGAAAACACACCATGCTTAGTGGTGTTTTTGAGCAAAATATAAAATGTTTAATTTTTTAAAAGTTGCAGACATGTTATTGTAAACCTTTAAACAATAAATCCAGTTTTCATCAAATTCCTTGCTGTTTTATAGTCAGTTAAAGGGGACAAAAGGGAAATAGAGAGGAGGAAGCAACCCAGGTGGAGAGATACTAAGAAAGGCGATGAGATGAGCCAGCATTAGGCTTTGGCCGCTAGACCTTGGCCAGGCTCTCTAGAAAGGGGGAAGCAGCTAGGGGCCAAGGAGCTCTAACAGACCTTATCCTTGAGTTCTGGAGACAAAGCACAGATGTGTCAAAAGTGAGAGTGCTGCTGGACATGGCAGTAAAAGAATTGTCATGAGGCAGTGTTTGTTTGTTGTTCAGTGGTTTCAGCCACATCTGACTCCTATTCACCCCATTTGGAGTTGTCTTGGCAAAGACTTTGGAGTGGTTTGCCATCTCCTTTTTCTGCTTGTTTTACAGATGAGGAAACTGAGGCAAACAGGGTGAAGTGACTTGCCCAGGGTCATATAACTAGGCATTATCTGAGATCCCATTTGAACTCCGAGCTTCTACACTGCAGGTCCAGAGCTCTGCACTATGGCACCCCCTAGTGCCTAGCCACGCAAATCTCCACATGAGCTGGCTTTGATGCTCAGCAACTGGAATAGGTGACTTGTCTGTGAAGAGGCAAGAGGAGGGGGCACAGGCTTCCTTAGGGGCCCCTGGAGCCCAGCTCCCTTTCCTCTGCCTCAGCTCATCTTCAGCACGTGGTGCACTAGGGGTGCTTGGCTGCTGCTTCCCTTACTCCCCATTCTGGCCAAGAGCGTGCCTGTAAAGGGTTTTGTCCACGTGGTTCTCGTCCTCCTCCTCTGTCTCTTTGGGGCCTTCGCCTTGGACTGGTATCTAGGCCCCAGGGGAAGCACAGCTTGGTGGTTTTGGCATGCAGCTTGGAACAGTGACTCTGAAACTCATTTTCAATAGCTAACGCTAACAGCCTTCTCTGGAAACTGAGGAGAGTCATATGTCTTTATTGAAGACAAAAGTAATTTACTTGAATGTAGCATCTTGTAACACCACCCCCTAAAATGGGAAGCTCGGCTTTTATAACCACCGTGAGCCTAGACTGTGTGATCCTAAGTCACCTGCTGGCTCCGGGCCAGATGACCTTTAGCCAAGGCTGGCTTGGGTCTCCAGGTCAGAAGGCCTCTGCCCCCTTGTTTGTGGTATCTGGTGCCATGTTTCGGACAATTGTCTGTCATCCTTTTTCCTACAGGTGTTACATTGATGAAATAACTGTTCAGCGGAAATTTGCCACAAGGTGGCAGTGATTTTCCCCATAGCATTTAAAACCAACAATTTCATAAATTTAAGCTTAAATGGTGTGGCATGGACTTTGAGGAAGTGCAGCAGTGTTTTCCACAAAAGGATTTGTCTCCCACTTAGAGGAGCATGTGCAAATAGTATAGAAAAGGGATTTTTATTGTTTGATGGTGTACTTGCTAAGGATGGTGGGGAAGGAGAAGCCAAGCATTTGAGCTTGACAAGATAGTCCTGTCTTTTGTTTTTATGTCACCTATATTTCTTTTTTTTTTTCTTTTTTCTGGGCAATGAAGGTTAAGTGACTTGCCCATATAGCTAGTAAGTGTCAAGTGTCTGAGGCCAGATTTGAGCTCAAGTCCTCCTGAATCCAGGGTTGTTGCTTTATCCACTGTGCCACCTAGCTGCCCCCTTCATCACCTGTATTTCCTTTTTCCTCCCTTTTAAAAAATTATCCATATAAATATTTTATTATTTTCCAGTTACATTTAGAGATCGTTTTCAACATTTGTTTTTATAAGATTTCTAGTTTCAGATTTTTCTCCCTCCCTCTCTTCCCTACCCTCTCCCCAAGACAGCAAGTAATCTGATATAGGTTATATATGTACAATCACATTAAACATATTTCTGCATTAGTTATATTATGAGAGAAGAATCAGAGCAAAAAGGAAAAACCTCAAAAAAGAAAAACAACAAAAACCCCAATAGAAATAGTATGGTTTGATCTTCATCTAGATTCCACAGTTCTTTTTTTTTTTCTGGATTTGGAGAGGATTTTCCATCATGAGTCCTTTAGAACTATCTTGTTCTGTTGTATTGCTGAGAAGAATCAAGTCTACCACAGTTTATCAACACATAATGTTGATGATACTGTGTACAATGTTCTTCTGGTTCTGCTCATCTCATTCATCATCAGTTCATGCAAGTCCTTCCAGGTTTCTCTGAACTCCTCCTGCTCATCATTTCTTACAGCACAGTAGAATTCCATTACATTCATATACCACAACTTGTTCAGCCATTCCCCAATTGATGGACAGCCCCTCAATTTCCCTTGCTACCACAAAAAGAGCAGCTATAAATATTATTGTACACGTGGGTCCTTTTCCCTTTTTTATGATCTCTTTGGGGAAAAGACCCAATAGTGGTATTGCAGGGTCAAAGGGTATGCATAGCTTTATAGCTTTTTGGTCATAATTCCAAATTGCTCTCCAGAATGGTTGGATCAGTTCACAGCTCCACAAACAATACATTAGTGTTCTGATTTTGCCACAGCTTCTCCAACATTTATTATTTTCCCTTTTTGTCATATTAGCCAATATGATAGGTATCAGGTGGTACCTCAAGAGTTGTTTTAATTTGCATTTCTCTGATCAATAGTGATTTAGAGCATTTTTTTTTCTTTTTTTCTTTTTTTTTTTTTTGGTGAGGCAATTGGGTTAAGTGACTTGCCCAGGGTCACACAGCTAGTAAGTGTTAAGTGTCTGAGGCTGGATTTGAACTCAGGTACTCCTGAATCCAGGGCCAGTGCTTTATCCACTGCGCCATCTAGCTGCCCCAGAGCATTTTTTTATATGGCAATAGATAGCTTTGTTTTCTTCATCAGAAAACTGCCTGTTCATATTCTTTGACCATTTCTCAATTGGGGAATGACTTGGGTTCTTATAAATTTGATTTAGTTCCTGATATATTTTAGAAATGAGTCTTTTATCAGAAGTACTGGCCATAAAAATTGTTTCCCAGCTTTCTGCCTCCCTTCTAATTTTGGATGCATTTCTTCTGTTTGTACAAAAACTTTTAAATTTAATCAAAATCATCCATTTTGCATTTCATAATATTCTCTCTCTCTTGTTTGATCATAAACTGTTCTCCTTTCCAAAGATCTGAAAGGTAAACTATTTCTTCCTCTCCTAATTTACCTATGGTATTACCTTTTATGTCTAAATTATGTACCCATTTTGACCTTATTTTAGTATAAGGTGTAAGATGTTGGTCTATGCTTAGTTTCTGCCATATTATCTTCCAGTTTTCCCTGCAGTTTTTGTCAAATACTGAGTTCCTATCCCAGAAGATGGAGTCTTTGGGTTTATCAAACAGTACCTTACTAAAGTCATTTACTACTGTGTCTCCTGTGCCTAGCCTATTCCATTGATCCTCCATTCTATTCTTAACCAGTACCAAATAGTTTTGATGACTGCTGCTTTATAGTATAGCTTCAGATTTGGTATAGCTAGCCCACCTTCCTGTGCATTTTTTTCATTAGTTCCCTTGATATTCTTGACCTTTTGTTTTATCATCTGTATTTCTTTTTTTGTTTGTTTGTTTGCAGGGCAATGAGGGTTAAGTGACTCGCCCAGGGTCACACAGCTAGTAAGTGTCAAGTATCTGAGGCCGGATTTGAACTCAGGTACTCCTGAATCCAGGGCCAGTGCTTTATCCACTGCGCCACCTAGCCGCCCCTATCATCTATATTTCTAACTATCCTTTTCCTTCCTACCCAGAGAACTATCTCTTGTAACAAATACATTTTTTTTTTTTGGTGGGGGCAATGAGGGTTAAGTGACTTGTCCAGGGTCACACATCTAGTATGTATCAAGTGTCTGAGGTTGGATTTGAACTTAGGTTCTGAATCTAGGGCCAGTGCTTTATCCACTGCGCTACCTAGCTGCCCCCTGACAGATAATTTTTAAAAAGAGGAAAAAAAATAGTCCAAGTAAACTGACCAGTACAGCAGCTGAGTCTGACAGTGTAAATGCAGTGTTTGGTATCCCTTTTCCCTCTTTCTCCCATCTACAAAAAAAGGGGGGAGGGGACCTTTTCTCACTTGTTTTTCAGGAACAGACTTGACAGAACTTGACTTGTGAGCTTAATGCTGTGACCTTCTAATTTCCCTTAGTAAGGGAGCACTCTCATGATGTGGTTTCTAAGAAGAGCAAAGGAGAGGGTAGTTCTTGGAAGAACAGGTAGTTCTTGCCACCTTCTGTTCATCTTACAGAAATGCTGTTCCTTGTTACATGTGGATCCCCGCACTTCGGAAGGCAGAACACCCTTTCCCATCAAGAATGACTGGCCCTTCATGACAGGACAGCAGCGCTTCTGCTCCACTGTGTGATTGCTTTGGACTCAGAGAAATTGATTTCTGTTCTGTCCAAGAATTTCATTTTATTCTTGTTGTCTGGTGCAGCAGCTCCCTTGGCTTCCTAACCCTCTCCAGCAGCATACCAGCATACCCCTAATGCAGTGCTGGCTGCATAGGGATGCTGGGTGAATCAGATCTTAGAGGCCTCCAGCCTAACCCATTCATGAGTAGACTCTCCCCTGCTAATCCCCGGTGAGTGGTCCTACAATCTTTACTTGGAGACCTTGCGTTTACTCCCGTTACAGAAAAAGACAGAGACAAACTTGTGAGCAACAATACATGATCAGGCAGGGCAGGCTTCAACACTGCCCTTTTCTGAAAGAGCATAGGACTTAGTCTCTG
Source organism: Dromiciops gliroides (assembly GCF_019393635.1). NCBI lineage: Eukaryota > Metazoa > Chordata > Mammalia > Microbiotheria > Microbiotheriidae > Dromiciops > Dromiciops gliroides. The sequence continues at coordinate 640,379,539 of NC_057863.1, forward strand.
CCTCACGGTGAGGTTTATGGCTGTGTTGGCCAGAGTTCTTGAACCTTTCTTGGCTTTCCAGTGTTGGTGCGTGCATTGTCCTTCACTCTGGGTCGCTCCATACAAGTCTTCCCATCCCTTTCATCATCTCCTGTGGCCACTGTATTCCATTCAATTGTTCAGACAGGCGCCTTCCTAGCTTCCAGTTCTTGGCCACCACAAAAGGGACTGCTACCACCACTTCTGTGCATTTTGGGTCATCTCCAGCTGTGCTTAGGCCCCTGCTCCAGGTGTCTGCTGCCACCCACGTGTGCCAGGCACTGTGCTAAGCACTCTACAGTTGTGGTCTCATGTGGTCCTCACCACACCTTAGGGCAGGCACTGGCCTTTCCTCCATTTTGTAGATGAGGTATTGGGTTCTCTTCTATGACATTTAATCTCCACTGCTCTGGCCCATAGTTCTAGCTTGGATCATGATTGGCCCCTGGCTGCGCTCACATCTCCTAGCTTTGTGTCATCTGCAGATTTGATAAATTTGCCACCCATGCCTTCTCCGGAGTCATTGCTAAGAAAGTTGACTAACCCAGGAACAGGGAAGGGTTCTTGGGGCACTGCCCTGGAGACTTGTTCCAAGGGTCCAATCACTTGGCCTCTTCTATCTGGCTTCACGTCTCTGTCTCTGTCTCTCTGTCTCTACGTTGGCCTCCAGGATGGCATGGAAACCCATCCAACATCTGATGAAATTGAGGCTGATAGTAGCTATAAAAAGTAAAAGTCCACTGTGGCCTGTTATTATTATTATTTTTTAAAATTTTTTTTTCTTTTTGCAGGGCAATGAGGGTTAAGTGACTTGCCCAAGGTCACACAGCTAGTAAGTGTCAAGTGTCTGAGGCCGGATTTGAACTCAGGACCTCCTGAATCCAGGGCCGGTGCTTTATCCACTGCACCACCTAGCTGCCCCCAATGGTCTGTTATTTTTTAAAGCCCCCTTTAAATGTGGCTTTTAAATGTGTGTTGCTTTTCTCATACTCCTCACTGATGAGGAGGACCCTCCCTTCAGCCACCTACCCATTGATGGGCACCCATTTGTCTCCCATGTTTTGTTTCGGGGTCCATCCTGATACCACCTGATTTGAGCTGGGGCCATTCTGATAGCACCAGTCACCACTTCTCTTTCTCAGTGTTCTCAAACTGATCTTCCATTGACATGTCGAAGCCAGAGTTGTAGATTCCTGCGCTGCTGCTCTGAGATTCAGGCCATAGGCCTTTGGCCATCCTTTGAGTTCCTTCTGAGGCCCTTGGCTGTGACTTAGCCACTGCCCCTGCCAGCTGTTGTCATACCTTGTGAGAGCGTACTTGGTGACCTGAAGTCATCCCAGGCAGTGTGTGTGTTTTCTTACTGACTCCAAGCTCTCACCGACCTGTTCACAGTCTTCGTTCTGTCTTTCATAGTACAAAGAGTAGTGTCCTTGGCAGAGAAAAGGAGTGGAATCCAATGGGGGGTGGGGCGGGATGATTTAGTTTTGTTGGTGCTTTTTGTTCTTACATCATGGTCAATTAAAGACAGAAACAACTTTGTACAAACATGCTGTAGCTAAAGTAACAGAGAGAAGGCATCGGAATGAGGAGGCTGGGGAAATAAAAGATGGGATCTTAGTCCAAAGAGAACGCCCAGAGCAGAGAGATGGAAAAGCTGGGGCGCCCAGGTCCCTGGATTGAAGAGGACACGACGAGGAGGGAGGGGGGCAGGTGACAAAGGGCTTTTGAATGCCAAGCACTTTGTATCTGATCCTGGAGGCCGTCGTCCTGGGGTGGGGTGACGAGGGCAGGGTCAGAGGACAGAAGGGGGAAGAAGAGGTGACACAACAGGCCTTGGCAACAGCTTGGATGGGGGCAGGGAGTGAGGAGTCCAGGATGACTTCCGGGTTGGGAGCCCCAGGGATGGGAGGGGGACATTGTCCTCTACAGTGAGAGGGAGGGTTTGTGGGGAAGCTCATGAGTTCTGTTTTGGACACATTGAATCTAAGCTGACTATCAGACCCCCACCTCGAGATGTCTGAAAGGCATTTGGAGACGTGAGAAGGGACTTGAGCAGAGAGATTGGGGCAAGAAAGGTAGATTTGAGAATTGTCAGCCTAGAGACAGATGGTAATTAAATCGTACCACCTCGGACCCCCTGAGGCTTGGGGACAGTGCATCCTGGAAGCAGTGCTCCACTTTGAGAAGCACTTAAAAGTCAAGGAATAGGCTGGGAATATGAACAGACAGAAAACGATGCATGCGGACCATAGAAAGTTTCTTTGGTGACAAGGAAGATCAGATAGATGGTAATTAAATCCATGGGAACTAATGAGATCACCAAGGGAAAAGAGAAAAGGGCTCAGGACATAAAGTGACTAAAACGTCCATACCTGTTTGACCCAGAAATCCCTCTGCTAGGCATAGTGATAAGAAGACATGAGCTATGAATGTACATGCCCACATTTAGAACAGCATTTCTATTAGAGATTCACAGCATTGCCTATATGCCTGTATATGTCAAAGCATTTATAGCAGCAAGGAGACATTCACTGATTAAGGAACAGATGAACAAGTTCTGGTCGCTGAATGGAACGAACTATTACAGTACTGTAAGACATGATACATGTGCTGAAAATACAGTGACCAAGCTTGACTCCAAAGAAGAGGAGAGAAAACATCTCCCTCTTTAGAAGGAGGACTGTGGATGGGGAAGTCTGATGTTCTCTGGACTTTTCTGGTTTGGTTTAGTGTTCTTAAATTGGTTCTTCCCCCTCACCTCCCTTTTAAAGTTTGTTACAAGTGGCCATCCTCTGGGAAGAAGAGAGGTGTAGAGCACATTAAGAAATCTGGTGCTGCTGGGCAGCTAGGGGGCACAGTGGATAGAGCACCGGCTCTGGAGTCAGGAGGACCTGAGTTCAAATGCGGCCTCAGATACTTGACACTAGCTGTGTGACCCTGTGTAAGTCACTTAACCCCAATTGCCTCACCAAAAAAAAAAGAAAAAGAAAAATCTGGTGCTGTAACATTGAAACTTGTCAGTAAAAATTGATTTAAAAACAGGCGTCCTTCGCATTGACTCCCAGGTTCTTTATTTTGAGCCTTGTTCCTCCTAACACTTTTTATCCTTTTCATCTGCCCTTACCTCCATTTTCAATTTTTTACATCAAAGTTGGTCACAAATTCCTCCTGCTTCCACATTTCTTCTTTTACACAGACAGCTTCCCCCCTTTTTTCCTTAATGGAATTTGCTCTTTTTGTCTTCAGAATTTCATCTTGGTGTGGGGGGAGGAGAGGGAAAAAGCATTTATTAAGTGCCTGTGGCATGCCAGGCACTGTGCTAAGCACTTGCAGAATGACTTACCCTGGGAGGCAGGTGCTATTATGATCTCCATTTTACAGTTGAGGAAACTGAGGCAGACAAGGGTTAAGTGACCCATTTAGGGTCACACAGCTAGGAAGTGTCTGAGGCTGGATTTGAACTCCTAGACCGACCCACCTTGAAGCCCAGCACTCTGTGCTCTGTGATGCCCCCTACCTGCATCTTTCCTGAGCTGACATCTGAAGAATTGTAGGCCTTGGGCTTTCTTTCTCTGAGTGCTCTGAAATTGTGTCTCCCCAAAGCTGGAGTGGGTATCAGCCCATGCCGCCTCCTTTGTGAATTCTGAAATGGCAGGAGTCACTGAGATCACCCTCTGAGACCCGGAGACCCAAAGCCCTGAAGCTCCTAGAAGACTGAGCGAGTTTCATAGACTGTCTGGTAATTTGTAGGCATCTAACAAAGCTAGTGGATTGATATCCCCCCCCCCCCCCCCCCCCCGGGCCCGTTGGTTTCCTGCCTTTCTGTTGGTGAAGGAAGATATGATCCCTTTCCCTTGATCCCTTCTCCCCCTTTGGAGGAATGAGGCCATTCACACAGACAATACCAGAATGTTTGGGCTGCTTTGCTTTCAGGAAGGAGGGCAGGGAGTGTGTGTACTCTGTGCTTGTTAGCCCTGGGAGCACCAGCATGATGGGTGACATAAGAGAAGGGCTCCCACTGGGCTCCTTGAAAGCCCAGGGAGATCGCTGCTGAGGCACCCCCGGCAGGTCAGGTGGGGATCTCTTCATGGGTGACTGCAGGTATTCAGATTCTCTCCTTGCATCTCCTTGCAAAATTGTGTGAGGAAAATGTTTTCAGACTCTGGAGGTAGTTGGCTAGATGTTTAATGGCGTAGCTGAAATATCCTGTAATTTGTGGTAAAAGAAACTGAGATGAAGTCTTCTGAATTTGATTTATGCTTTATTTTCCCCATGGTCTGTTTTTAAAAAATTGTTTGTTGTTCAGCTTGTTATAGGGGAAATGGGGTACGGGTTTGGGTTAGGGGTTGGGGTTCTTAGGAATTCCTCTTTAAAGAATTACACCCTCTTGCACACAAAAGCAGTTAAAATAAGGTGGTAGTTTATTTAAGGGCAAGGGAAGGGAAGGGGGGGGAGGGAAACCATGAAAGAAATCCTTGGACTTCTCATGGGGAGATAGGCACAAAGCATGTGGCTCTGAGGTACCAATCTCCTCGAGCAGGAGACTGGCAGGTGCTTTTATAGGGGACTGATGGGGGTGTGACCATCTGCCTGTGGAAAGTTCCTTTAGTGAGGGAGGACCATCCCCCATTGGTGGTGGCCAGAGGAATTGGGTGAGGGGTGGATCTCTCAAGCCATCTCTCCAGGACACCAAGGCCGCAGCCACACCCAAGTTATCTCCCCAGGGGTAAGGGAGACCAGAATGAAGGCTGGAGGTTCCAAAGCTAGCTCAGTCTGATTTGGTTCCGCTTATCTCTCGAGGCGTATCTGTCCTCTGGTTTAGTTTCTCAAGGAGAAGATTCCTCAGTGTGCTCCAGAGAACTTCTGGGGGACTTTGGGCCCACAACAAGTTGTTTTGGTCACGTTCAACTCTTTGTGACCCCATTTGGGGTTTTCTTGGTGGAGATACTAGAGTGGCTGGCGTTTTCTTTCTCCAGCTCATTTTACAGATGAGGAAACTGAGGCAGACAGGGTGAAGTGGCTTATCCAGGGTCACACAGCTAGTCAGTGTCTGAGGCTGGATTTGAACTCTGATCCTCTTGCCTCCAGGCCCAGCCCTCTCTCTGTTGCACCATTTAGCTGCCCTTTTAAAAGTTTAGTCCATATCGACTTTTGCTAGATCAATGGTTTATGTTTCTTTTTTTTAATGTAATGAACATTTTTATTTATCGTTTTGGGTTCCAGTTTTTATCCCTCCTTCCCTCCCTCCCATCCTCCTTCCCTGAGGCAGTAAGCGGTCAGATACGGGTTACACATGTACGATTATGTAAAACATCACCATATTAGTCATTTTGTACAGAAACTTAATAGAAAAAAAATGAAGGTTTTGTTTTTTTTGACTGGACAGTGAGGGTTAAGTGGCTTACCTGGGGTCACACAGCTAGTGTCAAGTGTCTGAGACCATATTTGAACTCAGGTCCTCCTGAATCCAGGGCCGGTGCTCTATCCACTGTACCACCTAGCTGCCCCCAAAATGAATTTTCTTAAACACTGCAACTGGAATGAGGCCTGGGACACCATTTTTTTTTTTTTTCAGTGTAGATAAAGTACAGCCTGTATTCGATGAATGAAGGAATAGTGTCCACAGTCAGCAGCCTCTTGGAGCTTCTTTCTGAGGGATTTATGTTAATTTTTGTGGATGTTTGACCTTTGCCTTCAGAACCCAAGTAGATGCTGGCAGGGTTTTATTTCTGGTCCTTTGCAGAGCTCAGAAGGCCTTAGACTATTCAAAATACAGATGGAGAATTCTTATAAGATCCGAGTGAATTGGGTAGATAGCGTGACATCCCCCTAGAACCCCCAAACTCCCTGTCCCCTTGCTCTCCTTGCCCTAACCAGAAAGACCAGGCCCTGTGCTTAACAGCCTTTCGAGGATACCTCTCTCCCTCTATAACTTACCACCTCAGAACAAACCTGAGGAAGCTTGTTACCTGCTGGGTTTGTGCAAAAACTCCTTCCGAACTGTATTTGGTTCAGTCTGTGCCCCAAATTGTTGTGGTTGAGTGGTTGAGTGGGGTCGGTGAGTTAAGTAGGAGGAGGGTGGGAACAGTGTCTGCTGTTGTTTCTTTGTGGCCTTAAATTACTAAGCAGATTCTTGTTTGACTGTAGTTAGATGGGGAATTGATTTACAAATCATCTACTGAATGGATTCCCATCCAGAGTGAGCCTGGCATTGTGGCTAGAGAGCCAGTTTGAAGACAGCATGACCTGGATCCAGGTTCCTCCTTTGATGCACACTGGTTGTGTGACCCTGGACTAGTCAGCTATCTCTCACTGTTCTAGGCTACTAGGAACTCTCTTAGACTGTATACATTGCAGAGAAAGTGCCAATCTGTATTGCTAGCAGGAGTTTCCTCACTTACAATAATAAAGGCTAGCATTTATATAGCAGTGCTTTACATCGATCATCTCTGATCCTCACAACAGCTCTGAGAAGTAGGTGGTGCTATTATCTCCATTTTACAAATGAGAAAACCAAGACAGGTTAAGGGACTTGGCTAAGGTCATGCCACTAGGAAGTATCTCAGGTTGAATTTGAACTCAAATCTTCCTGAGTCCAGGCACAGTGCCCAGTCCACTCTGCTGGTTAGCTGTGCCAATAATGAACCAATGAAATCACAGGTCTATTCCCTTTTCCCTTATTCCTCTAATGCCATAGTCAGGATGAAAATGGGGAATAAGAATGCAGTTTTGTGGAAAGTGGAATTATCTACTACATTCCAAGTGGTTCCCTTTCATGCTGTGAAGGTAGTTTTACACTGTAATATAGCTGTGTGCATGCATGTGTGCGCACACATGTATGAGTGTGTGAGAGTGTATTTGTGTGAGTGTGTTTGTGCGCGCGCACATGTGTGTGTCTGTGTGTTTGGTGCACTTTGAGAACAGACAAGTTGATACAATTTAAGAAGAGAAGCCTGACTACAAAAGTGACTCTCCGTACTGTTCTTGTGGCGTTTCCATCTAAGGACAGATAGGCCCACTTGTTGACTGAAATTGTTCTGATCTGCTATCTGCTGACATTTTCACTTTGCTCATTACAGTCATATGTGGTTACTCTTGGAATTTTTTAGAGGTAGTGTGACTTTTAGAATGGAACCAGAGGTATTGCTGAAGAAATCCCCTCCCCTTCTGCCACCCCCTGAGAGTAGCAACAGGTAGGGTTTTAGAAATGGTTTGGGCTTGCTCAGGTGGCACCAGCATCAGAGGCTGGCCTTTCCTTGGCGCAGTTAGTCCAGGTCCAGCCTCTGAAACTCCGTTTTATGTCATCAGAAACTCCATTTTTATCCCCTCACCTGGTTAGGTATGTTCCTCTAAAGAGTGAACATAGCTGAGAGAGGGTTGAAACTCCTTTTAAGCAGAGCAGAGAGGAAGCGACCACACAGCTGAGCTGAAGAGGTCAAGTGAGCAGGCCTAAACAAACTACATCCTGTCTGTCACATGGGGTTGGGGAGCCACGGTTGGGGCGCAGACTGTGCAGATGTTCAGATAAAGGAGAAGAGGGGCGACTGATTCCTGGCCCCATTCCAGACTGTAGAGTATTCAAAGGATGCTTCATAAAAATCTCGAGAAGGAAGCAGCTGTGGGTCAGCATGGCTCGATCAGCAGGAGGTTCTGTCGCACTCCCTGGGTTTCCTTTTTTGCCTGGCTCCCTAAATTGGTAGGTAGGTCAGTGAGGTGCTATCTGGAGAGTTTACTTCGATCTGAACAGAGCATTTAACAGCCTCTTGTGCTGCTTGCACCTTGCACGCCCCGTCTGGGCAGGATCCAGCCAGGCACACTTGTCTCCCCATCTCTCCACCAGTTCTGGAACCATCGTCTAATCCAGGAAAGAGTGTGGCAGTGTGCTTCCATCAAGTGGACGGCCTTCACTTTCCTACTGCCCTCTCCTGCCCTATCTGTAGCTTCATGCTTCTTTTAGCGCCCTGCCTTAGAGCCCCCAACTTAGAATGTCATTCGAGCCACATTTTCCACTCTGTTTAAGCCACAGTAGCTGCTGCTGCTGACCTTTGGGTAAGTCAGTGGACTTCAGACACAGCCAAGGTGGCGAGTTGTTTTGCTTGACCATCGCATGTTACAAGGGTTTTGCTTTCTTCTTCATTTTCCAGACGGAAAAAGGAGAGTCACTGAGGCCGCTTTTTTTTTTCTTTTTAAACACAGAGAATAGAGTCCAGGGAAAGCTTGGAAAGGTACTGGTTCAGTGCATTCTGTCCTTAAATAGAAAAGCAAGCTCTGCACTGAAAGAGCCGCAGTACAGAATGGTACAAACCTTTTCCAGTGCTGCTGTGTTGGTGGAAATGTCCATTTTATTGAATGCTGTTAACTGAAGACTAAAAACCTTCTTTTGAAATCACATCAGTGTCGCTGGGGAAGGTGCAGCCAGGCTGACTGGGAACCCTAGAACCCAGTCCATCCTGGGTCATTGAGGTGGGCAGGCTTGTGCTTCCCAACCTACCCCACCCAGAAGTCATCCAGACCTTTTCTCTTGGAGCCTCCTCAGCCTTTCTTTGTCCCACTGCTTTTGTGATGCCCTGATGACAAGGTGGTCCCTCCCTGGCCAAAGCCAGCCTCTCCACCTATGCCTCTCTCCTCTGTCCTCCCCTCTGCTCTAGCAGCTCTCCCTGACTCACCCCCCCCCCCTTTTTTTTTTGTGGGACAATGAGGCCTAAGTGACTTGGCCAGGGTCACACAGCTAGGAAATGTAAGTGTCTGAGACCAGATTTGAACTCAGGTTCTCCTGAATCCAGGGCCAGTGCTTTATCCACTGCACCACCTAGCTGCCCCTGACTCACCTCCTTTTCTCTCTGATCTTCAGCCTCTCCCTCTGCAGGGGTTCCTTCCCTGTTTGTACTCATGGCCAGTCCCAAAGAACTCTCATTGATGGCTCCTTATCCTGTTGGAAAGTCTCTTGTTGAGTGCTCCAGGGGCATTTCTGTGCATCTCTGCTGTTCACTGCTTTCCTCAAGGACTAAAACCAAGGCATAGATGGTACGGTTTCCCAGTTTACAGACGACATAGAGCAAGAGGCATAGCTAACACATTGAGTGACGGGCACAACCCAGAAAGGCCTCAGCAGACTGAAAAGGTTGGACCAAACCCTACAAGGTGACACTTAATAAGAGGACAGGTAGCACTTTACATTGGAATTCTAAAAATCAGGTTGATGAGTGTCACCTTGGGGAGATGTCATTGGGTAGAAGTTTGTCCAAAAAAGACCCTGGTGGTCTTGGTCAGTCTTAGTATGAATCATAGCTGCAATCCTGTGGTCACAGAAGCTGATGAATACCATCATGGGCTGCATCAAGAGAGGGCTCAGATCTAGGCCTAGGTGGGACTTGGCCAAGCCCTCTGTGTGCCAGGATAAGGGGTGAGGGCAGAGAGGAAGGGAGGGGAGGAGCATATGCTGGCATGTCCCTTCCAGGGCCGTGGTGATCCTGCTGCTTCTCAGCTCATTATAACCACAGTGATGGTGCCCTGAGCCTTGTGGGGCATTGACCTATCTCTTCTCTGGCTCCTTTGCCTGAGCGGTGTAGATATGTGTATGGGTAGAGCAGTGTCACCAGACCCTGGGTTAGGGTCCTGGAGCCCAGAGCAGGACACAGTACCTTTCACCATCACCATTATCACCATCCAGTCATCACCAGGGTTTAAAATAAAGGGTGAGGAAGCAGGCAGCAGGAGTGGCCGTTTCTAGCATTCATTCCAGCCTGGCTCAGACTGGGGACCCTATGGTGGGGTGAGCGGGCCTTCGTTTACCTTCTAGCGAGGTCTCCTCCAATATGGTCTGGTGCACGTGTCTTCCTTTCTGTGGTCCTTTTGCTCACCTGTAAGAGGAGGGGCTTGGACTCTGGGCTTCCTGCTAATTATCCATGGCATGATGCTCTTCTCTTGTCCCATGGACTTTGGTGCATCTTTTCAGGGTGGACATTAATAATGACAAAAGGATTAGTGCCAAGGAGATGCAGCGTTGGATCATGGAGAAGACAGAGGAGCATTTTCAGGAAGCTGTCAAAGAGAACAAGATGCACTTCAGGGCGGTTGATCCCGACGGCGACGGTAGGACGCTCCCCTCTCCCCCAACCCCTGCATCCCTCCCATGCGCCTTTTAAATGGCCTCATGTTCCTAGCAAGGTCACAGAGGGCCTCCTAAGAGAAACTACATGTTTAAAGCAAAAATGTGTGCTGGCAAATGTCAACTGAGGAACAGTGACGTGTGTTAGCCTGGTCTCCTACACTCCCAAAAAGCTGCCGGGCCTGCCCGGGAGCCAGACATGGGGATAACATCTCCATGAACAGGGCCTGAGACCCCAAGGAAGATCACCACCCTTGTTGACCCTGCCAGATAAAACAGCGCAGCTCCGAGCAGTCCCAGGTCACTGGCTAGAGCTATTAAGGGGGTGCACAGTGTCCTAGACCCAGAAGCTGGCTGGGAAGTAGAGCAGGCATTTCTGCTGGTGTCCTTCCAGTGTGAGGAGGGTATCCATTAGTTCAGTTATAAACCCTTTGGTCAGAGTGCAGAGCTTGGTCTCTGTTCTGGGAGATCCCACATGTGACTAGTTCAGCCTTGGAAGGAGAGCAGCACAATGCCAGGCCCGTAGTAGGTATGTAATAAATACTTGTTGATGGCTACACTAAGAACAGTCAGAGTCACTTCCCACTCAGTAAGTTGCTTGTCATATTTTAAAATCTGAATACAATTGATTTGAAAATAGGAACTAGGAGATGGCCTGATAGTATTTGCCACTATGTAGGGTAAACAGTTTGCTTTTTTTTGCAGGGCAGTGAGGGTTAAGTGACTTGCCCAGGGTCACACAGCTGGTAAGTGTCAAGTGTCTGAGATTGGATTTGAACTCAAGTCCTCCTGAATCCAGGGCCAGTGCTTTATCCACTGCACCACCCACCTAGCTGCCCCCTTAGAGTAAACATTTTAAAAATAAATTTGAAAGATTCTATTGCAAAGGTTCCTCTGAACCTTTTTTAAAAATGAGAGGGATTCTTAATATAAATACTGACTAAAGTTAATCTGAAGAAAAAAAATGGACCAAGAAAAACAATCTCTAAAGGACACAGAAGCTAAGAGTTTAAAACATCTTATTTTTTTAAATAATTGTTATTGATCTTTTTGTTTTTATGATAACCCATATTTCTTGAGGTATCTACCCCACCCTCCCAGAGAGTCATCCCTTTTAGTAAAGATAAAAAAGAGGGAAAAAAAAGGTTCAGGAAAACTGACCTACGCTGTAAAAAAAATCTGCCCGGGGCAGCTAGGCGGCACAGTGGATAGAGCACCAGCCCTGGATTCAGGAGGACCTGAGTTCAAATCCGGCCTCAGACACTTAATACTTACTAGTTGTGTGACCCTGGGCAAGTCACTTAACCCCAATTGCCTCACTAAAAAAAAAAAAATCTGCCCTTATTTGGAGTGTCTCCTACCCGTGGTCCCTCACCTTGGCAGAGAAGTCAGGGTGGAGTGTATTCTCATGTTGATTCTTTGGGGCAAACTTGGCCATTCCCTCCCAGCATTCCATTCCCTCTTTTTGGCCATTGTGAACATGGTTTTCCAGTTCTTCACATTATGACATTCAGAGAGATTTCTCCCTGCTCCTAGAGGCTCCCCATTCAGGGTTTCTTAGACGACACTGACAGTGTTATACTCTTTTGCTCCCCAATGTTCTGCCACAAAGTGCTGCTCTGACAATCTTAGTGCACGTGGGGCCTTTCCTTCTGCTTTGCCTTCTGTATGTCTGGCTGTGGCATATCTCGTTCAGAGATTATGGGCACTTTAGTTACTTATTTTTAAACGCATAATTCTCAATTATTTTCCAAAATGATTGGACCATTTTCCATCCCAGCTCATGCTAGATGAGTGTGCCTACCTTTTAAGGTGCCTGAAACATCTTAGTATTCCTGTTTTTTATCATCTTTGCCAGGTTGCTGAGTGTGTGCTGAGAGATCAGCATTTCTCCTATTTCTCCTAAATGATTTGAAGTGGTCTTTCCTATAGTTATTCATAGTTTGCAGTTCTGTGGACTGTTTGTTCACATACTTTAATCACTAATCTGTTGCGGCCCAGAAAGACAGGGGTGTGTGTGTAAAGGGGGGGGGTTGTCTTTTTTTCTTTTGTTATTTATTTATATATTTTGGGCATCAGATACTTTGATTTTATTGGTTTTTTTAATTTAATACAATTTAAAGTATCTGTTTTGCCTTCTGTGATCACCTCTATCTCATGTTAGGAGGGTTTTCCCTTATTCACAGCTGTGATAGATAGTCGATCTTATTCTATTTCAGTTTTTTTTTTTGAAGCATGTGAACTTTTGTATTTCACATTTGTTTTTTGTGGTATATTGTGTAATATGTTGGTGTAAACTTAATTTCTACAAGTCTGTATCAACCACTGATACTGAAGAGGTCCGAGTCGTTCCATTCTATGAAGATCTACATCTTCTAGAAATAACACCCAAAAAAGATGTCATATCCATCAAAGGGCACTGGAATGCTAAAGTAGGAAATCAAAAGATAACTGGAATAACAGGCAAGTTTGGCCTTAGAGTACAGAGTGAAGCAGGGCAGAGACTAGTAGAGTTTTGTCAAGATAACTAATTTTCAACACCCCAAAAGGTGACTCTGTACATAGATATCACCAGATGATCAGTACAGAAATCAGATTAATTATATACTCTGCAGCCAAAGGTAGAGAAGCTCTATACAGTCAGTTAAAACAAGACTCGGAGCTGACTGTAGCTCAGATCATGTGCTTCATACTGCAAAATTCAGACTTAAATTGAAGAAAGGAGGGAAATCATCAGACGATATTAGGTATGACCTAGCCTCCCATACAAATATGAAGTAGAAGTGATGAATAGATTTAAGGGATTGGATCTAGTAGCTAGAGTGCCTGAAGATTCGGAATATTATATAGGAGACTGCAACAACAAAAAACATTCCGAAGACAAAGTACAATTAAGCACAATGGGGGCAGCTAGGTGGCTCAGTGGATAGAGCACTGGCCCTGGATTCGGGAGGACCTGAGTTCAAATCCAGCCTCAGACACTTAACACTTATTAACTGTGTGACCCTGGGCAAGTCACTTAACCCCAGTTGCCTCACACACACAAAAAAGCACAACAGCAGTCTGATGAGGTTTTACAAATAGGTGAGGAAAGGAGAAAAGGAAAGATCTACCCAGCTGAATGCAGAATTCCAGAGACTAATAAGGAGAGAGAAGAAAGTTTTCTTAAATGAGCAATATGAGGCAATAGAAGAAAACAACAGAAGAGGAAAGACAAGAAATTTGTTCAAGAAAATTAGAGATATCAAGGGAAAGTTTCCTACAAAAATGGGCTTGATAAAAGACGAAAATGGTAGGGACTTAACAGAAGCAGAAGAGATTAAGAAGAGGTGGCAAGAATTCACAAAAGAGAGAAGGAGGAAAGATCTTCCCATCCCCAATAGCCTTGATGGTGGCTACGAGCTTCATATCCTGGAGAATGAAGTCAAATGGGCCTTGGGATAAGACCAGTGGAGGTGACGGAATTGCAGCTGAGCTACTGAAAATCCTAAAAGATGATGCTGTTAAAGTGCTGCATTCACTAGGACAAAAGATCTGGAAAACTCCACGGTGGCCACCGGATTGGAGAAGATCAGTTTACATCCCAATCCTAAAGAAGGGCAACACCAAGGAGTGTTCGAATTACCAAACATTTGGGCTCATTTCACACTCCAACAAGGTTATGCTTAGGATTCTGCAAGCCAGGCTTCAGCAACAAGTGAACTGACAATTACCAGAAGAACAGGCTCAGACCTAGAGACCAAAATGCCAACATTCACTGTAATGTAGAGAAAGCAAAAGAGTTCCAGAAAAATCTCTCCTTCTGCTTCATTGACTACACTAAAGCCTTTGAATGTGTGGATCACTACAAAACATGGCGAGTCCTCAAAGAGATGGGCACACTAGATCATCTTATTTGTCTCGAGGAAGCTGTATGAGAGCCAGAACCGAACGTGGAAGTGATTGGTTTAAGATTGGAAAAGGAGTATGACAAGGCTGTACACTGCCATCTTATTTATTTAACTTCTGTGCAGAGTACATCATGGGAAATGCCAGGCTGGATGGATCCCAGAGCTGGAATTAAGGTTGCCAGGAGAAATATCAACAATCTCAGACATGCAGAGGATACCACTTTGATGTCAGAAAGTGAAGAATTAAAAGGCCCCTCTTGATGAGGAGAGTTTAAAACCTGGCCTGAAGCTTAACGTAAAAGCAAACAAACAAAGCTAAGATCTTGGCAATTGGTCCCAACATTTCCTGGTAAATAGAGGGAGAAGTGTCAGATTTTATATTCTTGGGCTCAAAGATCACTGCAGATGGTGACTGTAGCCATGAAATGAAAAAATGTTTGCTCTTTGGAAGGAAAGCTATGGCAAATCTGGACAACAGACTAAGAAGCAGAAACATCACGTTGCTGACAAAAGTCTGAATAGTCAAAGCTATGGTTTTTTCCTGCAGCAACGTATGACTGAGAGTTGGACTGTCAGAAAAGCTGAGTGCCACAGAATCAACACCTTCAAATAGTGGTGCTGGAGAAGACGTTTGAGAGTCTCTTGGATAGCATGGGGCCAATACTTAAAGAAAGGAATTCAGGCTCTTCACTGGAAGGTCAAATATGGAAACTGAAGCTTAAATACTTTGGCCACATAATGAGAAGACAGGCACTCACTGGAAAAGACCCTGATGTTGGAAAAGAGTGAAGGCAAAAGGAAAAGGGGATGGCAGAGAATGAGGTGAATTGTGTCATGGCAGCAATGAGCATGAGCTTGGATGGGCTTTGGGAGATGGTAGAGCATGGTGGGGCCTGGCATGCTAAGAAGATCCGTGGGGTCACGGAAAGTCAGATGTGACTGAACAACAACAAAAACCCCTTAATTTCTAGCTAGCCAATGGCTTTCTGGTGTTTCTAAAAGTTTTTATGTAGGGAGCTCTTTTTCAAAGGAGTGTGGCTATCATTTGGCCTAGATCTGTAAAGTGTTCTGTTGGAGGGTTGGTATACTATAGAATCTATATCATCATGTTTATTATTAGACTGATGCCATCTAACAATGAGTCTCTCTCTGAAGATTTAGTTTTTCTATTAGTTATTTCTATTGAATTCTCTTTAGGAAGTTTTCTTTCTATTGTTCCCTGAGTTTTAGAAATATTGTATAGAATTGTTATTTATTTGTGGGTTTATTTTGTATACAAAAAAGTATTTAAAAGTGAAAATAGTATGCTTCAATCTGTATTCAGATTCCACAGTTCTTTTTCTGGATGTGAAGGGCTTTTTCCACCAAAAGTCTTTTGACATTGTCTTGTATTGCTGAGAAGAGTTAAGTCTGTCACAGTTGATCATCACACAATGTTGGTGATACTATGTACAATGTTCTCTTGGTTCTGCTCATTTCACTCAGCATCAATTCATGTAAGTCTTTCCTTCTGAAATCCATCTGCTTTTCATTTCTTACAGCACAGTAATATTCCATTACATTCATATACCACAACTTGTTTAACCATTCCCCAATTGATGGGCATCCCAGGAATTTCCAATTATTTGATACTACACAAAAAGCAGCTATAAATATTTTTATACATGTGGGTCCTTATCTCTTTGGGATATAGACCTAGTAGTGGTATTGCTGGATCAAAGGGTATACACAGTTTTATAGCCAGAATGGTTGGATCAGTTCACAATTCCACCAACAGGTAGCATAGGTATTGTTCTTCTTGCAAAGCCATCTGGACCATTGGGGGCGGGGTTTCCCCTTGCATGGATCCTTGACAGTTAATGTAATTTTATTTTCTAAGATTTTTAAGTTCTCTACTTGATGTTCTGTTGGGTTTTTATATTTTTGTAAATAACACTCCACCTCTTTTAAGTTCTCATTTTTGCTCACATAGAAAGCCTGACATTTTACGTTGTACGTAAGTTCTGTGCCCAGCATATCGCCCCCATTCAACCTTAGGCTTTGCCATGGGCCCTAGAACTGAGTGAACCTCCCTCTGTGTGCTGTTGCCTCTTGTGACCGACCATGTCGTTCCTTGAGAGCAGAGACTTTTCTATTTGTGTCCCAAGCACTTAGTATATTGTTTGGCACCTACTCAGCTCTTAATAATGCTTTTTTGTGATTTCTGATAAATCCTTTCTTTTCTTTTCTTTTCTTTTCTTTTCTTTTCTTTTCTTTTCTTTTCTTATCTTTTCTTTTACTTTTTTTTTTTTAGTGAGGCAATGGGGGTTAAGTGACTTGCCCAGGGTCACACAGCTAGTAAGTGTCAAGTGTCTGAGGCCGGATTTGAACTCAGGTACTCCTGACTCCAGGGCCAGTGCTCTATCCACTGGCCACCTAGCTGCCCCAATCCTTTATTTTCTATTGTGGTTTTCATCTTGTTTTGTTTTGTTTTGTTTTAATTTTGGTAACTGGATTTTCTTCCTTTTGTGAACGGTTAACGGTTTTGTTGATTTTTATTAGCCTTTTCAAAGGACCAAGTTTTTTATTTTATTTATCTTTTGTATGGTCTTTCTGTTTTTTATTTTTCTTCTAATTCTCAAGATTTCTTCTTTTGTGCCTATATTGGGTTTATTTTTTTCCTTTTTCAATTTCATACTTAGTTCATTAAAGCTCATATTTTGTTTATGTATATTTTCAGAGAGAATTTTTCCTCTAAGAACTGCTCTTGGTATATCCTAGACATTTTGGTATGTTTGTTTTTTAATGTTTATGTATGCCATTTGCTTTTTAAGAAGTAATTGCTGGGGGCAGCTAGATGGCGCAGTGGATAGAGCACCGGCCCTGGAGTCAGGAGGACCTGAGTTCAAATCCGGCCTCAGACACTTAACACTTACTAGCTGTGTGACCCTGGGCAAGTCACTTAACCCCAATTGCCTCACAAAAAAAAAAAAAAAGAAGTAATTGCTGCTTCTTCTTCTTTTTTTTTGGTGGGGCAGTGAGGGTTAAGTGACTTGCCCAAGGTCACACAGCTAGTAAGTGTCACGTGTCTGAGGCCGGATTTGAACTCAGGTCCTCCTGACTCCAGGGCCGGTGCTCTATCCACTGCACCACCTAGCCGCCCCAGTAATTGCTTCTTTTTTTTCTTTTTCTTTTCTTTTTTTTTTTTTTTTACAGGGCAATGAGGGTTAAGTGACTTGCCCAGGGTCACACAGCTAGTTACATGTCAAGTGTCTGAGGCTGGATTTGAACTCAGGTCCTTCTGAATCCAAGGCCAGTGCTTTATCCACTGTGCCACCTAGCTCACCTAGCTGCCCCCCCCCCCCCCCGCAGTAGTTGCTTTTTTTTTTTTTTTTTTGGTGAGGCAATTGGGGTTAAGTGACTTGCCCAGGGTCACACAGCTAGTAAGTGTTAAGTGTCTGAGGCTGGGTTTGAACTCAGGTCCTCCTGACTCCAGGGCCGGTGCTCTATCCACTGCGCCACCTAGCTGCCCCCCGGTAATTGCTTCTTAATGAACTTCTCCTCATGTCAGAACTTCCCTTGGAACAAAGGTGAACCGACCAACATCATCTCTGATGTGGCAGTGTTGGCAGCATCTTCCATCCCTGTGGCGTTGCCCAGGTTGACTGTCCCATTGAATCTGAATTCAGATGTATCTTTGTGGGATTTCCCTCTGTTTTCCAGGAGTGGTCGCCTGCATCTGCTTCCTTGGGCCAGCATTCCTTCCCTCTGTGTCCCTCATTTCTGTTCTTCATCTCTTATGGCCCAGTGTAGACCCTCTCTGCTGCCCTTGCTGTGTCAGAGGCTGTGGGAAGCTCGCTGACTCTCCTAATGCAATGTTTTCAGAAGGGAAATACTGAGATCCACGCAGCTCCCCAGTGGTGCCTTCCGGAGCTGCTTCTGCTCTAGCTCCTCTACCCTGGGCTGTTTCCTTCTTTCGTCACCAGTGCTGGTTTTGGGGGATGAGGTGAAGCAGCAGATGGGTCTCATCTTGTTCTTCTTAGGAATAAGTTGGCACCTTTTTCATTTGGTTGTGGATTTCTTTTGAGGAATGTTCCTATCTTCTCAAATTTGCCTGTTGCAGCATGGCTCTTAGTCTTACATCGTTGTGACAGCTCCCTTAGCTGTCTTGGATAGCAGACTTTATAAAATCAGGAATGTGCGTTGCTTTTTCTACACACAGCCTGGTGGCTTCTCTTCTTGTTCTGGTTGCATTGATTTTGTCTGTACAGAAACTTGAAAATTGGGCATGATGTCAGTAGTCTGATCTGTCTTTTGTGGTCTCTTCTATTTTGGGGTTGTTATGAATGCTTCCTCTAACCATTCTGCCTTTTACCCCTTGGGTTCATTCAATTCCCCAGTATTTTCTAGGGCGGTTTGCCTATAGAGGGGGTATGCTGAGCTAGCTGAACTCCTGGGGAAGGTAGAAGTCACCATGTAGTATTTCCTGGGGTGGTTTCTTATTCATCTGCTATTTTCTACCACATCACACACACCCCACTTTACCTAAAAGTACAATTGGGCTCAAAAAAAGTACTTTTGAGGTCTTTGCTCATAGAGAAAACCAACTAGTTGAGCATTTAGAAAGACTATCTCCTCTCCCCCCGCCCCCCCCCCCAATAGCCACAGTGATTGTAGGACAGGGCTGTTAGGGTCTTTCTTGTCTTTTACATGTGACTGTAGTATCGTGGTCTTAGCAGATGTCAGAAGAGCAGAACAGTGCATTATTCAATGGTCTAACATGTTTCATCTATTCTTTTAGGCCGTGTGTCTTGGGATGAATATAAAGTGAAGTTTTTGGCGAGCAAAGGCCACAATGAGAAAGAGGTTGCGGAAAAGATAAAAAACAACGAGGAACTGAAAATTGATGAAGAAAGTAAGTCCGCAAGAGCCAGTTGTGTATTAGGCTGTTCGAAGTAGGGTGCTGGGAAGCTTGGGGGTGTAACTGCCAGATTGGGGTGGGGGGCCTGGTTTACAGCCACATTGATAAGAAGAGTTTTGCCCTTGGTCTGTCTTTACTTAGAGTCTACAAGCTAAAGCATATTGAAGCTGGAGCCTCATTCAATAAGTGCTCTGACCCTTTTCCCTCTTCTATTCCTGAACTCTCTAAGGGGCTCTTCTCATCTTGGGTGGTCTAGGTTGTCTCAGCATCTTGATGGTAACATACAAGTGGGTCTCTTCTGAATATCTCCTGTGTGCCAGACAGGGTGGAAAACCTACTGGACAAGCTAGGCCTCAGTCAGCTCCTGGTGGCCATGTGGGACACTAGGTTTTTATCCATGAATGGACAGAGCCTGAGGAATACAGTAGGACAGAGTATGGGTGTCTGAGGAAGCAAGTTGTGAATCAAGGACTGGAAAAGCTTCATTCATTAAGGAGATGTACTTGTGTGGGGAGTCCGGAGCCTGGGGGGGGGGGGGAAGACCAGGCAAGGTGCTACAGGAGGATGAACAACATTTGGCTGAGGATCGATGGGGGCAGAAACCGAAGTGAGGCTATCTTGGTAATATACTACAGGCTGCCAAGACAGAAGGAGGACAGTGATGATGAGTTTGAAAGGCTCACAGGCCTGCCTGGGCATAGGCTATCTTAATGTTGGGAGACTTCTCCAGATATTATCTCAAGTTGAGAGGGGTGTGTGGGGGGCGTGTGCATGTGCATGTGCATGTGTGAGCATGTGTGCGTGTGTGACTGAGATCTGGTGCTCTCCCTAGTGGTAGCAGAGCACTTGATGACTGTGGACTTGCCTCAGCAGCCTGACATTTTACGTTGTGCTTTGAGCCTCGTAAGATGTTTTACATATGTTATCACAGCAGTATGGATTTCATTCTTCGAAAGATGGCGTCACCCAGGGCCACTGCTGTTCTGGGTCCCGTGATGACCGATGGGAGCCGCTTGCTGCTGAAGTAGGAATGAGGAAGACGGGGGGGGGGGGGGGGGGTAGTGCCTTCGTTGTCTTCTATATCATCTCGTGCTGGAGGAGTACAGGAAAGCTGAGCACAGGCCTACACCCCCTGACCTGTAGCTATTTCTAAAGGGAAGCGGTGATCGCAGGACTGACCGAATCTCCTCTTTTGGCCAGGCAGCACAAGGGAGAGGCTGCTTAGATCTCAGTAGAGGACTGGACAGAGTCGCTCGTGTTCTCTGTATGGATGAGAGAGCGCCGCGGGCTGGGGGTGACCAGGATGGCAAAGGACCTGGAGCCCAGAGACCCCTTGGAGGAACCCGAGAGGCTTGGATTTTGAGGGGCTAGGGGCGGGGCAGGCAGGCTGGATGGCCAGTGAGCCTTCGGGTCTTGGCAAGAAGGATCTATTTGGCCTCAGGGACAGATGGGGGAGCAGTCAGTGGGAATTCTAGGGAGGCAGGTTCAGGCCCCTTTTAGAGATGTGCCTCAGAGACAGGGTCGCTCTCCCACCCTCCCTGGAAGCCCTGAGGAATTTTGTAGAAGGGATTCTTACACAGCCACTGTTTGGGCTTAGTGGCCCCTGGGCCTCCTTCCAAGCCAAGTTATGGGTTCCTTTGAACTGTGTGGGGATTAGTCATTTAACAATTGGTTGTTTTTTACCCTTATTCATCAAAAAAACGACCAGAATGCAAATCTAGCTTAGGCTTCTCTCCAGTACAGGTGTTTTCCCTTATCTCCAAACCACGTGTGTCATTTTCCTTTACAGGAATGCTGAGTAGGCCACAGTAGGGTGCTGCCTTCATATCTGTGTTTGCCAGGCACTCACGTATGTAGAAGGTCCCCTGCCTGTACAGAGAAGAAACACAGCCCCTGGCCCACGTTCTCTCATTTGAACCTTCCAGCGGCCCTGCTCAAGGGGTCTCGTTGGGGGTGTGGACCACGTTTTACAGGGCAGGCCTCGGAAGCTCACGGCTCTCACAGATAATAAGCGATGTGTGCCTGGGCTTCCTGGCCCGCCCGCCCCCCCCCCCCCCAAACACTGCATTCACTCTGCTCTGGTGCCTGGTCCCTCACTGAGAGAGAAGAATGAAGTGAGATGCAGAAGCTTGCACCTTCCTAGGGGGCTGGGACAAGGATGCAGATGCACAGGATAGGTAGGATGAGGGGGACAGGGTCAGGATAGACTGCCCTATGAGAATCCTCTGAGCCATGAGGCTAAGCCTTGGGTCTGTGTGTTTATTTGCATCTTTGAGACTTGATTATTCCAAATTTTGTTTTCATCATTTTTATCCCTGTCTGGTTTGTTCATAGTGTGGCAAGAAATCATATTCTACCATGTACTTTTTTGGGGGAGTGGGGGGGGGTAATGAGGGTTAAGTGACTTGCCCAGGGTCACACAGCTAGTAAATGTCAAGTGTCTGAGGTCAGATTTGAACTCGAGTTCTCCTGAATCCAGGGCTGGTGCTTTATCCACTGTGCCACCTAGCTGCCCCCTCTACCATGTACTTTTAGCAGAAATTCTTGTAGTCCGTCCTTGTGCACATGAGAATAACCTACTGTAAGAAAAGAATCGGCTTTCAGCTTCTCAGGTTTTTGGGGACATATGACTCAACATTGGTAGCACAGTTTCTACTTGTTGAAAAAGACAAAAGAAACAAGAATCTTGTCTCCATAATCAGAGGAAGGGGCTCCAGTATCATCAGGGTCTTCAGTGTGATCAGCAGAGAAGGGTGTGTTCCGAGCTAACAGCTCTGACAATAACAACAAGTTATTGGTGACTTGAAGGCTGGCGAGGGTCCTTGCTGGGAGGAATGCATGCACACATGCGCACGCGCGCGCGCGCACACACACACACACACACACACACACACACACACACACATGCTCACACTCACAGACATGCTTGCTCACTCCAAAAAAGTCTTCATGGCTTGAGAGCGTGAGACTGAATCTAATGAGATGAAATTTAAGAGGAGTATGTGCCATGTCCTATACTTGGGTTAAAGAAATGGACTTCAAAAGTCTGAAAAAATCCATGGCATCTGAGAGGATGCCTCTCTGGGGTCCACCCGTGATTCTTTGGCCACCTTCTGCCTCACCAGAGCAGCCTCCTTGCCTGAAGGTCGCTTCTCCCAGTCCTGTTGTGCTCACAATGTTCACAGACATTCCCTCTGTCCCTGTAGCCCCTCCTCTCACTAGGTTTGGGCCTCCTTTTTCAGGAAAAAGCCTTGGCCAGCTCCGCACTCCCAACTGTCTAGACCCTGTCTGCCCACCCCTCCCCCTTCTTCCTCACCTTTGCCTTCTGGGCTCTCTTGCCTTTTGAGAATAGAGTCTCCTGCAGGCCAGGCAGGGACTGCTTTTCTTTCTGCTCACACTTGTTTCGCCATCACCTAGTGCAGTAGCTGGCACATAGTGAGCGGTAAAAACATCAACACTTATTAATTCAGGTGAGGGGACAGCACCCAGGGACAAGGAGGGGCTCCTCCAGATCAGGCCTCGTCTGTGCCTCAGGGACCACCTGGGGATCCATCCTCGGGCTGAGGACGTCGCACAGCCTTCCTTCTCCAGACCCTCATTCTTGACTCCATGTATTGGCACCAGTCTGGCAGACCACCGCCATTTCCCTGGTTTGCATCACAACCATAAAAGTGGCATCCAATTTCAGGGGATCCTGTGCGTTATTTATTTTGCACGTTCAGGAGAGGAGGGAGCGTCAGCACTGCCATTTCCCTCTGTCCCGGAGGTGCATTGGAAAGGCTCTGCTGACTTTTAAAAATTCAGCTCGATGATCTTCCCACCCCCAACATCCCTCCTCAGCTGTGGAAAACCAGGGTGTTGGGTGTGTGCTGTCTGTACTAATGAGATGACGTCCTTTTGCAGCCCTGGAAGTTCTCGACAACCTCAAGGATCGCTGGTATCAGGCTGACAACCCTCCAGCTGACCTGCTGCTGAATGAGGGGGAGTTCCTGTCCTTTCTCCACCCAGAACACAGCAGGGGCATGCTCAAGTTTATGGTCAAGGAGATTGTCCGGGACCTGGGTATGTGCTTCCTCCTTGGCCGGTGTAGAAAAGGTGCTCTGGCCACGTGAGGGGGGCCCCCGGGTAGAGAGGAGAGAGAACCTGGCTTGTGGAGACCGATTGGAGGAGCTTAGCGGATGTTAATGCAGACGAGAGACTCAGAGAGAACAGACCTGGCTCTGAATGCCTGAAAAGCCGCATGTGGAGGGGAGTCGATTAGTGGCCCCCATTTTGTTGGATTTTACTGATAACGGCTTCTGTTTTTACATCACTGGCCACTCTCTGTATTTGCCCTCCCTTGGAGCGATGTGACCCCTGGGGCTGGCAGGAAGGGCACCGGGCCCAGCCCTCTGGCTCCAGAGAGCAGGGAAGTGCTCTTTGTCCCTGCTCTCTCAGAACAAACACCATTCGGGCTTATTTTCAGTTCCATTGTCTTCCGGTTACTTCCCCGGGTGTCCATTTATACAAGTGTCTCAGTCTCTGAATTTGGACTTATTTGGTTTGTGTAGCTCATGAGTCGGAGATGTTGGCATGCTACACGGAGTGCTAGCTAGCTATCCAGCAGGATGGTTGGCTTTGTGAAGCAGTAGCGAGTTCCCCAACCTCAGAAGTGTTTAAAGATGGCAGACTTTCTTTTGGCTTTGGGTAGAAAGTTAAACTAGGTGATCTATCTATGAAACTATTTGTAACTTTCAGGCTTTATTGTTTTAGTGTCCTTTGTAGAAAAGTTTCCCTGAAATTTAAAAACATTTTTTTAAACCTGTGTTTTCACATTAGAATTTATTAACAATGCAAATTTTGTGGTTTATGGTTAGGGGGAAAAAGGTTGTTTTTTATAAGTCACTCTCAAGGAGAAACTGACTGCAGGTTCTCCGTCTCCCTTCCCTCACTCTTATACCTTTGAAGAGAAGTTTTCTCTTACATTTCTTTGTTTTTTTAACGCTCTTTCCAATTTTGATATTGTCTTCATGTGGTTTATTTTTCATTCCTTACCCATAAAAGCCAGGCCCACTCCCTGGACAGTTTAACACAACCACGTCAAACCTGGTTCTGGAAATTCAGATGAGCTTCGGGATTTTCCCTTTCAAGGCATCTGCTTAGGGATCTTTGCAGGGCTCTCCCTTACTTGACTTCTCATTGGGGAATAATTATTATTGTATGTACTAT
This sequence comes from Dromiciops gliroides, assembly GCF_019393635.1. Classification (NCBI taxonomy): domain Eukaryota; kingdom Metazoa; phylum Chordata; class Mammalia; order Microbiotheria; family Microbiotheriidae; genus Dromiciops; species Dromiciops gliroides. The sequence goes on from NC_057863.1 coordinate 640,403,663, forward strand.
GCATACATATGTATGTGTATTGTGTTCTGTTCCATGTGGGACCTCTCCCTTTCTTGTTTGTCCACTGCCTTTTTTCAGCCCCCCCCCCTTTCTTTGCTCTTTCCCCTCCTACTTGTGCCCTCCTTTCTGTTCCCCCACCTCTTTTCCCCCCTTACCCTTCTTCCCTATAGGGTCAGATAAATCTCTTTATTCAAATGAATGTGTGTCACTTCCTCTGAGAATAAGGTCCAAACGGTGCTCGGCCCTCCCTGCTTTCCCTCTCTGGTAACAGGTCTTTTGCGCCTCTGCATGTGATATAGTTTAACCCCTTTGGCCTTCCCTTTCCCCTTCTCTCCGGAGGATCCTTTGTTTCACTCCTTGTTTTTTCTCTTGTTTCTCTTGTTTCTCTCTTGTTTGTCCACCACTGAAGTGTGGTGGCCCTGCCGAGGGGCAGCTCATCCCCTCTGCCTTGCGTTCTGTAGATGCTCAACAGTGAATGTTTGGAGAAACTGTTTTTGCCATCAGAATAGACACAGCTCTCCTTTCCTCCCTGGGCCTAAAGCTCTTCTTCTCTGTAGTAACACCAAAGCCATATATCTGTAGATCTCTGGCTGGCTGGCTAATCTTATTCGATTGTAACTCGTGGCAAAGGTCATTTGGAAACTTCCTGGCCAGCCCCTTGAGGGCCAGGCTTGTGTGTTGTACAAGTGGGTATCCCACAAACGCCCAGAGCAGGGCCTTGAGCAGAGAGTAGGGACAGGTAGGGAAGATGTTTGGGACGAGGAGAGCCTTGTGGCCTTGAGTGGTCAGCACAGACTTCCCAGGAGGCAGAGGCTATGGTGCTGGCCCTTTCAGAAGTGGGACAGCACTGGCCACATTGTGGAGGTGAGAATGCCAGACGTGATAGAGGGCTCCCAACCAGGCCAGCCTGCAGTCAAGGGCAGGAGATGAGATTTGGGGCCAGGAGACCGGCCAGTGGGTAGAGAATGGATCCTTTATGCCAGGCTCAGGAGCTCAGACTTTGTCCTCCCTCCATTCATGAGGGCCTGGGGGCCGGGCATTTATTCTGTTAAAATCTGGTTTGGGCTGTGGGCCTGTACAGAGCTCGGGTTTGATAAGATGGCTGAATATGTGATGAGAAGAGGGCCCAGAGCTAGAGCAGGAGCAAGAGCTGCAGGAGCAGGATCCAGCCAAGCAGAGCGAGGAGGAGCGCTCAGCCCATTGTCAGGGGAGGGCACTTGTCCAGTAGTGCCCACTTCTACAGGGAGTCGGCAGGGAAGAGAAGTGAGAAACACCCCTCCGTTTTCAGAGGGATTCTCGGGGAGGGGGCCCTGAGCGCTGGGCCCGAGGTCCCCATGCTACCTCTGCTGTTCCTCACTGTGTGACCCGGGCACATTTCTCGACCCTATTTCCTCCTCTGTAAGAGACAGCTTCAGGCTCTGAATCGGTCATCTTATGGTCAGGGACTCGGTGGCCTCTGGGGTTCCCTCGACTCTCAATAGACGCTCCTGTGATCCGGCAGGCCATTGGTCGGTTCAGCGCGCGTGTCAGAGAGCTCCCTTGACATGACCTGCCCGAGCGGCGGCTCCAAAGTAGGGCGTCAGGTGCACGGGAGGGATGATGCCCTCGGGTTCCCTGGGCACCGCTGCACCTGTTGTGGCATCCTCTGCTTCCTCCCCTGCCCCTTCACCAGAGGGTGACCTGAGGTGTCTGCTCTGGGCGGCACCAGCATCCAGTGCTCCCCCTAGTAGGAGTCCTGTCAGGCCGGTCAGATAGGTGGCATTCCTGGCTTGTTCGAGGTTTGAGTGACCTCTCTCCACCACCTGAGCTGGTCTGTTGTGTGCTTGGGCAAAGTGTCTCTGCTCTTCTGGACACTTGGTTGCAAGGCTCGGGTGCCCGTTTCTCACGCGCTTTCTTTCTCCCGACCTCCTTTGCAGACCAGGACGGTGACAAGAAGCTCGTTTTGTCTGAGTTCATTTCTCTGCCCGTGGGGACAGTTGAAAACCAGCAGGCCCAGGACATTGATGACGACTGGGTAAAGGACAGAAAGAAGGAGTTTGAAGAAGTGATTGATGCTAACCACGATGGCATTGTCACCATGGAAGAGCTAGAGGTGAGGCTCCCAGGCCCGTGCTTGTGGCTGCCTGTGGGTGTAACCCCAGCAGTGTGGGGGCTTTGCCCCATCTCAAGTTAGCAAGCCTCTGGGGGTGCCTCCCCCACCTCCATGGGAAAGAAGGCATTCATGCCCGTCATTCAGCAAGTGCTTCTTAAGCGCCTGCAGTCCTGACAGTGGTGACCTGACTCCTTGGGTCGGGGGCTGGTAAAGGTACCAGGGCTGAGCCACAAAGTGAGTGTGGTAGAGGGGCCCAGTAGTGTTTGTTGTATGAAGTGTTGTTATAAGGATGAGAAATAATTTTTATTCCTCCATGCTTTTCATTTCTTTTCAATTCCCATCATTCTCCCCAGAACAATGACTGGCCACCCATTTCATTCAGCTTTCTGCAGGCCCAGCCCTCAGATCGAACATTAGACCAGTTAGAGCTGGGCTTATGTGGAGCCAGTGACACAGTCAGTGCTGAAAAGGCCCTGGTGAGCCAGGGTGGGGCTGGGGACCCGCTGTCCTGTCTCCTCTCCACCCCCCCCCACTGTCTTGGTCTTAGATATAGATTCGCCCTTCTTGCCATGAGGGGGTCTCCTGGCTCTCCAGCTTTGCCCTTGACATACTTTGTGTTCCCTGCCCTCCTGCTGGGGGGCAGCCATGGAGGGGAGATGCCCCCCACAGGAACCCCCCTGGTCTGGCCTAGCAGCTCAGCGGTGGGGTCCATTCTCCTACACTGTGAGGCGTCCATTGCTGTCTAACAGGAACCATTCCATTCTGGGGAGTCTAGACATTCCTCACCCCATTATCCAGTCTGCCCGCCTTCCCGCCCTGGGCGGTCCTAGGGTTTAGGTGAAAGAACCATCCTCCAAGCAAATGTTGTCCCTGGGTTCCAGGCTTTCGCCGGTGTGGGCGATCCTTGAGGCTCTGCGGCTGTGCCCTTTCCACGCAGTGCACAGAAGGCTAGGGTGTACAGGATATGGTGTGGCCACATGGTGAACTCTGAGAAAGAAGTGGGACAATAAGGGAGTGGGGGGGGGGGCGAGAAGAAACACACACTTCAGGACAGATGGGAACGAGAGAAGTTGAGGGGCCTGAGCCGGGCGGGCCCCACTCTGCCCTCTCCGAGCTGCCCTTCCCCATGGGGCTCCCCCTGCCCCCTGTCCCTGGCTGGCAGGGCCCCATGAGATGAGGAGGCTTAGAAGAAACTGTTTGGGAGACTGGGGTGGGCTGAATGTGAGCAAAAGGGTGTTTTAGTGCCAGTAAGTGCCTGAAACCCAGAGGAGGTTTGGCATTTGGGGCACTGGGGAGGGGAGCTCAGGGGTGGGGTCTCTTCTGGGCTCCCCCCTCCTCCCCTGATGGTTCATCTGTTGCAGGAATATATGGATCCCATGAATGAATACAATGCTCTCAACGAAGCCAAGCAGATGATCGCGGTGGCCGACGAAAACCAGAACCATCATCTGGAGATGGAGGAGATCCTGAAATACGGGGAGTACTTCACAGGGAGCAAGTTAATGGACTATGCCCGGAATGTCCACGAAGAGTTCTGAGGCCCCGCCCCTCCCCTCCCCTCCCCTGGGAGCTGCTGCACCTTCTCCTCCTCCATCTCCAGCCCCTGCTCCTGCTCCTGCTCCTGCCCCACCCACGAGAGGATCCATTCTCTTGCTGCTATTTGTGTTGTGCGTGTGCGTGTGTGTGTGTGCGCGCGTGCACATGTGTGTGCTTGCATGTGTGCTTGTGTTGTCCTGAAGCAGAGAGCCTTCCGTCCACCTCGAACCTGAACGGCTACTCGTCTTGGGGCAGCAGGAACTGTCCACTTGGAATGGCTTTCCCAGAGCCGACCGTCACGTTCTCTATCAGAACCTTCCTCTGACACGAACCACGCGCTTGTGAAATAGCTGAGTGGGCTGGGGAGGGGGCAGCGCAGCTTCTCGGGCTGAGAGTGGGGCACACTCTGGCCCTTTGGAGGAAGAAGCAAGCTCAGGGGCCAGCACTCGTCAGCAGCAAGGACGATGGGCTGGGCAGCTTAGCGTAAGTGACCCAAGCCGGTCTGCTGGGTGCTGGCAGGGCACCCCACGGTGCAGGGCGCCAGGACCCCCGGCTTAGCCCGAGGGCAAAGGGACCTCTGCGATGCTTTCTACGGCTGCCTTGAAATGAGTTGATCTTCCTGTGATCTCTGAATACCCCTGCGTGCTGGGGCGTGGCCGAGCCAGAGGGATGGAGGGCATGGACTTTTCCTCCCAGTCCCTGATAATGAAGCCGTCCCACTCAGAACACACCCATCAGGCTGCTTCAAGACACTTAGGTTTGGATCGGGCCTCCTCTGCCCTCCTCTGCCCTCCCACTACTTTATTTTGTTCCAACGGCATTTTTGTTTTTCAGATTTATTAAAAACTGCCTCAGAAACTGTGGTTTGTTGTGCTGATTGACAGGACATGGAAGTAGAGGGTCTGGGAGCAGCTTGTCCATTGCGCCACACTGCTTGTCACCCCGGAAAGGAAACGCCAGAGACTGTCAGGCCTGCTTCATGAGACTGCCTCCTGAGGCCTCCCAAGGGTCTCTACTGATGAGACAGTAGAGGGGAGACGCACACACGCACGCACACACGCGCATGCACACGCGCACACACAAGCACACACACACACACACCCCGTGATCACCACTACATCCTTGCCTCCAGTGTCCCCTCCTCTACACACTCTCACACACACACACACTTTGGCAGCTGCTCTGGTTCACTAAGACAGAAAACTCTGAGGAGTGTCTTTGTGAACATGAGCAGGTTTGCCAAAGGAAGTGATGAGTCATTATTTTGGAACTCGTGGGGTGGTTTGCATGGGGGGGAGGGGTTCCAGACAGAAGACCCTGAGAGGGTCCCTGCCCATCAGTCATTGCCGTCACTACGCCTTTCCCCAGTGGGTAGTCCCAGCCCTGTAGACGTCCCTGCAGAGGGAGGGGATATCATTGTTCTAGGGGGTTACTGATTGAGCACACAAGGTCTGGCACAGAGGGCCCTCTGGCTCAGCTTGTTCTGCTGCCAGGCTCTGCCAGAGCAGAACAGACCCAGACACGGCCTGCCTTCCCCCCTTTTCTCCCATGTCTTCCTCATCCACGCTTCGCTGTCAGGCCTCCCCGGGGGATCTTCCTGTTTTGGGAGGCTCCTGGCCCATCTCAAGTGTTCCACTCCGGTACATCTGGCCTTTGGCTTGTTGCCTCCTCCGGACATGATGGGTTTTTTCCATTGCTTCCTATCCTGAGTCGTATCTTCCTTGCCGCCCCTTATGTAGGTGCCAGTCCTCCTCGCTCATGACGTGCTGCAACCTGTTTGCTCGCACCCTGCATCCGTCTGGGCTATGAGTCACCACGTAGCACATCAACCTGGACATGACTGGCCCCAGAGAAGTGGGCTTTGGGGCTGGGGAGCACGTAGGGATCTCAGAGAGTACTTAACAGGCATCTACGAATGTGTCTCTGCAGCACGCCCATCTAGGTGTGTGCCGTGTCTAACAAACGCAGCGATGCTCACATCATGCAGAAGTTTCATTTGGGTCATTGGCCATGCTGGGCAGTTGGCACCTATCAAGACCCACCTTCCTCCCAGGATTCTGTGTTCTGATGACCGTAGGCAGTTGGAGAGCCTGGAATTCACCTGGGACAGAGGCAGGGCCCAATTTCATTATCTGTCCTTGGGGAGAAATCGATCCAGGCACGCCACTACCCCAGGACCCCTTCTCCCTTGCCGATGGGCAGCAGCCTCCAACCACTTAATTCAGTGGAGGCCGGTGACTGCAGGAAGCCTGCGGCATCAACCCATTGCCAAGATTGGTATCACATAGCAGGTGGAGCACTTTGTGTGGTATCCGATGGGTTAAATCCTGGCTCTGACACTGAGAGCATTGGCAAGTCCCAGACACTCGGAGGGCTCCTCCTCCAACCCCTTTAATTTTACAGATAAGACTTGGGCCCAAGAGGTGGAGAGAGTGTCTGCAACATGACCTCCACAGTATCTCATGCCAATCGACCTTCCTGCGCCTGTGTCCTGTAGATAAAGTCCCATAGGATTACCATGAGACCTTTACAAACTAACATACTTGACTAGTATCATTTATTAGCGGCAGGCATGTTTCAGGCTCAGGACAATATCATCAGGTTGGTCCTGTCCACCATTGACCAGTCTCCCATTGCAAATGTGAGTTCTTGATCATATCCAGTTCCATGGAAATTCTTGCGTTCTCTCTTACTAACTCTTGACAAAGGGCCCACAGACACAGTATTTTCCTCTCCGTGACAATATCTACTAAGACAGTGGCTGGCATTAAATATGACTGCGCTCGAGTCTCCTAGCTGTCTAGGGGCTCTCTCCCCACATCACTGAAAGTCAATTCTTGCGGTATACCTAATTATAAGTAGGTAGTTTGTGTAAAAATAGACGAGGGGAAAACTTTGTCCTTGCTTGGGTGTTTAAATGCAAGCTTTAAAAGGACTTTGAAATCAAGCTTCACTTTTTGCTAGCATGAAGCCAGTGGCCAAATCCTTGAAGGTGTGAACGACAGTAAAGTGGCTCTATTCTGTTGGGCACAGCAAAGGAGACCTCGTTGGACTTTCACATCGCATCTGTCTTTAAACATCCGTGCCCAGCTCTGACTACTGAAGAATTTGAGCCTCCATCACAGGCCACAGGGTCAATGAAGCCCTCATTTGATAAGAGCATGTCATTTTCACACAAGGGGGACAGGGGACGCTATAGTTCTCATCAGGGCGACAGGCCTTTCTCCATCAGCCCTGAGAATGGAAATGTGAATAGAATGAGAATTCCTAAGTCGGCTGATTGTTCTTGTGTGTGACTGTTAGCCCTGCCTTCTACTTGGTAGAGTTGCTGGTGACGGAAAATGCTTCTGAGGACTGTGGTAACACCTACCCCTCAGAAGCAGGCTGCAGCAGTCATCCCTCCTACGCGGTACAGGAGAGAGAGCAACGTGCCTGGAGTCAGGAAATTATTGTTTAGTTGTTTTTCAGTCACGTCCAACTCTTCATGACCCCTTTTATAGTTTTCTAGGCAAAGGTTGCTGGAGTGGTTTGCTGTTTCCTTTCTCTTGCTCATTTGACAGATGAAGAAACTGAAGCAAAGAGGGTGAAGTGACTTACCCAGGGTCACACACAGCTAGTACATGCCTGAGGACAGATGTCCTTAGTTTAATAACCCTTCCCTCCCTCCTAGAAAAGTAGAGCCCAATGTAAATCAAATAATGCTAGGTCTGGAGCCTGGAGAAAATATAGGAAATGGGCCCAGAGAGCCCGGTCACTTGGCAGCATCATGACCCCGATGAGGGGTTATCCCCAGCGTTAGCAAACAGTAAGTACCTGTAAATGCTTCCTGGATGATGTCACCTTTAATGTACCCCGCCCCCTCCATCCAGACCACCGTTACTGCATACCTCCCCCCAAACCTGCACTGAATTCATTCCGTGCAAGGCTGTGGATGCCTGTTGCCTATCAAATGTCATCAGCACCAAAGATGAACCAAGGGAAGTTGGCCTGAGCAGGTGGGGACGGAGGCTTGTACATCAAGAGGCCTGATTTCCCTTTACCTGTAGCTGCTCCAGCCCGGGGAGCGAGTGGGGATTTCCAGTTGCTTACTAAAGAAAGAAAAAAAAAACCCAACTAGGGATGAAACCAGGCAGGAAAGGAGGGTTATTTTCTCAACGTTAGATGTTTTGTTTTTTAATGGCTTATGTGAAGAGACAACATGCTTATCATTGCTTCCCCCACCCCCATCCTGCCTGGAGCATCTCAGCATGGGCAGCAAGTGACAGGAAGAAAAGAAAAAAAAAGGGGGGGGGGAGCTTTGATCAATTGATCCCTGTGTCTCTAGAAGTGGACCATCAATCAGGCAGACCCTATTATTATTATTTAAAAACATTTTATAAATCTCTCATTGGATCCTTGCAAAAAAAACCCAAAAAACCACCCTATGAGATAAGTGCTATTATCATCTTCATTTTATAGATGAGCAAACTGAGGCAGGCAAAAGTTAAGTTGATTTTATAAGCAAAAGCCTAAAAACAAGCTCTACCAGCTGTTCCCAGAACCCACCTTTCCAAGTCATGTCCTTACGGTTCCACAAGCTACCTCCATCCTTAGAACAGCCTCGCTTTCTCACCTCTGCCTGAGATTTTGTTTCTTCGGTCAAGGCTCAACTCAGGGGTCAGCCATCCCTCCCTGGTTTGTCCAGTTGTTAATGCTGTCTTTCTCCTCATGCTGCTACACACACACACACACACACACACACACACACACACACACAGTGATTTTTATACTATTTCCCAATAACTTTGTCAATCCAGAGATGTGCTCATTTCACCCACACAAAAACTGAAAAGGATGACACATCAACTCAAATCTACCCTGCATGAAACATCCCAGCAAGGAGCTGAAAGATGTTTTTGTTCATGAGACGTTTGGAAGACATTTGCTCCTGGAACAGAACAGAAAGGAAACGGGAAGATCAGAGCCCACCAAGCAAGTTCTTGTGACTGTCCCCCGCCACTCAGCCGCTCTTCCTGCTTCCACTGGTACAATTCCCTTTCCCAGTGTCGCAGTGATGGAGGATGGCAAGGCTGTTTTTTCACAAGAGCTAGGACAGAAAAATAGGAAGCGTTATAGAGAAGAGAGGTGATTACTAAGCTCTTCCCCACGTGGGTTTTTAGATCAATGCCCCAAAGGTATGGGGCTGCTGGACAGAAAAGATGAGATGGTGTCGATGCTTGTTGCTCAAAATAGTATGACATCAAAAAAAGAAAAGAAAAGAAAAAGGAAAAAAAGAATACAATCAAAATACATCACCACAAATTGGTAAAGGTCTGATGGTATCCCGCATCAAGTCAGCCATCTCTAAGACTCTTGGGTGTCCACCCTCAATTTAAAATGTTAATTTATTAAGGGTCAAAGGAAGAAGAGATGATCAGTGATGTTTGGGGTGTGTTGAAGCAGCCACTCATTGACTCTGTAATGCTAGAGCGGGCTGTCATTCAGGGGATGTGCCTGATCTGGGACAGAACTTTTCCAAGACTCGTCAAGGCAGGTGGCAGTTGCCTACTTCTGATGAACGGGAGAGGTGCAGAAAAAGGACAAATGTTCCGGTCAAAGCCAATAATAGCCAAGACGTTAGAATCTGTGATCTGTGGGCCATCGTACGCATGTCTAACCCTAACCCTCATGGGTTTTTGTATCCCCAAATGCTTTGCCAGTCAGTCAGTCAGTTATTCATTATCTTGGGGTAAATCACATTTCTTTTTTGGAGGTGGAGGGGAGGGGTGGGGGGAGTCTCCATTGATGGTGTTGGGCTAGGTATCTGATCACTAAGATCCCTTCCATCTCTGCTTCTTCCATTCTCCGTGGTGAAGCCATTCTTGACTACCCCCAGCTGGATTTTAGGGGTGGGGAGGGAAGACTGCATGTGCATAAACTCATGCAGAATAGAGTAGGGCAGCTAGGTGGTGCAGTGGATAGAGCACCAGCCCAGGATTTCAGGAGGAAGGACCTGAGTTCAAATCTGACCTCAGACACTTGACACTTAGTAGCTGTGTGACCCTGGGCAAATCACTTAATCCTCATTGCCTCCCCCCCCCCCCCCCCCGCAAAGAAAAGAATAGAGTTATATCTGGGGTCAGAGCACCTGTAAAGGGGGCGGGGCGGGGGCTTCAGGAGAGACCTAAAACAGTACCTGAATCTTGGGAAAGGCACTCAATGAGTGAAGGCTGGGAGGAGGGAGGAGGGGGGAGGGGGGAGATAACCTACCTGGATCCTAGGCCCTGAAGAGAAAAGGGAGGGTAGGGGGGGAGGAGTAGATTTTTCAGCTGTTTTTTGGGTGAACATTAAAGGAGTTCCTTGCCCCAAACCCACCTGCTTTCTCCTACCCTGTTTCCCTTTCCCCCCACAACAAATCAGTACGCTAGACTTTTCTGTCAAAAAAGAATATACGATGGTGGGAGGGGGTAATTAATTTCTAGTTTCTGTGGGAAAAGTTCTGGGGATTGTGATGAACTCGATATGAGTCAGCAGTATGATCAGTTCCCCCCAAACAACAAATATGATCTTCAACTATATTGAGAAGTCTCGTGGCCAGGTTGAGGAAAGTTCTGGTGCTGCTGTCTCCTGTCTTGGTTGGACCTCCCTGTGAGTTTGGTGTTCATTTTGAGCCAGGGAGGGCATTGACAAGCTTGAGTGACCAGAGGGGAGGCTGACCAGGATGGTGAGGGATCTGGAGCCCATATCATACTGTGGGGGAAACAGAGGGGCTTAGATTGGAAAAGAGACGATTTGTGATGGGGAGGAGGAGGTGAGGCAGGCAGGATAGATGGACCTGAGCCTTCAGGTCTTGGGAAGAAGGATCAGTCTGGCCCCAGTTACAGATTGGCCGGTTCAGGCTGTCCCAAAGCAGAATTCTTGGGCATTTCGTCTGTTGATTATATCCTATTTATCCCCTGCATAGTACGTTTGTACGTAGTCATGTAAATATTGTCTTCTCAATTAGGCAGTGAGCCCTTTGAGAGAGAGAGACCATCTTTTATCTTTCCTTGTCTCCTCAATGCTTAGCACAGTGCCTGGCTCATCAATGCTGGATGACTGGCTAATTTGAGTAGGCTGGCTGTCTTAGATATAGTGGGCTCCCCCTCCTTGACTGGATATTTGTAGAAGGGATTCTTATACAAGTACTCCTTAGACCAGTTCCAATCCAGGTTCTGTGCTCCCTTAAGCCCAGCCTGTGCAAAAATCATGAGGATATATGCTCAATATATAGGCAATATAGGCAACAGCAAGAAAGTTGTCTGGGATAGTGGTCTAATATTTGATAAACCCCAACACCCCAGCTTTTGGGACAAGAGCTCACTAATTTGGCAAAAATGGCTGGGTAAATCAGTTGGCAGAAACTAGGAATAGATCAACATCTTACACCATATACCAAGAAAAGGTCAAAATGGGTACATGATTTGGCATAAAGGGTGATACTATAAGTAAATTAGAAGAGCAAGAAATAGTTTACTTCTCAGATCTATGGAGAAGGGAAGAATTTATGACCAAACAAGATAGAGTGAGCATTATGAGATGCAAAGTGGATAATTTTGATTATATCAAATTTAAAAGATTTTGTACAAACAAAACAAATGCAGCCAAGATTAGAAGGAAAGCAGAACACTGGGAAATAATTCTCATAGTAAGTTTCTCTGCTAAAGGCCTCATTTCGTAAATATATAGAGAACCGAGTCAAATTTATAAGAATACAGATCATTCCCCAGTTGATAAATGGTCAAAGGAAATAAATAAGCACTTTTCAGATGAAGGAATCAAAGCTATCTATAGTCAAATAAAAAAAATGCTTCAAATCACTATTTATTAGAGAAATGCAAATAAAGACAACTCTGAGGTTCCACCTCATACCTATCAGATTGACTAACATGAGAGAAAAGGAAAATGGCAAATGTTGGAGGGGATGTGGGGAAAGTTGTGAACTGATCCAATGGGAGAGCAATTTGAAACACCCAAAGGCCAATCAGACTATGCATACCCTTTGATCCAGAAATACTACTACTAGGTCTGTATCTCAAAGAGATTTTTTTTTTTTTAAATTTTAGTGTGGCAATTGGGGTTAAGTGACTTGCCCAGGGTCACACAGCTAGTAAGTGTTAAGTGTCTGAGGCGGGATTTGAACTCAGGTCCTCCTGACTCCAGGGCCGGTGCTCTATCCACTGCGCCACCTAGCTGCCCCTCAAAGGGATTTTTAAAAACAGGTGGGTAGGGGCAGCTAGGTGGCGCAGTGGATAGAGCACCGGCCCTGGAGTCAGGAGGACCTGAGTTCAAATCCCGCCTCAGACACTTAACACTTACTAGCTGTGTGACCCTGGGCAAGTCACTTAACCCCCATTGCCTCACTCAAAACAAACAAACAAAAAAACAGGTGGGTAGAGGGAGGGGGAAGGACCTATTTGTCAAGAATATTTATAGTAACTATTTTTGTAGTACAAAGAAATGGAAATTAAGGGCATGCCCAGGAACTGGGGGATGGCTAAACAAGTTGTGGTATATGATAGTAGCAGCATACTATTGCACTTTAAGAAATGACAAGCAGGACAATTTCAGAAAAACCTGACTTACATCAGCTGATGCTGAGTGAAGTGAGCAGAACCAGAACACTGCACACAACAATGGCAGCATTGTACAATGATTAACTGTGAATGACTTAGCCCTTCTCAGCAATACAATAATCCAAGACAATTCCAGAGGATTCATTTAAAATGCTATCCATCTCCAGAAAAAGGACTGAAACTTTTCACTATTTTTTTATGTTTTTTTTCTTTTGGTCTGTTTCTTTTTCACAACATTATTAATATGAAAATATGTAACCTATGTCGTTGAATATGTAACCTATGTCAAATTGCTTATATCATCTTCGGGGGTAGTAAGGGGAGGGGAGAAAGAAAGGGAGAAAAATTGGAACTGAAAAAATTTTTAAATGAATGTTTACATTTGTCTTTACATGTAATTGGGAAAAAGAAAAAAAATTAAAAGAAAGTTGGTTTGGCTGGATGGTACAGTTCACAAAGGGGAATAATGTGCAGTGAATCTGGGAAGATAGCTTGGAGTCCAGCTGTGAAGGGCTTTAAATGCCAAAGAAAATGATGTTTGAGCCTTTGGGTAACAGGCCACTGGATCTTTTTGAATAACTCTGCCAGACTTGGGCTTTCAGCCTAGATACTGGCTGGGAGAGAGGATAGGCAGGAAGCAGGCAGCCCAATTAGGTTATAGAAATAATCAGAGGGAAAGGGGATCAATTAATGTGGAGGCAGAATCAGCCAGACTTAGCAACCCATCGGAGATCAGGGGTGAGAAGCAAGGAGCGGAGGATGACTCCGGGGACTGAAGGGCAGAAATAGGAAGGCTGAGAAAGCCCTCTGTGAAAGGAAAGCAGACCTCCAAATGCCCTAACTCTTCACCGATTTAACCCTTGCAATGATGTCACAGCCCCCAGGGGTTTGGAGAAAGATTGGACTGGATTATCCTGCCAGTCCTAAATCTCCTATTCCTGTGGTGGATAAACACTTCAGAGCGTCCAATTTGGGGCTCATATCAGAAACAACAATGTGCAACAATCAGAGCTGCCCCTAAGATCGAATGGATGGCAGTGGGAGGGAGAACTCTTCTATCACCAGAGGTCATCACATAGAGCCTGGATAAGCTCCTTGTTGGGGACGCAATAGAGATAGTTTCTAGCCAGATACACTCGATTGCCTCTAATGGTCACTCCCAGCTCTGGAGATCATAGGCACACTGGACCTGATTGAATAGGGAATACAAAGAAATCTTGTCTGGTTGCTGGGCTTTGGTGGACCGCTACCTTCCATATGAATCAGCAATTTGATACTGTGTCCAGGAATAAGGAAATGACAATCTTGTCTTCTCTCCCCTGGTTGAACCACGTAGGGAGTCTCCTGTTATGTATTTATTGAATGAGGTTTATAAACTATTGGTAGTCCAGAGGAAGACCACCAGGGTGGTGAAGGGTCTCCAGGTCATGCCGTAAAGACAGTTTGAGAGAAGTCGGGATGTGCATCCTGGAGAAGGAAAGACTCTGGGTGGGGGACGAATGAGCACTGTCCTCGTGTCGGGATGGGGGGATACCTCAGGTAAAGGAGGGATTCGTTCCAGGCAACAGCTAGAACAGGGAGCAATTGAGTCAGCAGCCAACGTGGGCTTGAGTTCAGGTGGGTTCTTTGTCACCCATAGAGAAGAGGGAGCAAGCAGATTGTAGTGGGGTTGAACCAACTGAAATTCAGTGATTCTATGAAAAATACTGTGCAACCTCAACATCCGCCCCAAAAGGGGCTTTCCCTCGCGAAGGAGGGAGGCCTTGGGTGTCCTGAGCTCTCTTGGTGCAGCCAGAGGCCGCGGAACAGAGGGAGGCAGGAAGATGATTAGCTGGTATCCGTCCCCATGGAGGCCCAAGGCGCTCTTCCTCCTCCTGGCTGCCCAGCTGTGCCTGGCCTCCCTGCAGTCGTGTGACAAGCTTTCCTACCGCTCAGATGGGAAGTGCTGCCGATATTGTGAACCCGGTGAGTCCTGGGGAAGGGGAGAGTCGCCGGGTGGGGGGAGGGGGAGATAGCTTCATTGAATTGTGGGCCTAAAGCTGGAAGGGACCGCAGAGGTCAGCTCATCCCACCCGATTATTCGGCAAGAGGGAGAAACTGAGGCGCGGGGAGGTGGAAGGTCACAAGGATAGTAATTAGCAGAGGGTGGGGTTCAAAGTGGGGTCTCCTGATTCCAAATGCAGGACTCTGCCTCGGAGGGTAGAGGGAGTGGGGTCGTTGAAAGGAAAAGTCAGGGAGTATTTATTAGGAGAAGGAGGAAGTGAACCGACAATGAACCAGTCCGACCTAAATGCTTAGCAGATGATCTCATTTGATCCTCATACCCTGGGAGGTAGGGGAAACAGAGGTAGACAGGTTAAGTGACTTGCCCAGGGTCACACAGTAAGTGTCAGAGACGGGATTTAAACCTGGGTCTCTCTAACTCTATCAAGCACGATCTATACTATATATACTAGGTGCCAGAAACTGCTCTGAATCTTGGGGATACAAAGGTAAAAGATAGTCCCCACTCTCAAGGGGCTCCCTGGCTAAGCGGGAAGGCCACATTCCACCGACTATGTACAAACAAGACATATAGAGAGGGGGTCTCAGACAGAAAGAACTTCATGAGATTAAGGATGACTGGGAAAGGCTTCTTGCAGAAGAAGGATGGCTTTTAGCTGAGAGTTAAGGGAAGTCAGGAGGTAGGGGTGAGGAGGGAGGCCTGGGGGACCTTAAAAGTCAGAGGATTTTATATTTGACAGTCATGGGGGTGATAGGGAGCCACTGAAGGTTATTGAGTAGGGGAGTGACCTTTAGTCACCACTTTAGTGGCTGAATGGAGTTTGGATTAGAAGGGAAAAGACAGAGAGGCAGATCCACCAGTGGCTATTGCAATAGTCCAGGTTTGAGGTGGTGGGGCTTGGACCAGTGTGAAGGCAGCATCAGAGGAGAGAAGCGGGCATATGGGAAAGATGTTAGGAATGGAGAAATGACATGACTTGACAACTGATTGGGTTTGGGAGGTGAGAACGAAACTTCTGTTCCTAGTGGGAAGAATCTTCTTTCCCTGATGCTGAAATCAGCTGCCATTTTAGGAAAGAAGTGTGGAATATGTATCAGGGCATGGGAGCATCCAGGGATGTTTGGATCATCTCAGAGACAGAGGGACAGCCACAGTCCCTTCTAAGGCACCCTGACTCCTTGGCATCTCTGTATGAGAACTGTGGTCCGCAGGGCTACCCTAGTCAGACACTCCTGGGTCATGGGGACTGTGCTCTTGAAATAAGCAGATTGGAGATAAAGGGTCATTAATGGGATTGGGGAGTGGGTGGTTTGTTGAAGTCACATTCAGGTTGGGGTTCCCCCAGCGAGACCCTGTGGCAGAGTCCTCCCAGGCCCCCTACATTCGAGTTCCCAGAGAAGGAAAATATGACTGAAGCAGGCGATGGCTGGCGTGTATGTGTGTATGCGAGGGTGTTTGCATCTCGGTGTATGTTAGGAGGTGGGAGGGGGCAGCAAGTTCACTTGGCTGGAGAAGGGGAGTGGGGATCACTGAAGTAAATCCCAGAGGTTCCCTGCCTTCCCGAGATCTGGGTCTGTTCTTAGACACATCAGAGAGTGGAACTCCGAGAGCAAAATTCAACAAGCGTTTGTGTTGTTCACCATTCTAGATGCTGGGGCTAGAAAGCCAAAGTCCCTGCTCTCAAGAAGCTTACACTCTAGTGGCTCCAGATTGGAATCTTGCTGAGACCCTTAGGCAGGTGGGCAGAGACTCCAGGACCTCAGTCCGTGAGAACCATCCCTTTTTTGAGAGCCCTAGGAGGACCTGCCCCTGTCCCACACCCTGGGAGGAAAGTTTTGGACATGATGGTGGCAAGAGCAGCTCTCATTGCCCGGTTGTCTCAGACTTCACCAGTCACTTCCCACCAGAACTCCCTTGGGGGTACACGTTCAGCTTTCTGGGGCTACAGGTCACCCTCACATCCATTTTATAGATAAGGAAACAATCTCAGACTTGCCCAAGATCACCCATCTCATTAAGTGTCAGAGCTGGGATCTGAACCCAAGTCTTCTGACTCCAAAGCTAGCACTCTTTCTACAGAGGAGGAGGGGGAGGGGGAAAGACATTTATACAGCACCTACTGTGTACTGGGTTAAGCACTTTACAAATATTATCTTATTTGATCCTCACAACAGCCCTGGGAAGTAGGTGCTATCATTACCCCCTTTTACAGGGGAAACTGAGGCAGAGGTTAAGTGACTTGCTTAGGGTCACACAGCTAGTAAGTGTCTGAGTTGGGATTTGAACTCAATCTTTCCTGAGACCAAGCCAAGCACTCTGTCCGCTGTGCCACCAGCTGCCTCCACCTTCTAAGTAATTTGTGTTTCATGTCATTTGGCATGGGCTGTACCTTCTGTGAGGCTCTGATTTCCACTCACCACAGATGGGGGGATGCCAGCTGGTCAGGGCCACAGGCTGTCCCATCCCTCGCCAGTGTATTGGGTTTGGGGGCTCAGTGAGGCAGCAGAAGAGGCCAGAGGAGGAACACTGCCTCGTACCAGACTTATGTGCCTAGGGTCTTAGATCTAGAGCTGGGGGGATGGACCCCAGAGGCCATCTGCTCTACCCAGATATTTTTTTTTATAGAAGAGGAAACTGAGGCCCAGAGAGGGGAAGGAGCTTGTGGGAAGTCATCCAAATAATAAACATTAGAAGAAGGATTCAAACCCAGTTCCTCTGACTCTAGAGCATCTCTTTCCTTGTACCGTACTTTCTCCATGTAAGCCCTCCCCCTTCCACTTCCACTCCAGCCTCATGCTTCAACCTGATTCACAAGGACTGTTTGAGTTTTTTGTGTCCCCAGCACGTAGTAGGATGCCTGATAGGTTCTTTTTTGGGTTTTTGTGTGTGTGGGGGCAATGGGGGTTAAGTGACTTGCCCAGGGTCACACAGCTAGTAAGTGTCAAGTGTCTGAGGCTGGATTTGAACTCAGGTACTCCTGAATCCAGGCCCGGTGCTTTATCCACTGCGCCACCTAGCTGCCCCTACATAGTAGGTTCTTAATAAAGCATGCTGAGTTGAAAGGAGGGAAGAGGCATCAGCAGCTGGAGGCTCAGGGAAGGCTTCCTAGAAGAGATGATGAGCATGGAAGGAGGGCGAGGACGCTGAGAAGCAAAGATGAGAGAAATTTTTTCCAGGCTTATGGGTTGAATTCTGCAAATGCATGGAGGCATGTCATGGTGTGTCAGAAGAGGGAGTAGCCAGTAGCCCAGTGTGGCCACGGAGGACCAGGGAGGTGGCTGGGAGGGGGGTAGGGAGACATGCCCCTGGTACTGGGAATCAGTCTGGCAAAGGAGAGGCTCACCTTCGCTCCCCTTGGGCCCCGCCACAGGTTTTCAGATGGTGAAGCGTTGTACCTATAAAGACGACACTACGTGCAAACCCTGTGCCAAGGGGCTCTTCAACAAGGGCTTCAGCAATGACTTCTGTGAACCCTGTACTCAGTGCAATGTTGGTAAGGATTGGTCCCACCCCTCCCTGGTGTTCCCACGCCTCCCTGATATTCCCACCCTTCCCTGATATTCCCATCTCTACCTGGTGCTCCCATCCCTCCCTGATATTCTCACCCCTCCCTGGTGCTCCCATCCCTCCCTGGTGCTCCCACCCCTCCCTGGTGCTCCCACCCCTCCTTGGTGTTCCCACTCCTCCCTGATATTCCCACCCCTCCCTGATATTCTCATCCCTACCTGGTGCTCCCATCCCTCCCTGATATTCTCACCCCTCCCTGGTGCTCCCACTCCTCCCTGGTGCTCCCACCCCTCCCTGGTGCTCCCACCTCTCCCTGGTGTTCCCACCTCTACCTGGTACTCCCACGCCTCCGCTGTGCTCCCCAACCTAGAAGAGAATGCCCTGACCCTGGGCTGAGAGAATATTTGTTGTCCTGCCTGTGACCCATTTTCCCCACCTCCCTCCTCCCCTAGGTAAAAGTCTACGGGCAGGCCTAAGACCCAGTGCCTTCTCTCACCGGGCCTTGGGTCACTCACTTTCCTCTATGGCTTCCTTGGCCTTTATTCATCTGCCCCAGAGCTATAGTGGCCAGGGACCTCTGGGCCTGGACATGGCTCCCACCCTGCTTGGCCTCCCCCAGCCCAGCTAGCTCATCTTCAAAGCCCCCAGATGGGCTTGACTAGAGATGGAAGTCAATTTTGTGGGCCTGGGTATCTCTGGCCAAATTCCCCTCATTCGACCCCCAAAGCTGGCACCACATGAGCACTAGCTTCTTTCCTAGAGTCAGTGCCCTTCTGGCCCCTCCCACTAACTCCTGGAAGCTGAGCTTTGGGTGCCCCACTGGTTTTCACCATAAGCCTGGTGCTTTCCAAAGAGAGTGGCCATAATCAACCTGCCCCACACCCACGCACTACATAGGGACAGACCCATGACCTTGGGGGGAGACCCTCCCCCTCTCTGGGCCACATTTTCCTACTCTGAAAAATCATGAGGTTGTTTGCTAGATCATTTCTCAGAACCCTCCCAGCTCTGCCATTCCCTGTTCTAAGGGCCCTCCCAGTTCTCTGCCATTCCCTGTTCTAAGGGCCCTCCCAGCTCTGCCATCCCCTGTTCTAAGGGCCCTCCCAGTTCTCTGCCATTCCCTGTTCTAAGGGCCCTCCCAGTTCTCTGCCATTCCCTGTTCTAAGGGCCCTCCCAGCTCTGCCATCCCCTGTTCTAAGGGCCCTCCCAGCTCTGCCATTCCCTGTTCTAAGGGCCCTCCCAGTTCTCTGCCATTCCCTGTTCTAAGGGCCCTCGCAGCTCTGCCATTCCCTGTTCTAAGGACCCTTGCAGCTCTGCCATTTCCTGTTCTAAGGGCCCTCCCAGCTCTGCCATCCCCTGTTCTAAGGGCCCTCCCAGCTCTCCCTGTTCTCAAGTTCCATCACACTCTAAATCCCATGATTGTATGGCTGGAAAAATAATTTCTGGCCAGGAATGCTGTCCTCCATTGTTTCACTGTGGTCTTGGAGACAATGCCAGTCCTGGAAGGTTCTCTAGTTCTGGGCGTGCTTTGGCCTCAGTCCTGGTAGCCCACTGAGCCTCCTGTCTGAGGAAGCAGCCCAGCTAAGTGTGAGGAGGCTTCTCTGGGGGCCCAAAGGCCATAAGCCGTGGTGATTCCTGGGATATCTGGTTGTCTTGCCCTTTTGTGGCTGGGATGAGCATGTTCCACAGTGATACCTGTCAGGCACCTCAGTTTGGGGGAATAGTGTGAGCCAAGGCAAGGGGATGGGCAGGAGCTTGGATCCAGTGAAGGGTGAGGCTGGCCCAAGCCAGACTGGTCTGTCTTCTTGTCACCTGCACCATATGCTTGGGCATGGGGCAGATAGCAATACCTCCTGGGCTTGTTGGAATCAAATGAGATTATATGTGAGGTCTTTTGTAAACCTTTAAGTACAATTTAAATGTCAGTGTCCAGATAAATCTCCAAAAGACTGCACTGGTGAAGAGTTTGTTTTCATCTGAGAATCCTCCATACTGGTGAAGTCCTGTCTTCCCTTTTCTCCATCAACACATCATCCACCCCTAACCCCCCCCCCCTTCCAAAGCCCAACAATTTTTGTTGCCATTGTTGAGTCATTTCAGTCGTGTCTGACACTTCGGGACCCCATTTGGCGTTTTCTTGGCAGAGATCCTGGAGTGGTTTGCCATTTCCTTCTCCAGCTTATTTTTTGTTTTTGTTTTGGTGAGGCAATGAGGGTTAAGTGACTTGCCCAGGGTCACAAAGGTAGGAAGTGTCTGAGGCCAGATATGAACTCAGGAAGGTGAGTCTTCCTGATTCCAGGCCCAGCACCCTCTATACACTATGGGGCCAAGAAACCAACAACAACCACCCAAACCATCTGTCATTATTAAGCAAGAAGACCACTCTGAAAGACCACAGCCCAGGTGCCAGTACCTGCTGAACAGGTAGAGAAGGTACAGGAGACTTGGAGGAGCCCCCCCCCCAAACCAAGTTGGCTGCTCTTCTAGACTCATCTTTGTTTTAATGAGGTGGGGCTGTCACAGGAGAGGAGCCAAAGTCATATACAGGTAGTAAGTGGCAGGATTGGAACCCTGGTCTTCCCATTCCCAATTCAGAACTTTCCCCAAATGCCAAGGGCTAAAAGTTTGCGTGTGCAAGAGGTCACCTTGGGCTGTGGATACTTAGGGAGGGTTTCTAAATGAACAGGGTCCCCCAACTGGACTTTCAAGGACAGGGAGGATTTGAAGAGGTAGGAGAAAGGGGAAGGGAATTCTCCTCCTCTTCCTCTTCCTCCTCCTCCCCTTTCCTCCCCTTTCCCCTCCTTCACCTCCTCCTTCTCTCCCTCCTCACCTCTCCTCTTTCGCCTTCCCATCTCCCTCCACTGCTCATGGCTCATATGACTCAGGAGGTCTGGATAATTGCTAATTGAAAGACTGATGAATGAAGAGCTGAGGAGCTCTCCCACAAGTGTGGTACTCATTTTTTCAACCACAAGGGCAAGCCTCAAACCCCATGAGATCCTCAATGCTGGAGGTGTGTAGGAGCTGCCCCAGAGGGTGCAGAGGGGCAGCCCCTGCAAAGACAAAGCATGATGTGGTACATGTGTGTATAGGTTATGTATATGTATACAGCATGTATTTATCTAACGCATTATGGTTTGCAAAGCACTTTAAACATTATTACGTCATTTGGTCCTCACAACAACCTTGAGAGGAGGTGCAGGAGCAGCTATGTGGCACAGCGGATAAAGCACCAGTCCTGGATTCAGGAGGATCTGAGTTGAAGTCCCACCTCAGACAGTTGACACTTATTAGCTGTGTGACCCTGTGTGTCACTTACCCTCATTGCACCCCCTCCCAAAAAAAAAGAGAGAGAGGAGGCACTATAATTGTCCTCATTTTACAGTTGGGGAAACCGAGGCAGGCAGTGGTGAAGTGACTTGCCCAGGGTCACCCAGCTAGGGAGCACTCTGAGGCTGGATTTGAACTTGTTCTCCCTGACTCCTGGGCTTGTCCTGTCCTCTCTATCACCAGCTAGGCCTGGCATAGCATAGTTCAGCACAGCATATGAGACCACTCAGTCCTGAACCTAGCAAGAGGAGCCCTGAGCTCTATTCCCTTCTATCCATTTACTTACGGTCCAGCCACAGTGCCAGGAATTGTGCAGAAGTTCATATTCCGGGCCTTGGGATCCCCCCCCACACACTACCCAGGGGGGAGGGGGAGTCCTGAACTGACTCTCCCTTTTTTTCCTCCTGCTGCTCAGGGACCGGGAGTCAGGTCCGCAAGAATTGCACAACGTCCAGTGACACCGAGTGTCAATGCATCCCAGGGACCCAGCCTGTTGAAACCTTCAAGTGGGGAGTGGGTGAGCAGCTTCTCTCAGCCCCACCCACTAGAGGGTCTCTCAAAACCTCAAGTCCTCCCCTCCCTGCCAGGGAACAACCCAGGGGGAGGGGGCAGGGTTATGGGTGTGTGTGTGGGTGGGGTTGTGTCCATGGGAGTCACTATGGGGGGCATACAAGTGAGTGTATGTATGTGGCTATGTGCGTACATGTGAGTGGGTAGATTTCAGCCGGCAGGTGCTGGTGTAGACGCGTGAGAATCCGGTTGGGTTTGCATGGATGGGGTGGGGGTGGGGGGCGGTGGCGGGATGTCACGTGGTTAGGTGAGGGAGCCTAGCGTTTCCAGAGCTTAGTTAGGAATGAAGGAATGAAGAACGCCGAACCAGTCGGGCGCTCCCGCCCCTCCCCTTCTCCCTTACTGTCGCCTCCTTCTGTCCCCATCCCTTTCCTGTTTCCCTCTCCTCTCCAGAATGACATCCCTCCTACACAGAGGGAAGGGGAGGGCACCCCACAGAGGACGTAGCTTCTACCTTCCTCTGCCTGGACCAAAGAGCAGCCCACGCTGAGCAAAGCTCTCCTTGTCTTTGGTTCCAGAATGCACCCGTTGTCCCCCAGGACACTTTTCTCCTGGAGAAAACACCATGTGTAAACCTTGGACCAAGTAAGTGACCAGGTGCCGTGAAGGGGGCAGGGTACTCGAGCAAGCCCCTGACGCCCACACCCCAGCCAGCCCTGAGCCCCTAGGAGGGGAAATAGAAAGGATGAGGGAGTCCCCCGCCCCCAGCTGAGGAGCCCCTGCTCCCTTGTCCTCAAAGGCCCCCAACGCCTGCTGGATCTCGGGGGCCTAGGCAGCATGGGTGGGGGGCTGGCTTCCTGCGCCCTAGCCGCGTTCTGACACCTGCCTCCGCTCCCAACCCCCAGTTGTACGGCGATGGGCAAACGGACCTTGCGAGCCGGTAGTGGCAGGGCAGATGCTGACTGTGAGGATGCCAGGACGTCAGGGCCTCCCCGAAGCCCCCCAACGTCCTCTCGGACCACAACCGCCACCAGCTCCTCCTCCACCGTGCACTTGAGGGTCACCACACAGAGCCTAGGAACGGTTAACACTCTACAGCCCCGCCCTGACAAGCCCTGGTGTAAGGATGCCTTTGCCACCCCCGGCCCCACACCACATGCAGGCTCTCCCGGGTTGGAAGGAAATTCCGGGGGGGGGGGGGGGGAGGGCAGGCCACAGAGGCAGAACCTAGCTTCAAATCTTGGCTCTGGAGCTCACGATGTGTGTGCCTTTTGTGTCTCTTCCCCTCTCTGAGACTCAGCTTCCTCCCTTTAAAGGAGGGGTCTTACTAGATGGGCTCTCGGGTTCCTCTTCTTGCGGACCTTTAGAAGAAATGAGGGGGGGGGGCAGCTAGGTGGTGCAATGGATAAAGCACCAGTCCTGGATTCAAGAGGACCTGAATTCAAATCCAGCCTCAGATACTTGACACTTCCTAGCTGTGTGACTCTGGGAAAGTCACTTAACCCTCATTGCCCCACAAAAAAACCCAAAACAAAACAAAAATTCAATTAAAACAAAATTCAATTCCATTTGGGGCAGCTAGATGGCACAGTGGATAGAGCACCGGCCCTGGAGTCAGGAGTACCTGAGTTCAAATCTGGCCTCAGACACTTAACACTTACTAGCTGTGTGACCCTGGGCAAGTCACTTAACCCCAATTACCTCACTAAAAAAAAAAAAAGAAGAAATGAGAACCTCCAATCCCATACAAAACCTGAAGAATCATTGAATCCTACAGGGACTTCTCTTCCCCCCTGCCCCCAGCAAGCCCTGAGGCACCAGGGTCGAGGGCAGAGAGAGGGCTCCTTTGCCCACTGCTGGCCTGAGAAAACAGGGCAGGTGTCCGGGAGGCGGCCCCCTCCATCAATGGGCCTTCCTTGCCTTGCAGCCCTATTCTTGCTCATCTTCCCGGTGCTGTTGGTGTCTGCCTTGGTTGTGTTGGGGCTGGGTGTCTGCTTGTCCAGGCAGCTGCCTGCCATTTGGAAGCCCCCAGGTGAGTCCCCCCTGCTCCCCTCTTCCTGCCTTCCTCCCCGCCTCCCTTTTAGAGGACACAGGGGAATGGGGACACAGGGACTAGCATTCCGAGGTGGGTGGAGGCTGGGGAATTAGGGTCCTATGGTTGGCAACTGAGTGGGTGGTTCCATCTGCCCCCCCCACGACCCCCCAAAGGTGCATTGTGTGCTCTCACCCCCTGCTCCATGGCCAGTCCCTTCTTCCTCCACCCCTAGGGACACACGGCTTCCGGATGCCCATCCAAGAGGAACACCAGTGCAGCCTAGCCAAGGTCTGAGGTCATGGAGAGCCCCGAAGGGTTGGCTGGACCTGGGAAGGCTGCAGACCTCAGGGGGTTCTCTCCATCCAGCTTTTCCTCCTACCCTACCCCCAGGTCCACCTTCCTAGATCCCGTGGGGTTATTAGGGTTTCCTCTGCATCTTTTTCTGAAGGCAACTTCGGTGTCCATTGTATCTAGAAGCTCATCTGAATTCTAGGGGGTTTGCATTTCACAACGGCAAGTAGGGGGACTTAGCCAATACAGAACCCTAGAATCCTAGAGTTAGAAGGGACCTTCATGAACATCTCATCCAATCCACACCCGGACAAGTCTCCACCCAAACACATCCAAGGAGTAGACGTCTGGGCTCTGCTTGAAAGCCAGGCCTGACTCTCATTGTCGATGGTTCCTCCCCACAGTGGGAGGAGCCGAGAGTCTGGCATCAGGGGACCTGGCTCAGCCACTTCTGCTGTGTGGCCTTGGGCCAGACCCTTGGCTTTCTAGGCCTCAGCTTCTTCTTTTCCAAAATGAGCGGGTTGGATCAGATGACCTTGAAGGTGCCTCCCAGCTCTGTCCATGGTCCTTTTGATGAGCGTCTAAGACACACACACACACACACACACACACACACACACACACACACACACACACACGGCTTCTCACACAAAGATTCTTAGGGACAGAAGTCTCGATGGCCCAGAGATCATCCTGCCCCCTCTCATCTCTCCACACCCAAAGGAGCCCCAGGGCCACCATCACCATCACCGCTTCTGTCTCCTCCAGTCCAGCCATAGATAGATTCAGTGACCCCATCCTCTGTGCTGGCCTCTGCTAACGCCAGCCCAGAGTGGGTGCATTTCTGGCCTCGCTTCCTCCTCCTTCTGTCACCACGTTCCCCCGCATCTTGGGCTGAGCCCAGCATGTGGATGGACATTCCCATAAAAGAGTCTTCACACTCATGTTCCTCTTTAGGGCCTTCCCCTCCCCCCATTCAGAAGAAACTAGAAATCCATGTTCATTATGTCCTGGGTACTGTCTTCCTCTCCAGATACGGCAGCCATCCCCTTCCCTTGGCCCTACCCCTTGAATCCAGTCAATTGCTCATCCTTTTGCACTATGGCTGGTCACTCCCAAGCCCTCCTTCCCCCTTCCCCATTTCTGTACATAATGCCCACTCCCCCTGGTAGCTGAGTGCTGATGGGGATGGGTGAGGGGGACCAAATAGCACAGACTCATCTGCCCTGAATATTCACCCCTATGGGGTGTCCTGTCTTGTGCTCAGAGCCTTGGGGGGGGACCTCAGGGTGCCCTTCCAGTGAGCTGAGCTTACCCCGCTGAGGCCGAGTGTTTAATGCTGGGGGGGAGCTGTCATGTGGTAGCACTGATTCTGGTGTCTGAGCCTCCTTATGTGAATTATTATATAAACTCTTGGGCTGGTGAGCAGGCCTGCAAATGGACCAGGGCCTGGGGGCTTTTGGCCAGTGGGGGGGAGGAGGAGGAGAAGGAGGAGGAGGAGGAGAGAGGGAGAGAGAGAGGGAGAGAAAGAGAGAGAGAGAGAGAGAGAGAGAGAGAGAGAGAGAGAGAGAGAGAGAGAGAGAGAGAGAGAAGGAGGAGGGAGAGAGGGAGAAGGGAGGGGGAGAGAAGGGGAGAGAAGGGGAGAGAGAAGGAGGGAGGGAGAAAGAGAGAGAGACAGAGAGAAAAGAGGGAGAGAAGAGGGAGAGAGAAGGAGGGAGGGAGAAAGAGAGAGAGACAGAGAGAAAAGAGGGAGAGAAGAGGGGGAGAGAAGGAAGAGAGAGAAGGGGAGGTGGAGGGAGAGAGAATAGAGGGAGAGAGAAAAGGGGGAAAGAGATGGAGGGAGGGAGAAAGAGAGAAAAGAGGAAGAGAGAAGGAGGGAGGGAGAAAGAGAGAGAGAGAGACAGAGACAGAGAGAGAAACATGCCTTGCTATTGTCTTCTCTCAGCTCTCCTGCCAACTTGCTGTGTGAGCCTGCGTCTCTGCCTCCATGTAATCATGTCTCTAAGAGGAGTCTAAGGCTGCTCTCCAACTCTAGCATTTCTCTGGCCCATGCCTAGCTCCATGCCCCACCTCCCCACCATGATCCCCAGCCCTCCAGTGGATCGTGTACCATCCTCCATACTGATTTGTGCCTTAGGTCCGCACTTCCTCCCCTCCCTGGCAGTCTTCCATCCCTACTGCACATCCATCAGTTTCAGGGCACACTGTTTTAGGAGCCCCTGGTGGCAGGAAGATTGAGGCTGGGAGTCCCCCTGGCAAATCCTCCTCTCCCTGGTCTTGTCCTGTCTTGCCCTCAACAGTGGCCTGGCTGTTCTGGGCAGCTCTGAGAGCCATTGAAGGAGGGCCGCCGGCTGTCACTGCAGCCCGGTCCAGTTCTGCCTTCTTGCATCCCTTCTCCTTCCTCCCACCCCCAACATGCAGACTGCACTAACAATAGACAGGCTACAGATTCACTTTTGTGAGAGGTGGGCAAGTATAGCAGACAGGTAGATGGTGCAATGCTCTTGGAGTCAGCTAGACCTGGGTTCGAATCCTGTCTCAGACACATATTAGCTCTGTGATATCTGTGATATCTTGACCAGAGCAAGTTGATCTATCTCTATGAGCCTCAGTTTCCTCATTTACAAAATGAGAATAATAATAGCACCTACCCCACAGGGTTGTTGTGAGGGCCAAATGAAATAATGTATGTAAAGCACCCAGCCAGCCTTGACATGTGAGCTGCTATTTATTATTATTATTAATTTTTTTTTTGCGGGGCTATGGGGGTTAAGTGACTTGCCCAGGGTCACACAGCTAGTAAGTGTCAAGTGTCAGGCCGGTACTCCTGAATCCAGGGCCGGTGCTTTATCCACTGTGCCACCTAGCTACCCCCTATTTATTATCAGTGAGTGCTGAATTCCCATCCTGCCTGCCTGCCCCAGACTCAGTCTTCTCACCTATAAAGTGAGCACTTATAGTCCTGATTTGTAAAACAGGAATTGCAATAACAAGATAAGAGTCTCTAGCTATTCCTCCCCTCCCCCCTTTACTCCCCACCCCTTCTGTGAAGTGGCAGCAAGAATTCTAGCTTTCTCAACCTCAGGTAAAATGGGAAGAAATCATGTCTGTGAAATCAGTGTTGTTTCTATCGGAACTTGTTGGGCATGTACACCAATGAGTCAAAGCAAGATCATTGCAATGCAATTCAATAAACATTTGTCAAGTGTCTGCTGTATACAAGGTCTCTCCTGGAGAATATAATAGGTGCAGAGATAATAACTGTGAAATAATTTGAGGAGAGAGACAACAAAGGTAAGGTGTGGGTCAGGGAAGGCTTCTTAGAGGTAAATGCACAGAGGTGGTAGTTTGAGTATGGAGTTGTACCCAGATAGTAGAGTTTGGTTGGAACATAGACTATAGGAAGGGAAACAACATGAAATAAAACTTGAGAGATAGGATGGAGCCAGGTTGTGAACTTCTGTGTCAGGCTGCAGAAACTGGATTCATTCTAGAGTTCTTAATCTGGGACCTATGAACTTGTTATACATACATACATGCATGCATACATACATACATACACATGTGCATGTAACACATACACACATTTGTGTATATAACACGTATATATACATACACATATGTGTGTATAGATAACTATAACTATAGATAGTATAACGTGGTTTTCTTTGTAGTCCCATGGATTTTATATCGAGAATTTTAAAATGTGATTTTGAAAAGGGGTCCATGGATTCACCAGATGGCCAGAGTAGTCCATGAAACAAAAAAGGGGAAGAACCCCTTACTAGTGGGAATAGGGAGCTGAGCAAACTAGGTTGCCCAGTAGATAGAGTACAGGAACTGGAATCAGGAAGACCTGAATTCAAAATCAGTCTGACACTAGTTGTATACGTGTTGTTTTGTCCCTCATTCCAAAGCTTACATTGTAATGGGGGAAAAGGACCACTTCAAAAGGAACTGTTGGGGGGGGGGACTGAGGAAGACACTCTTTTTTTTTTTTTTTTGGTGAGGCAATTGGGGTTAAGTGACTTGCCCAGGGTCACACAGCTAGTAAGTGTCAGAAGCTGGATTTGAACTCAGGTCCTCCTGAATCCAAGGCCAGTGCTTTATCCACTGTGCCACCTAGCTGCCCCAAGGAAGACACTCTTGCTGGACGAGATGGCAAAATATGGAGATTCAGGAAAGGAGCTGGGACTGATGGTTTTTATTTTATTTTTCATTTATTTAGAATTTTATTTTCCCCCAATTACATGTTAAAACAATTTTAATGTCCATTTAAAAAACTTTGTGTTCCAAATTCTCTTCCTCTCTCCCTCCCAGCCCCACCTTAAGAATGCAAGCAATTCAATATAAGTTACATGTGTAGTCATGCAAAACATTTCCACATTAGTCAGATTGTGAAAGAAAACAGACGAAACACAAGAAAAAGAAACTAAAAAAAACTATGCTTCAATCTGTATTCAGATACCATCAATTCCTTCTTTCGCGATGGGTCACATTTTTCATAAATCCCTCAGAGTTATTTTGGATCATTGCATTGCTAAGAATAGTCGAGTCATTCACAGCCAATCGATCATCTTACAATATTGTTGTTACAAGAATTTTTATATTCAAAGCATCTTTAATAGCGCGGCGATTTGCGTGGTACACCCAGTGAACTGGAAGTCAGGAGACCTGTGTCCCGGCTTCTGCCAGTCGGCAATCATAGCCATCACAAATAACATCGAATCATGTATCCAGAGCAGGAAGGGCATCAGAGGCCAACTAGCCCAACTCTCTCATTTTACATATGAGAAAACTCATCTGTATTGAGGAGGTTAAGGGACTTGCACAAAGCCACCAGAGCACGGGGAAACATGTTCTGAAGCAGCAGATGTGTGATGAATCAGCAAAGGGGACTAGGGGAGAATGTCAGGAAGGCAGGAGAACCAGGAAAGCAACACCATAGAAGCAGGGGAGGAGGAGAGTTTGAAAGAGAGAAAGGAAAGGCTGGAATTGAGAGGACTATTAGATTCCCCAGAGCTTGGCAAGTGAAAGTGGAGGGTGTTCTACAGCCTCAGACCTCCCTGAAGCCCTGGACGCTATCGATCACTCTCTTGTCTCTAGATTTTCATGACTCTGCTCTCTCCTGGTTCTCTTCTAAGTGATCCTTCTTAGTCTCCTTGGCTGAGTCTTCTTCCATGTCACGCTCATATCATGTATCCTCCAGGGCTCTGTTCTGGTCTCTCTTTGCTTCTCTTATACTGTTTCACTTGGGGGTCTCATCAGCTCCCCTGGGTTAATTTTTCATCTTTTTTTTTTTGTTTTTGTTTTTTGTTTTTTTTTGCGGGGCAATGGGGGTTAAGTGACTTGCCCAGGGTCACACAGCTAGTAAGTGTCAAGTGTCTGAGGCCGGATTTGAACTCAGGCACTCCTGACTCCAGGGCCGGTGCTTTATTCACTGCGCCTAATTTTTCATCTTTATGCATACAAGTTTGGGAACGAAAGGGAGGAGAGATACAAGAATCACCTCTCTTGTGGATAAAGCACTGACCTTGGATTCAGGAGGACCTGAGTTCAAATCTGACCTCAGACACTTGACACGTACTAGTTGTGTGACCCTAGGCAAGTCACTTAAACCTTATTGCCCTGAAAAAAAAAAAAAGAATCACTTCGCTGAAGTTGATTCTCATATCTATTTATCTTGCTCTATAACCTTTCTCTTCACTTCATCTTGTATGTTTCCTTTTAAAAATCTTTATTTAGTTACATTTTAATTTATAGAATAAAACAAGTATTTCCATAAGATAATTTAATAAAAAAGATGATTGCACATGAAACTGCAACTCTATTATGTATAACTTGCTATTCCTTTTAAATATATGATAAAATTATCATATAAATTTTTCCCCTTTTTTCCTTCCCTCTCCACCCCCCCACCCTAGAGATGGCTCCTATTAGACACAAATACAAATATGTATATATTAGATATGTAAAACCATTCTATATGTACTTCTATTTATCCATTGTAGTTCTGGATGCAGATAGTGTCCTTCTCCCTATGTCCTTTGTAGTTAATTTGGGTATTTATGATCATTAAAATGACTTATTTGCTCAAAGTAGTTCTTTTCTTTTTCTTTTTTTTTTTTTGTGGGCCAATGGGGGTTAAGTGACTTGCCCAGGGTCACACAGCTAGTAAGTGTTAAGTG
Source organism: Dromiciops gliroides (assembly GCF_019393635.1). Lineage (NCBI taxonomy): Eukaryota > Metazoa > Chordata > Mammalia > Microbiotheria > Microbiotheriidae > Dromiciops > Dromiciops gliroides. The sequence continues at coordinate 640,433,751 of NC_057863.1, forward strand.
TCTGAGCCTGGATTTGAACTCAGGTACTCCTGAATCCAGGGCTGGTGCTTTATCCACTGTGCCATCTAGCTGCCCCCTCAAAGTTGTTCTTAAAACAATCTTGCTGTCACAGTATACAGTGTCCTCTTGGTTCTGCTCATTTTGCTCTTTAACTGCCTCTGCATAGCTTACACTGGATATACTAGAGATGTCTTAAATTCTCCACATCCATTAGTGAATTTGTGACCTTTCCCCCCAAACCCAGAAGTCATGAAGGGATTTCAATATTTAATAATTCCTTTATTTTTTGTTTGTAATTGGCAATACTACAGCATCATATGTAGCATATATAGGAAATGCATTTGTATTATATGTGAAAAATCAAATCTTGTAAATGATGAAAAATAAAGAAAAAATAATTTTTGGGCAGCTAGGTGGCGCAGTGGATAGAGCACTGGCCCTGGATTCAGGAGTACCTGAGTTCAAATCCAGCCTCAGACACTTGACACTTACTAGCTGTGTGACCCTGGGCAAGTCACTTAACCCCCATTGCCCCACAAAAACAAACAAACAAAAAACCCAAAAAAAATTTTTTTTCAAAAAGTTAAGAAAACATTACTTTTGGTCCACCCTGTACTATAGAAGCATCACCGTTTCCCAGTCACTCAGGCTCACCACATAGGGCTCAATCTCAGCTCCTCATGCTTACCCCCATGTCCAATTTGTTGCCAGGCACCATCAATTCTATCTTCTTGCCATTGCTCATATATGCCCCTTCTCTTCTCTGGTGCTGGCCCTTGTTACCTCACTCTTGGACTATTTTAAGAGGCCACTAGTTGGTCTGCCTGCTTCCAATCTCTCCCCTCTCCAATTTCTGCTCCACCCAACCGTCAAATTGATCTTCCTAAAGCACAAATCTGACCTTGTCGCCACCCCCCACCCCATCCCTGTTCAATAAATTGCTCTAGCTCCCTATTTTTTTTTTTTGGTGAGGCAACTGGGATTAAGTAATTTTCCCAGGGTCACACAGCCAGTAAGTGTCAAGGGTCTGAGGCCAGATTTGAACTCTCTTCTGGCTCCTTATTACCTCCAGGATCAAATATAAAACCCTCTGTTTAGAGTTCAAAGCCCTTCATAACTTAGCCCCCTCCTACCATTCCACTTTTCTTTTTGGTGAGGCACTTGGGGTTAAGTGACTTGCCCAGGGTCACACAGCTAGTAAGTGTCAAGGGTCTGAGGTCAGATTTGAACTCAGGTCCTCCTGAATCCAGGGCCAGTGCTCTATCCACTGTGCCACCTAGCTGCCCCCATTCCACTCTTCTTAAGCCTTACTTCCCTCCACATAGTCTGTAATCCAGTCAAACTGGCTTCCTTGGTTGTCCCTCATACACCATCCTCCTTCTTCCCACTCTACATTTTCATTGGCTCTCTTCCATACCTCATTTTTTTTTCCCTCTTGTCTTCCTCCAAGTCAACTAAAATCCCATTTTCTTCAAGAAGTCTTTCCTAATCCACCTTAATGCTGAGTCAGTCAATGAACATATAAGTGCCTGCTATGTGCCAGATACTGTGCTAAGCCCTGAGGGTACCAAGAAAGTCAAAAGACTGTCCATGCTCTCAAGCAGCTGTCAGTCTAAATAAAAGGGAATTGAAGGGGCAGCTAGGTGGCGCAGTGAATAGAGCACCGGCCCTGGATTCAGGAGAACCTGAGTTCAAATCCAGTCTCAGACACTTGACACTTACTAGCTGTGTGACCCTGGGCAAGTCACTTAACCCCCATTGCTCCGCAAAAATAAATAAACAAATAAATAAAATTAAATTAAAATTAAAATTAAAAAGAGGGAAGTGGGAAAGACTTCATATAGAAAGTGGGATTTTATCTAGGACTTGAAGGAAGCCAGGGCAGCCAGGAAGCAGAGGTGAGAAGGGGGGGGCAGCCCACACCTGGGGGGGCAGCCAGGGAAAACGCCCAGACTTTGGCATTAACATTACTGCCTTCCCTCAGAAATGAACTCCCATTTACTCTGACTATGTCTTGCTTATACAGTCATGCACATGTTGTTTTTTCTTTCATTAGCTTGTCAGCTGGGTGAGAACAGGGAGTATTTTGGTCTTTCTTTGTCAACTCAGCACTGAGCAAACAAGTGTTTGACTTGTTGCCTTGACTTCTCCTGGGTCAATGTTCTGGTGGCCTGAGATAAGGAACAGCTTCCCAGAGGAGGGGGGAAGGGATGGGCTGAAGCAGAGGGGCTGGTCTGGGCAAAGATTTGCCATCTCGTCTTTGGACACTGGAGGGAAGGGAGAGAAGATGGGCGAATGGTTTTGGGGTATGGGGTGCTAATGTGGGAAAGGAAAATTGCACTGAGTGGCCTCGGTTTTCTCAGTAAAGGAGTCACACATCTACTGATGAGACACAGACAGGCTGGGGGGGTGCTGAGTGCCTGAGGAGAGAGGAAGTTTAAACTGGCAAAACAGCCAGTCCCTCATGGCCATCATGAGAAATATGATAATCAAGAATAAAATTAACACCAGCAGGGGCAGCTAGGTGGCGCAGTGGATAGAGCACCAGCCCTGGATTCAGGAGGACCTGAGTTCAAATCCAGCCTCAGACACTTAACACTTACTAGCCGTGTGACCCTGGGCAAGTCACTTAACTCCCATTGCCTCACTAAAAAAAAAATACAAAGAGGAAAATTAAGAACAGCAACAGTGCAGGTCCATTTGGTGTGGTACCATGATTGCCTCTGGCAGTGCTGAGCATGTTGGGTAAGAGGGTCATGGAAGGTGAATGAACAAAGTGATCCAAGAGTTGGCCATTGGCAGGGCATGAATGGTGGGGCACATGACTCCAAGGTGGTGAACAGCACTAGGTGAGCTGGTCTACTACAGGGATTGTGAAGGCTAAAAAATAAGGCTGGAGCTCCAGCCCAGCCTGGGAGGAAACAGAGGAAGGGAGCAAATGCATGTTAATAAAGGGTGAGAACAGAGTAGACTTGAGTCAGTCAATCAACATTTATTAAGTACCTACCAGGTGGTGCAGTGGATTGAGCACTGGGCCTGGAGTCAGGAAGACTCATCTTCCTGAGTTCAAAACTGACCTCAGACACTTACTAGCTGTGTGACCCTGGGCAAATCACTTCATCCCTGTTTGCCTCAGTTTCCTCTGTAAAATGAGCTGGGGAAAGAAATGGGAAACTGCTGCAACTTTTCCAAGAAAACCCCAAATGGGGTCATGAAGAGTCAGATGCTATTGAGAATGACTGAACAACAACAAACATGCCAAGGATTGTTTTAAGCCCTGGGAATGGAAAGGCAAAAGACAGGCTGTGCCCTCAAGGAACTCAGAACAGTGAGACAGGACAGAGATGGAAGGACAGAAGGTGATGATGAGAGAAGGGATGTTGTCATTCAAGGCTGTGTTTATTCATAATTATTTTCTCAGAGGCAGCTAGGTGGTGCAGTGGATAAAGCACAGGATTCAGGAGGACCTGAGTTCAAATCCGGCCTCAGACACTTGATACTTACTAGCTGTGTGACCTTGGGCAAGTCACTTAACCCTCATTGCCCCACAAAAAATATTTTCTCACAAGGTGCTGAAGGAGGAACACTTGGAGGTCATGTGGAGGTCTAAGTTGTGACTCAGCCTGTAGATAACAAAGTAGAGATGTAGCTCAGGGGAGTCAAAGAGGTTGAATTGGGAAAGCACAGTTTTCTGGGGGATGGCATCGTACATTTTGAAGTCCCCAAGCACAAGGACAAAGGCCGGGGGAGAGGGGAACCAAATGCTAAGAGAGAAGGGAGAATGACTTTGCAGTGGACAGAGTGTTGGGTCTCGACTCAAGAAGACCGGAGTTCAAATTCTGACTCAGACACTTAGTATTTGTGTGTTCCTCGACGAGTCTCTTATCTCTGTTGGTCTTGGTGGCCTCATTTGTGAAACGAGGATAATAATAGTCCCTACCTTCCAGAGATATTGTGAGGATCAAATATTTGTAAAGTGCTTAGCACAGTGCCTGACACATGATGCTAAATAAATGCTCCCCCCTTCGTTCTTTCCCTTGTTGATCATAGATTTTGAGCTAAGAGGGACACTATATGTCATTGAGTTCAGCCCCTATATTTTACAGATGAAGAAACAGACCTAGAGAGGTATGCAACAGAACTGGCATTTGAACCCAGGTCCTGGATACTCCAAGTCCAGAGCTCTCTTGACTTGAGTACCAAGGACCTGAACCAGTAGGGTGGGGGTGAGGGGGATATAGACAAGATAGTAACGATTAATCATGATGATATGTAGCATTTATCTAGAATTTTATGGTTTACAAAGTATTCTACAAATATCCCATTTGATTTTCACAACATCTCAGGGAGGTAGGTGCTATTAGCTCCATTTTACTGATAAGGTAAATGAAGCAGACAGAAGTGAAATGACTTGCCTAGGGTCACATAGCATGTAACTGTCTGAGACTGTGAAGCTAAAAGGCAGAGAGATAGCTGAATGATGCCCATAGAGGGAGGATCTAGGAATGCCATTGGGGAACACGAGGAATATGCCAACTCTCCTTGCCCAGTATGTTGGTAGCTTGACGTAAGGAGCCACCAGCCATGGAGAGAATGTCTAGGTATGAAGTGTCATCTGGAGGAAACCAGGTTTATATGGTTCGGAGGGAAATGGTGAGCTCTAGAATAAGAAGAGATTTGGGGAAAAAGAAGAAAGGAAGGAAGGATGGGAAGAAGGAAGGAAAGAAGAAAAGAAAAAGGAAAGAATGAATGAAGGAAGGAAGAAAGAAAGAAAGAAAGAAAGAAAGAAAGAAAGAAAGAAAGAAAGAAGGAAGGATGGGAAGAAGGAAGGAAAAAGGAAAGAATGAAGGAAGGAAGAAAGGAAGAAAGAAAGGAAAGAAGGAAGAAAGCAAAGGAAGGAAGGAAGGAAAGAAGGAAGACAGAAAGAAAGGAAGGAAGGAAAGAGTAAAGGAAGGAAGAAAACAGAAGAGAATTGGCAATAAGAAAATGGAAGAGATTCACCAGGGCACAGTGGATAGGCTAGGCAGAAGAGGAGGGACCCTGGGGAGAGGCAGGACTGAGCTTTACTAGGGAGAGGAAACAGAGGGGAAGGGATACCATCATGATTTCAATGATTTCACCAAAGACCATATTTCCCATCCAGAACTTGGGTTCTTAACTTTCTGGTAAAAGCTACGGTCTCCTCAGAATCGTGATATTAAATGCAGTAAATAAGCTTGAGGATCACAAAATAAATTGAAGTACAGTTATCAAAACTTTTTTAAAAAACCAAGTTCATGGACCCCCAAGTTAAGGACCCCATATCCAGAAGGTTCAGGAGGTGAAAACTGCCCTGTAGGACTCCCTTGGGAGGAGTAGAACTTGGGCGTTTGTTCATCATAGGATCGGGAAAGCCAACTATCTCAGGGCAGGAGATGACGAGTTGGTGTCCATAAGGATGTTGGCTGGAAAGGTTGTGGATGCTATCTAATCCAGAGAGGAAGAAGAAGCTGGGGCAGCTGGGTCACTCTTGCATCCTTCTCCATCCCGTTCCTCACAGATAGCTGGTCCTGGGAGGGTTACTAGAGATGGAAGCCATATCTTGCCACCATTGGTCTCCATCATAACCCCAGTGAGGGGCTGGGGCAATAGCCACAGATGGGGTGGGGGTGGTAGTGGTGCCCCTTCTCTCCTCGGCAGGTTCCTACTTCTCACAGGGGCAGCTGGATGGCATGGTGGATAGAGCACTGGCCCTGAAGTTGGGAGGACCTGAATTCAAATCTCACCTCAGATATTTACTAGCTGCGTGACTCTGGGCAAGTCACTTAATCCCAATTGCCTTAAACATCCAGAGTCATCTCCAGTTGTCCTGATATCTATCTTTCCACTGGACCCAGATGGCTCTGGAGAAGAGAGTGAGATTGGTGACCTTGCACAGCCCTCCCTTGCTTAAATCCAATTCACTGCCAGTCATGACATCACCTCCCTATGTCACGGTCCTCTTGGAGAATGAAGGACTCGTAACAACTTCTCACAGTCTCAGAGTGGGAGGAGACCTCAGGAGTCATCTAGTCCAATTCACATGAAACACGAATCTCACCTACATCACATACAAATGGGTGCCTAAATATGCTCTTAGTCTTTGCTTGGAAACCTACAGCGACAGGAACTTGTTAATTACCTACTGAGGCTGCCCATTCCACTTTTGGACAGGCACTGTTGTTAGGAAGCCTTTCCCCATTTCTAGACTAATTCTGCCTTTTGGGAACTTCATCTCATTCCATCCTGTCCTTCGGGGCTAAGCAGAAAATGTTTAATCCCTCTTCCATGTGAGAGCCTTTCAGATATTTGAGAGCAGCTGACATCTCCCCCGGCCAATCCCCTGCCACATTAGTCTTCTATTCTCCAAGGTAGTTCTTCCACCTGGTAATGTGGGCTCTCAGTGGTCACAGAGGACTGAGGTGGTTCTTCTGTGTGAGGGTCATTGAAAGCTGAGTGTCTAGGAGGGCAGCTGGGACTGAATTTGAACCCTTTCTGTTTCAATTCTTCCTTGGTCATCCAGTGTGTTAAATGTGTGTTCCAGCTTTGTCCTATCAATAAATGTGATAAGGGTGCCATCCAGACTCGTATTCAAGTCATTTATTAAGAAAAAGTTTAGGGGGCAGCTAGGTGGCGCAGTGGATAAAGCACCAGCCCTGGATTCAGGAGGACCTGAGTTCAAATCTGGCCTTAGACACTTGACACTTACTAGCTGTGTGACCCTGGGCAAGTCACTTAACCCTCATTGCCCTGCCCAAAAAACAAAAAGAAAAAGTTTAACATCACAGCGCCAAAGACAGAGAGATCCTTAGGGCACTCCCCTAGAGACACCTCCCTTCAGGTTGATATTGAACCATTACTGGCTATACTTTGGCTCCTGCTGTTCTCATGATGTTAATAGGTAGCACTTATACAGTGTATTTGGGTTTGCCAAACACTTTCCAAATTTCATCTCACTCGATCCTCACAACCTTGGAAGGTAGGTGCTATTATTCTACCCATTTTGCAGTTGAGGAAACTGAGGCAGGCAAAGGATAAATGAATTGCCCAGGGGTGTGTAGCTAGTATGGGTCTGAGGCTGGATCTGAACTCAGGTCTTCCTAAATCTAAGCTGAGGGCTTTTTCTACTATGCCCCCCCCCCGAACCACCATTTTTTTTTGTGGGGCAATGAGGGTTTTTTTGTTTTGTTTTTTGGGGGTTTTTCGTGGGGCAATGAGGGTTGAGTGACTTGCCCAAGGTCACACAGCTAGTAAATGTCAAGTATCTGAGGATGGATTTGAACTCAGGTCCTCCTGAATCCAGGACTGGTGCTTTATCCACTGCGCCACCTACCTGCCCCCTACCAGTTTTGAACCCCCCCCCCCAAATATACCGTCATGGAAGCTGCATCTCCCCCATCTCATCCACAGGTCAAACAGGAGAGCCTTTGTCAGATGTGTTAAAAGCTAGGTTAATTATGGGTATAGCATGCCCCTGGTCAGCCTTTTCCAGTGGACAGACCTCTTAGTGTAGTGGAATGAAAAGTGAGTTTGGAGTCAGTCAGAGAGACTGAGTTTGAATGTCTGTTCTCTCCAACTTCGTATTTTGGGGACCTTGGTTAAGTCACTGAGCCTGCCTCTGAGCCTCAGTTTCCTCAACTGCAAAATGAGGGTTTGATTCAACCTCTAAGACAGGGGGTCCTTAACCTCTTCTGTGTCTTGCCCCTCTTGGGCACTACCTGGGGAAACCTCCAGACCCTTCTCAGAATCGTGTTTTTAAACGAATAAAATAAGCTAGCATTACAAAGAACACAAATTCTATTGAAATTTAGTTAGCAAAAGATTTAAAAACAAGTCTATGAAGCCCAGGGTGAGACTTCTGTTAAGGTCTCATCTGCCTCTGAATGTATAATCCGGTGATCCCCCCTCCCCAGAACAGATGGCAGAGTTTTTCTGTTTCCCCCTCTATTTCTCTTGGCAAAGTCCTTCTCCTGTCTTTGGGGACATTTTCAGTTCCCTTTTAGCTCACCATTACTTCTTTCACTTCCCCAAGGCACCTACGTCCCTGTCAAGGATTCTGGCTACAAAGGGCATTCCTGCTCTGAGGGAGAGGCTGGACCACAGAGCCTCTGCTGTTTCTCCTCCTCCTCCAAGAAGATGATTCCGTATTCTTCTCTGAGTCCCTGAGTGTTCTGACATAACATCAAACACTCCCTGGGGCGTCAGCCCCTGCTCACTTCCCTTCCTTTTAACCACTTCACACTGTAACCCAGTCTTCTCAGATTATAATTTCTTCTTGGTCCACATCAGGCCACACATGTGCACACACCACACATATCATCTGGGGGAACTTTGCTACACACAGTTGGGCGAAACCAAGTTGTCATTGTCTGTATCCCCCCATCCCCCAACTCCCTACTAACAACCCCTGTCCCAAGCCTGATCCAGAACACCTCCCCCCCAGAGCAAATCATAGCTGTCACCCAACCCCTCCTTTCTGTCCCAGCCCCTTTTCCCCTTCTTGACTGACTCACCCTTGGAAGGGCACAAGAGGATAGAGGAGCAGTGATGAGCTTACCCCTTCCCCATCTGCACATAATGCCCTTCCTCCCCTTTTTCTTATGCCCTCCCTATCCCTCCTTGGCGCCTCACCTCACCTACCTGGCCCCATTCTTCCTCCCTCTCATTCCCATCCTTAATTTCATTCCATGTTACTGGCTTCTCCATCCTCTTCTTCTGATCTGCCACATCTCTGTTCCCTGTCTCCTGATTATCCCCTGGGACCCATCCCTTGCCTTGATTCCCTCGTCTTCACTCCTCAATCCCTTCTCTGTCTGACCCCCAAAGTCCCCTCTCTTCATTCCCAGTCCACCACGACCCCCCCACTGCACCCTTAATTTTGGAATTATTTTGTCAGGGGTGATAGGGGGAGGTCAGGGTGTCTGGAGCAGAAGGCAGGGGACCATCTATAAAAACCAAACAGAGTTAAAGGAAGTCCCCTGTAATGATCAGTTCAATGGCAGTGTTGTTATTGTTTGTCCTTTGTTGTTGAACAGGACCATGACATTGGGAGATGATGTCATGACTGGTAGTGAACTGGATTTAAGTGGGGGAGGTCTGTGCAAGGTCACCAGCCTCATTCTCTCCTCCAGAGTCATCTGGGTGGCAAAATATAGATCAGGATGACTTGAAATGACCCCATATGTTTAAGACTTGTCCAGGGTCACACAGCAAGTAAGTTTCTTAGGTGAGATTTGCATTCAAGTCCTGACTTCAGGGCCAGTGCTCTCTGCACTGCGCCACCTAGCTGCCAGAATGGCAATGACTTGGAGATTAAATACCCATACACCCCTCCCTTTATTGCAATTGACCAAGGGTAAGAAGGCACATATCATTAAGATAATCATAGTGAACTTTCATATAACACTTAAACTATGTTCCAGACACTGTGCTAAGTGCTTTACAATTATTATCTCATTCTATCCTCAGAACAACCTTGGGAGGTAAGTGTTATTATTATTCCCATTTGAGAAAACTGAGGCAAACAAAAGTTAAGTGACTTGCCCAGGGTCACACAGCTAGTGAAAATCAATAACTTCTTATCTCCCATCCTAGGAAGGGAACTATCCCTCAAAATTCCCCCATCTTTGGTGTTAGGGCAAACCTAAAGACCTGAGTTCAAATCCAACCTCTGATGCTCACTGCCTGTCTGACCTGGGGCAAGACCCTTCCCCACTCTTGGTCTCAGTTTCCTCATGTGTAAAATGAGTTCTACTTGATAGCCTCTGAGGTTCTTTCCAATTGTAACCACTAAATCATAGGGTTCCTAGGTATTTCCTATGAAGCTTCCCCAGTGCTCCCCCGGACCAACCCCAGGTGACACTTCCCCTTCCATGAAAATCTCCTGATTAAGAGGAGAGAAGACTGAATGCCACTGGGGAAACCCCTGCACACAGTTAGCCCAGAGAAAGAGGAAGTATGATGGGAGTAGGCAGGAAGTACCAGGAGGAGAGAGCTGCTCTCCTTGGGGCCAGGCCCTGGCGAAGGGACCCCAAGGGTCTCATTCTCTGCACTCCCATCTATGTCCTACAGAATAAAAACTAGAGCAAGAAGGGGGAATGACTTTGAGGCATCTGCTTCAACGTCCTCCTTTTACAGACAAATTCATTGAACCTCAGAGAAGGCAAGTGACTTGCTTAAAGTCACACAGGTAAGACATAGAAAAGCTGGGATCCTCCAGCTTGGAAAAGGGAGTGTACAAATTCTGTTCAGAGAGTGGATCTGAGAGAAATAAAATGAGCAGAAGTAGTAGAAAGGCAGATTAAGGATGGATGTGAGGAGAGACAGCTTAACAGTCAGAGCTGTCCTAAAGTAGAGAGTGCTGCCTCAGGAGGTGGTAGCCACCCTCTCCTAGAAGCATTTTGTATTTGGCTCTGTGGCAGTATATATGGGTGTAGATATTGAGCATCTTGAGTGTGTGTGTTTGTGCATGGATGGATAGTATGTGCTTGTGAGTGCCCAGATGTTGGTAGACAGGATGGGCTCTTGCATCTGCCTATGCTGTGCGTGCTGCCTTAAGAGAGATGTTTTATACAAAAGCATAGAGCGTTGTGTTCATGCATGTTCTTAGCATGTGCACATATCCTTGCGGGATATTTGCATACTGATGGATAGGTTGAGCTTGTGTGTGTGTGCATACATTTCTATACAGTATATATCTGTTCAGATGAAGCCTCTGGCTGGAAGAGCGGATACAGTATCTGACTGGGAGTCAGGAATTCCTGAGTTCAAATCTAGCCTCAGACACTTATTAACTGTATGACCCTGAGAAAGTCACTTAAACTCTGTCTGCCTCAGTTCCCTCATTTGCAAAAATAGGAATAATAATAGCTCCTACCTCCCAGGGTTGTTGTGAGGACCAAATGAGGGTATACTTTTAAAATATTGAGCACAGTGTCTGGCACATAGTAGTCATTTAATAAATATTTCTTTTAATGTAAGGAAATTTCAGAAAAATACATTGTAAGCCTTATAGTGCTATGTAAATGCTAGCTATTATATGTGATGCATATTATATCATTTATTTAATATAGATATTTATTTAATTTATAATTTGTTATTGTTGTTCAGTCATTTTTGATTATGTCTGACTCTTCCTGACCCCATTTGAAGTTTTCTTGGCAAAGATACTGGATTGGTCTGCCATTTCCTTTTCCAGATCATTTGACATATGAGGAAACTGAGGCAAGCGGGGTAAATTTCTGAGGTTGGATTTAAATAAATATTTAATTAGCATCTACTTTGTATCAGGCACTGCGCCAAGCACTGGTCATGCAAAGGCAAAAAACACAGCTCTCGAGGAGTTCATAGTCTCATGGGGGAGAAAATAAGCAACCAATTAAGTACAAACAAGATACTTGAATGATAAATTGGAGATAATTAATAGAGGAAAAACTGTAGCATTTGTGTGTATAAATGATACATATGTACATTTGTGGGTGCATATTTGGTAAATGTCAGTACATATTTAGCAAGTCTATACATGTATATAATGTATCTGTGTAAAGAATGTATATATTATAATGTACAGGTTGTCCACACAGAGCAAATTGTGTACCCATATTCAGCAAGTGCACACATAATGTATGTGTGTTTGTATGTAGTATATACACATGCATATTTATAATTATAGTTATATTTAGAATATATGTAGAACTTGGTACCTAAACCACCCCTCTTTGCAAGACTTCCCAACTGGGCTCAGGTACAAAGGCACTAAGCCTACAATACAGCTAGATTCACCCCAATTCACCACAACATGGGAAGCTGAGGAGTTGGGGGATGTTTGGACACAACTTACAGATTTTGATCCTTTCTAATTCCCTGCCTTCTCCAGAAAACCATATGTTTATAATGCTTAGAATCATTCCCTATTGGTTAGCATACTCTCACTCCCTCCCACTCTCCTTATCCCTATGATACTGAACTCCCAGCTGTTGATAACCCCCTACATCTCAATACTCCCTCATTCTTATCCCTCTCAATCCTAACCTGCCTCCCCAGTGTCCCACTTCATGTACCCTTCCAGCCCTTTTCCGTTGTGCCCTCTGGAATGCCTGTTCCATAATGAACAAACTGACTTTCTCATTCCTTCCATCTTCTGGCTCCCCTCTGATGATACTTCTTCTTTGGTCACCCTTCCCAATACTGGTGGCATTATCATTCATTCCCACAGACTCACCAGTCCCATGGATGAGATCAGAATATTTGCTCATTCATTTCTAATGCTAAATTCTTCCCGCTGCTGCTGTCACTGGACAACCTCTTCTCCTTTCTTCAGGTCTATGCTGGCTTACAGTCTTCCTCTCTGCACTGACTTTCTCTTGTTCTAACGAATGCCCTAACTTTCCAGTTCCTCAGTCTACTCAATTACTATGACCCACTCCTTCACTCCACCCCATTTACACATAGGGGCATACCCTTGATCATGCCATCACTTGCAATTATCCTACTTCCAATGACTTAATAAATGGTAGGCACTTAATGAATTCTTATTGACTGATTGACGGTCAGTCAACAAACATTTATTAAACATTAAGTATATGTTAAGCACAATGCTAGGCATCAGGGACACAAAGAAATGTAAGAAATTATCTTTGCTCTTAAGGAACTCCCATTCTAATTCTGGAGATAACATGCAAATAATGACATGCATACAAGATAGAGATTAGGTAAATTGGAGGTAATCTCAAAGGAAAGGCTCTAGGAAGCAACCTGAGGGCAGGGACTTTTTGCTCATATTTATATTCTCAGCTTTTAGTACAATGTCTGCCACAGAGAAAGTTCTTAATAAATGCTTGTTACCTTACCTTGGGCCAGCTAGGTGGCTAGAGTGGCTACAGCACTGGGTCTGGAGTCAGGAAGACTCATCTCCCTGAGTTCAAATCCAGCCTCAGACACTATCTGTGTGATCCTGGGCAAGTCACTTCACGCCATTTGCCTCAGTTTCCTCATCTGTAAAATGAGAAAGAAATGGCAAACCATTCCAGGATCTCTGTCAAGAAAACCCCAAGTGGGGTTATGAAGGGTTGGGCAACAATATGCCTTGCCTTGCTTCTTGTAGGCAGTGGGATTGTAACTGAAATTTGAAGGAATCCAGAGAGACCAGAAGGAAGAGAATTCCAGGCATGGGGGACAGCCAGTAAAAAGGCAAGGAGTAGGGGGTGGAGTGTTGTGTTGGAGGACCTGCAAGCAGGATGGTGAATCTGGATTCTACCCCCTCTTCCTTCCCCACTCCCCCAGTTTACATTTGTGTGTGTGTGTGTGAGGCAAGTGGGGTTAAGTGACTTGCCCAGGGTCACACAGCTAGTAAGTGCCAAGTATCTGAGGTTGGATTTGAACTCAGGTCCTCCTGACTCCAGGGCTGGTGCTCTATCCACCACCTAGCTGCCCTGCCCCCCCAGCTTACATTTTACAGTCAGCCAATAGATACAAACAGCTTAGAGCAAATAACTTTTGCTATAATATAGTAAATGCTTTTACTAAGTTGGTATAATAGTAGTAGGCATGAAAATATTACCACAGAATCTTAGGGCACATTCTCTTACAAATACAGTATCAGTGGAAATATTGGGCACAAATTAAAAATATTGGTAAAAATGTATATAACATATGTAAGGAGTCAGGGTCTGCAGCTTTATAAACCGTTTTATATGTGTGGCAAAGGCAACTAGAGCCTCTGGTTCACTGAGACCCTCAGGTTCTTTTTCTCCTCTTGCTGTCTCCCACTAGATGCTAGCACATTGCTCAACTGAGTCTGTTCTTCTTCACTGAACAGCTTCCAGCTGCAGGGTCCCAGCACTAGGGAAGCTGAGAGGTGAGAGAGAAGGCATGGACTTATTTTCATGTTGTATGTCTCCTAATCCACTTAGAATGTAAGCTCCATGAGGCCAGGGACTGCTTTATTTTTATTTTGTCTTTATATTTTCTTTCCTTCCTTCCTTCTTTCTTTCTTCCTATTTTTTTTTCCAGGGCAATGTGGGTTAAGTAACTTGCCCAGGGCCAAGTGTCTGAGGTTGGATTTGAACTTGGGTCCTCATGAATCCAGGGCCGGTGCTTTATCCACTGCACCACCTAGCTGCTCCATGTCTTTATATTTTCATTGTCTAGGACAGTGGCTTTCATACACTAGGTACATAATAAATACTCGTTGTATTGAATTCAATGGAGAGTATAAGCAAGTGTCATTATATTGGGGCAGCTAGGTGGCACAGTGAGTAAAGCACCGGCCCTGGATTCAGGAGTACCTGAGTTCAAATCTGACTTCGGACAGTTGACACATACTAGCTGTGTGACCCTGGGCAAGTCACTTAACTCACATTGCCCTGCCCCCCCCAAGTCTCACCTCTCAGCTTCCCTAGTGCTGGGACCCTGCAGCTGGAAGCTATTCAGTGAAGAAGAACAGACTCAGTTGAGCAATGTGCTAGCATCTAGTGGGAGACAGCAAGTGTCATTATGTCACCAGCAGTGACTCATTTATAAGAAGTGGCATTAAAAGTCATTAACGAGTCTGATGAAGGGGCTGGGAGTTTATTGAGAGAAAGGAATAACAAGTCAACCCAAGTGCTGCATTGATGCCCCCTAATATTAAAAGGACTAGAGGATGGGGCTCCCAGACATTCCCACTGGGAAGATCCTATGTCTATGCAAAGCCATAGACAATCATTGTCCAGAGTCAGAAGTGGAGATGTTGTGAACTCTCTGTAGGCACCGTGGATCAATCTTCTTTATGCAGATGACTCTCATATCTACGTTTCCAGCCTGATTGGCTCTCCTGAGCTCTAGTCCCTAATAGCCAGATCTCTGCTGATCACTCTCACCTGGGATGTTTCATCGGCTCATTTCACAGTTGTGCATCCAAACGTGTTGCCTGTCATATAGGGCTTTGGACTGAACTGGAGGTGGGGTAGGGAAGCTTCAGGGAGATGAACTTGAAACAGAGTCCATTGCTCTAAAGGGGAGTTACCTCCACGGGTAAATGTTTAACAACTGGCTCTCTGGGAGAGGGGGAATATAAGCCCAACATGCTTTTAAGTTGAATCTGCATTTTTTCACATTTTCTCCATCACTTCCTTAAGTCTCAATAAGAAACAAAACAATAATTCAAATCCTGACTTGTAGCACATACAAGTTTACTTAATTTAATTTTTTTTTGTGGGGTAATGGGGGTTAAGTGACTTGCCCAGGGTCACACAGCTAGTAAGTGTCAAGTGTCTGAGGTCAGACTTGAACTCAGGTACTCCTGAATCCAGAGCCTATGCTTTATCCACTGTACCACCTAGCTGCCCCACCCCCCATCTACCAGTTTTTAAGATGTGAACAATCATGATGGAAATTTAACAATCAGCTTTGATAGGAGGCAGCTCTGGCTTTATGTCCCTAGGCCTATGTTTCAATCCAATCCAATCCAGTTGAACATTTAAGCTTCATTCCAAGGCTGGGAATACAAAGAAAGAAAACAATCTACTTCCTGTCCTCAGCTTACTTTATACTGGGGAGAAGGTAGGAATGGTAGGCAGGTTGTACACAAATAACTATAATTCATCTTAGAATGTGAATTTAGGTATAGATATAACAAAATTAACACCTCAAGGATAAGAAAGTAAGCAATTGTCTGGCGGGGGGGGGGGCGGCAGAATCTTTGTACCAAATTTCTCTCATAAGGGTTTGATATCCAGGATATATAAACAATTAACAGAACCAAAAATCATTCCCCCAAAGAAAAGTGGTTAAAGAATATGAAGAAAAAATTTTCAAAAGGATTATAGGGGCAGCTAGGGGGCGCAGTGGATAGAGTATGGGCCCTGGATTCAGAAGGACTTGAGTTCAAATCCAGCCTCAGACACTTAACACTTACTAGCTGTGTGACCCTGGGCAAGTCACTTAACCCCAATTGCCTCACCGAAAAAAAAAGGATTATAAAGTATTCACAACCACATGAAAGAATGCTCCAAACCAAAAATTATAGGAGAAATAAATGCAAATCAAAACAAACTTGAGGTTTCATTTCACATTCTTCAAATTAGCAAAGATGACAACAAATGACAATGATCAATGTTGGAGATATCATGGAAAGATAGGCAAAGTAATACATTGTTGGTGGAGCTGTGAATTGGTATAACCGTTCTGGAAAGCAATTTGTAATTGAGCTACTGCTAGGTATATAACCCAAGGTGGTCATTGAGAAAATAAAGGAAGGAAGGAAGGAAGGAAAAAAAGGAGGAAAGGGAAGGAGGAAGGAAGAAGTAAGGGAGAGGAGGGAAGAAGGTAGGAAGGGGAGGGAGGGAAAAAGGAAAGGAAAGGAAGGAAATAAAGAAAGAAAAGAAAGAATAAAGAAAATACATCAAAATATTTATAGCAGCACTTTTTCTTGTAGCAAAGAATTTGAAACAAAGTAGATGCCCATCAATTAGGGGAAAACCCAACAAATTGTGGTACATGAATGTAATGGAATATTACTGTACTGTGATGTAAGAAACACAGACCATGATGAAGCATGGAAACACTCAACATGAACTGATGCAAAGTGAAGTAAGCCAAGTCAGGAAGACTCACTACTCAATAACTGGCAACAGTGTAGATGGAAAAGACCATCACAAAAATATTGAAACAATGTTGTGAAGGTTTTAGGAACAAGCCACGTCTTCGGCTGCTGATTTTTTTTGGGGGGGGAGGGCAGGGCAATGAAGGTTAAGTGACTTGCCCAGGGTCACACAGCTAGTAAATGCCAAGTGTCTGAGGTTGGATTTGAACTCAGGTCCTCCTGAATCCAGGGCCAGTGCTCTATCCACTGTGCCACCTAACTGCCCCCAACAAACCAAGTCTTAAAGAAAAGACATGAGAAGGCACCTCCCCCACTTTGGCGGAGGTGGGAGTCCACAGGCATGAGGTTGTCTATGATATTAGATTTTTTTTAAATGTGCTGATCAATTTTACTGAATTAAAAAAAATTTTTTTTGGTATAAAGGATAATTCTGGAAGGAGATTTTAGGATACAGTTTAGGTGATGTAAAAACAGAAGTTATCACAAAATATATTATTATTATTGTTAAAATGATGTCTACCAAAATATGATTTAGGGTCTAGGTACTGCCTCTATGTTATGGGTCACATCAGACCCATGGATATGGGTTTGGTGGGAAATTCTGGAGGTTCTGTGTGTGGACATGACTGGAATTACTGTCCCCCAGAACACAGAGGTTTCTCAGTAAAGGTCAAACCGTAGCCTGAGAATGTCAGAGCGGGTAAGGTCATATCTTGTTTGAGGGCCACCAGGAAAAGACATCATGGTAGGAAAGATGGAGATGGGGGATCCAGGAAGAAGCGCCATTGGCTTCTAGAGATGCTGTGGGCAAAGCCAGGGAGGTGGGAAAGAGGAAAATGGGGATGGCGACGGAATGTAGTTTGGTCCAGTTTGGCTGGAGCATAGAGTATGGAGATGGAGAGGAGTGGGAGCTAAGGCTAGGAAGGGAAATTGTGGAGCATCTTGAAAGCCAGGCTAAGGCTTGGATCTTTTTTTTTTCCTTCTTTGGGCAGTAGGGAGTTAGAGAAGATTCTTTAGCAGGGAAGGGAAGGGTAGTCAGAGCTGTTCCATGAGATTACCCAGTAGCTTTGGATCAGACAGGAGAGATATTATAAGTAGGGAGAACATTACTGCCCCCTGGGTAATGACAGTCTAGGTAAAAGGGGATAGAGCCTAGGTTGCAGGGGAGGGAGTGGTGGAGGTGGTGAAGAAGGGCCGGATATAAGAGATACTGAGGAGGAAGCCTTTCTCACAAGCACAGATGTAGTTCAGAGGTCATGGCAATGCTTGAGACAGCCCCATCCCACACCCCACATCCTGCCCTTACCAGTCCATCTCCCACTCAGCTGGAAAATCCATCTTCTTAAAGCACAGGTCTGGCTGTGTCACTCCCCTACTCAATAAACTTCAGTGGCTCCTTATTACCTCCAGGATCTATATGGCTTTCAAAGCCCTTTACAGCCTGGCCCTTACCTGACTTTCTAGTCTTATACCTTCCATACATTCTGTGATCCGTTGAAATTCCTTAGTGTTCATCCTACAAGACACTCCATCAGGGGCAGCTGGGTGGCACAGTAGATAGAGCACTGGCCCTGGAGTCAGGAGAACCTCAGTTCGAATCTGGCTTCAGGCACGGACTGGTTGTGTGACCTTGGGTAAGTCACTTAACCCTGATTGCCTCCCCTCCTCCCAAAAAAGACACTCCATTTCCTGACTCCCTGCCTGTCCCTCCTGACTGGATCTGTCTCCCTCCTCATGTCCACCTCCGGACTTCCCTGGCTTCCTTCAAATATCAGCTAATGTCCTAACTTCTTCCCGGACCTTTTCTCAGTCTTCCTTAATCTAGGAAGCCTTCCTTCTGAACCTCCCCTCACTTTATCCTGTCTACATGTAGTTTGTCCATAATCATGTACATGTTTGTGTCTCCCATTAGACTGTGAGCTCCTTGAGAGGAAGAGCTAATTCCTCCCCCTTCTTTTTATCCTCAACCCTTAGCATAGGGCTTGGCACACAGTAGGAGCTTAATATGCTTGTTGACTTGACCAGCCACAGGACTCTCCAGTCTTGGGATGCCGGGGCTGTAGACACCTTGGCCTTTCCCTAGAAGATATTTTCCACTTCTCCCTCACCCGAATGTCAGCCCAGCCTCAATTCCCCAGACGTTCCATCTTGACAAAGACATCGAAGATCTTCTGCTGTCTGGTGTGGTCCCACTTTTTATTCTTTCAACAAATATTTGTCAGGAAGATTGGAATTTCAATCGATGATCAATCAATAAACATTTATTAAATGCCTACTATGTGCTTGGAATTTAGTTCCTGCTTGAGACACACAAGTCCTGTGACCCTGGGCAAGTCACTTAAATGCCTCTTATCCTCAGTCTTCTCATCTGTAAAATGGGGGTAATGATAACACCTCCCTCCTGATGTTGTTGTAAGAACATGTAAAGCTCTTTGCAAGCCTTAAAGAGCTTATATAAATGCTTACTATTATTATTGTTGTTGTTACTGCTATGTACCAGGCACTGTCCTAGGGACTAGAGATGTGAAGATACCCTGCCTCCCAGGACCTTACACTCTAGCAGGGGACAATAACTTGTACAGGTAATCGGGGAGACTGGGAGCCCATCCCACCTCTCCAGACTTCCACTTTCCTCTCCTTCATACATTCTATGGTACAGTCAGATTGTGAAAGGCATTAAATGTTAGCCAGAGGAACTTATGTTGACTCCTAGAGGTAAAAGGGGGCTATAAAGACCCCTTTGGTAGGTGAGTGGAGGATGGATTAGAGGGGGAGAGAAAGACTTAAAACAGGGAGACCCCCAGGCTATTACAGTTGGCCAAGACGGGAGGTGATGAGCACCTGCACCAGTGGAGTGACTGTGAGAAAGCAGAGGAGGAGGGTTTGAGAGATGAAGAGATGGAAATGACAAGGATTTGACATCTAATGGGGTAGGATGTGGGGTAAAGGAGAGTGACACAAAGGTATGAGCCTGAATGTGTGAAAGTATGGTGGAGCCTTCCACCAATAAGAAATTATTACAGAGAGGGGTGAGGAGTCAGTGTCAATTTTGAGATGCCCATCCAGTTGGAGATGTCCAACAAGTAGCTATTTATGTGAGCCTGGAGCTCAAGACAGAGACTGGTCATATGGACTGGGGATCCTCTTCAGAGAGGTCATTGAAGCCAGTAGAGCTGCTGAAGTCACTCGATGAGAGACTGTACAGGGGGAAGAGAAGAGGGACCAAGAGAAGGTCACAGCTGGGGTCTGGGATATGGTAACCATTGAGCAAAAGAGACTTGGGGGAGGGGGCAGAACAATAAGGGTTAAGTGACTTGCCTAGAGTCACATGACTAGTGTCAAATGTCTGAGACCAGTTTTGAACTCAGGTCCTTCTGAATTCAGGGTCAGTGCTTTATCCACTGTGCCACCTAGCTGCCCCTGCCTTGACCATTGTACTAGGTGCTTAGTAAATACATACTGCATTTCACCTGCCCTCCAAAAGACTCTAAGCCCGGAAATGTGAGAGTACTTAATAAATGTTTGTGGATCTAAATCCAGAATTTGTCTGCCTGTTCAGACAGGTTCCGGCTACCCACTTCCCTGCCTCCCTGCCGCCCCACTCTCCTCAGTGGTGTGTGTGTAAATGTGTGTGTTTCTGTATGTGTGTATATGTATATGTGTGTATGGATGTGTGTATATGTGTGTTTGTGTGTATATGGATGTGTGTGTGTGTGTGTGTGTTGAGAAGGAGGAGCCACGTCTAGTTCACATGAAAGAACCAGACAGTTTACAGGGGGTTTTACTCAGAAAACTTGGGGCGTGGAACACTTATTTATTCTACTCACCCACTCTCCCGCTGGTGTTACCGACCTCAATCCTAGGTCCCCTTTCCCTTGGTCACCCACCTCAGTCCCGCCCGCCCCTACCAGGCCCCTCCCCCCCTGCCCCCGCCCCGACTCCTCCGCCAGGACGGACCCAGAAGGGGTGGAGCCAGAGGAGGGCGGGACCCTGAAGTGTCAAATACCCCTCTAGCCCGACGTGCTCCTCGGGTTGGCTAGCAGGCAGCCACTGATCACGATGGGAGCTGGGGCCGCTTGGGTTGTGGGCGCTTGGTGGGGTGTCTTCTTTCTTTGTCGGAGGGGCCAGGGTCAGGAACAGGTCCCGGGGCTGGATCACTCAACCCCTGCCCACTGTGAGCCCGGCCAATTCCTGCACCAGGAGGCCAACGTGTTACTCTGTTGCAGCCTGTGTAACTCGAGTAAGAGGAAGGCGATGGGGAGAGGGAGGGAAAGGGGGAGGGGGTCCCTGGGTCAGCAAAGCTGAGGTTGGCCCGGTGTGCCCCACCCTCGGATCGGGCAAGGGGTGGTGGTGGTAGTGGTGATGGTGCGGGGAGCCCTGGAGCAAGAGCTCTGTGCCTCAATTGTGGAGGGTCGGGGGTGAGGTCGGGTGGAGTGGGGTGGAGGGAGGAGAGGTAGCTCTTCTTCGGGGATCCCTAGAAGCGAAAGGTCGAGGCTCTGGAAGTCAGATGAGGTAGGCTGAGGAGAAAGCTATAGTGGGCTCATCATCTCATCAACTCCCTGCCCTTTTACCCCCCAGTTCCTATTGGCCCTTCTCCTTGGCAAGACTCAAGATATACCCCATACCATGGAATCCAATTCTCCCCTACCCACAGTCCTAGACTTGAGACTCCAGTGTATTGCCCCTTGTATTGGAGTAGGGACTGGTAATAGAATATAACCCCCTGGAAGGCAGGGAATGTTTTCTTTCTTGGCTTCATTTCCCGGACACCTGACTTGGTGCCTGGCATGTCTGTAGTGGGTACTTAAAATATGCTTGTTGAATTGAATTGTCAGGGAAAGCAAGGATGCCTCCTCTTCCAGGAAAGCCTTTCCCAAGGGTCAGAGCCAAGGATGCACTGCCCATGATCAGGGCTTGGGTTGGAAGTCCCCCTGACCGTTCACTGGTCCCAGAGGCATTGGATATCAGCAGTCTGGGTGTGGCATTGCCCTGGGGGGTGCTCCCACTATGGTTTCTGACTATGGGAAGGTGGTGGCATTCACCCCGGCTGTGGGTTGTGTGTGGGAAAGTCATTCCTTTGCTCAGGGGGAAAGATGGGAGGGGGGTGGGTGGGTGATAAAGTGAGGTTGGGGCATGGATGACTTCTGCCTTACCACATGAGGAGTGTGTGTGTTTGTGCTGGCAGAGGGGAGAGGTCTAGAAATGACATTTCATTAGGGCAGGTAAATTCACTCAAGGCAGACAACTCATTTCTAACTTAGAGTTTTAGAGCATTTTATGGGAGTGAATGACTTGTTCAGGGGCACACAACCCAGGTTAGGATGTGTCAGCAAAGGGACAGAACCTAGGACCTCCTCAGTCGCCCTCTCTCCACTGTGCCATCTGGTCTTCCTGCACTGGAAATGAGGAAATTGAGCTTGGAGAAGAGGAGAAATGAGGGCTGTGTTCATATATTTGAAAGACTGTCTCATAGAGGAGGGTTAAGCTTATTCAGTTTGGCCCCTGGGGACAGAACCAGGAGCGATGGGGGAAAAGGGGGACAGAGAAGAGATTTATACAGCGTCAGATTTAGAGCCAATGATGTAGGGAGCTGTCCAGATGTAGAATGGAGAGGTGGTGAACTCTAAATCCTCCTCTTGAAGGTTATCTTTCACCTACTCTGCATATATGTTGTAGGCACCTTTTAAAAATTTCCTATTTATTCCCATGTTTCCCCCACCCCCTTTAGTATGTAAGCTTCTTGAGGACAGGAACTCTCTGCATGTGCCAAGCTTAGCACATTACCTGCCACAAAGCAAGTGATTTAATAATAAAGGTGATTGCTATATGTAAAGTGCTTTGCCAACCTTAAAGTTCCAGATAAAATGCTAGCTATTAAGGAATGTTCTTGGTGAATTCATTGATTGGTGGATTCCCTCAGTGAGGCTAGATGACCAGGTGGCAGTCAAGGGGATGGATTGTAGAAGAGATTTCAGGTTAGACTGGATGATCTCTAAGGTCCCACCATGAGAGGCAACATGCTAGAACGGACAGTGTTAGACCTGGAGTCAAGAACTCTTGGGTTCAAATCTCACCTCAGCTGTGTGACTCTCAGCAAGACACTTTCTCCTTCTAAGCCTCAGTTGCTCCATCTCGAAGGTCCCCTCCACTTCTAAATCTACAGTCCCGTGGCCCAGTGACTTACCATTTTGTGAGTGTCTGACCTGGATCACAGCTGTCTCCAAGGTGCCTGATCTCCTGGGTCTAAGAAGGGGCTGGGCCCTGGAGGTGCTCCCTAACACTTTGTACTTTTGTTTCCAGGTACCAGACCATGTCCATCTAATCAGCTGAGGGACTGCACCTGTGCCACACCAGGAGAGTTCTGTCATGATTCGGACTGTAAAAACTGCAGGAAGCATACATGCTCCCCCGGCCAAAAGGTCCTTGTCCACGGTGAGCACTGGGGCATGGCGATGTCCCCTCACAAGGACCCAGTTCTGGGCCGGGGCAGCCAGCTTTGCACAATGTTCCCCGTTTTCTGCTTTGCGGCTTATCTGTCCTGGGCCAGCAGCTTCTGCCCATATCCATGCATGGGAACTCAGAGGATGCCGGAACTGGGCAAGAGATGATAGGCAGACTTTTTGGAAAGAAGCCAACTAAGAATGGATGCCCAAGGCAGTTTAACTCAAGTCTCAGTGAGCATTTAGGAAGCGCCTGCTGTATACCAGCACTATGCCAAGTGCTAGGGACACAAAGACAAAAGTGAAACCCTCAACAAGTTTACATTTAAGCAATTATTAAGCACCTACTGTGGGGAAATACTGTCACATGAGGCGCTTTACAATCTGGTTCCAACTAGCATTTCCAGTTTTGTTTTTTATTATTCTCTGTCCCATTCCATTCATTGCAGACAAACCAGGTTAACTCTCCTGTGCCAGAACTCAATACTCCATCCCCTAGATCTCCATTAAGGGGGAAGTGTGGTACAATAGAAAGGGCACTGACTCTGGAGTCAGCTGGCCAGGGTTCAAATCCTTTCTCTGACTTATTACCTTGGGCAAGTAACTCTACATTCCTGTGCCTCTGAGGTCCCTTCTGGCTCTAACTGTCTGATCTTTGGATCCTGGTCTACACTCTTTCCTCGTCTCTATCTCTGGAGCTCAGCTCAGGGGAAGTCACCTCTTCTAGGAAGTTTGACTTGATGCCCCAGCCTCCCCATTCCCATACACCTTCACCACCAGTTGCCAGTATTCTTTTCTTCCTCCAATTGCCTTGCATATACTCAGGAGCATAGATTTAGAGATTTAGGATTATAGATCCTTTGGTTTAGAGCTGTAAGAGACCTTCAATTCAATTTTACAGACAATTAGTAAGCTCCTACTATGTGCAAAGCACCATGCAAACAGTCTCTGACTTTAAGGTATTCAAATTCTACTGGAGGATGGGGGTGGGGAAATGACTACTATTTGAGGAGCAAGAAAACTGTAACAACTAGGAAGCTTGGCTAAGACTTCTGATGGAAGGGAGACCTTGCTGTGAATGGATTTAAGATGCAGAAGTAAAGGGAGGGAGTGTGATTCAGGCATGAGGAACAGCCTTTGCAAAGGTGCGGTGACAAGAGATAGAATGCTGAGTTCAGAACAGCAAATGGGCCAGTTTGTCTGGAACCTAGAGAGTGTGAGGCTTTCTGGTCCTACCCTTGATTTGACATATGAGGAAAATGAGGCTCAGAGACTTGCCAGGGTCACCCACCCAATAAGTGGCAAAGCCAAGATTTGAACCCACGTCCTTGCTCTCTCTGTAAGCACGACCAAAGTATGTTTACCCATAAGCCCTCAGTCTTGGTGGGTTTTCTGTCTCCAGTGGAGGCTAAGCAGAATGAGGGACAAGGCGTAGGTAGCCAGACTCCTGACTCTAAATTCAGTGCTTGCTCTTTCTGATATACCACACTACACTATATACATTTTCTCCCCCAAAGGCCAAGGGTCATATCACTTTTGTCTTTGTATCGTCATCACAGTACCTGTGGCATGGTGGGCCCTTCATAAGTGGTTGTTGATTTGAAGGCACTGGCCTCAAGAGGCTGACAAGCTAATGGGAGTGGGATGGGGAGGGAAGCACAGGGCTTGTGCACAGTACTTATGTGGGGGTGGGGGTGGGGAATGAGATAAAGAAGATCAGATCCCTTTTTTTTTTTCTGAGAATGGGGACAAGTATCTAGGAAGACCTCCTGGAGGAGGTGGTAATTGAGTTGAAATTTAAATGAGTGACCACGGTCGGGGAGAGGGAAGAGGAAACTGTTTCAGCTCGGGAGGAGGCTGAGAATAAAAGTATGGGTGTGGGAGAAGGCTGGTGAAGAACAGGAGATGGGACTGGTCCAGAGGAGCTAGAATTTGGACAAGGTCAGGGGCAGGAGTATGAGTGGGTTTGACTCTTTGGTTAAAGCCAGATTGTGGAGACTCTGAATGCCACAGTCAGGAAGTTATGCATTGTTTGCTAGGCAATGGGGAGCCACGAAAAGACGGTGTGCAGAACAGTCACATGGTTAGAACTGTGGCTTAGGAGGGTTCTGTGGACAGCAGCAAAGAGGGTGGGCTGGGCGGAGGCAAGACCAAAGGTAAGAAGACCATCCTGGTGGACCAAGCAGAAGTGGTTGAAGAGGTCAGGGGGGAGGCTTGTGCCTGGGGCCGTCTCATCAGCTTCAGTTGGCACATGGAGCCTCTGTGCAGATGATTCCCACATCAACCGTTATGAATATTCTGTATTATGTATTCTCTACATTCTAAGATTTTATATCAGCCTATTCTCATATTCCTTATAATATATTCTTTTTTCTTTTGGTGGGGCAATGAGGGGTAAGTGACTTGCCCAAGGTCACACAGTGTCAAGTGTCTGAGGTCAGATTTGAACTCAGGTCCTTCTGAATTCAGGGCTGGTGCTTTATCCACTGCGCCACCTAGCTGCCCTGATATATATTCTAACAATATTCTAGAGCTCACATTCTAAATATTGTATAGCAATCTATTCTAATATTCTATATTATATAGTCTATGTATTCTAATATTCCATATCAATATTTTCTAATGGAATAGAATAATAGTCTATTCAAGTCTATTTAAATATTACATATACTATATTCTACATATGCTAATATCCTATATCAATCTATGCTAATATCATATATCCTATATTTTATATATTCTGATATTGTATGCTAATATTTTACATAATATATTCTGTTTATTTTAATATTATATATACATCTCTTCTAATATTCTATAATATATTCTAATATTGTGTATAATCCATTTGAATAGTCTATATCATATATTCTATATATTCCAATAATCTATACCAATCTATTTGAATGTCTTATATTCTAATATTCTCTATCAATCTCTTCTAATACTCTATATCATGTATTCTATACATTCTAATAACCCATGCCAATCTATTCTAATATCTTACATTTAATATCAATCTATTCTAATATCTTATGGTCTTATATTCTATATCAATCTCTTCTAATAGTCTATGTCATGTATTCTATATATTATAATAACCTTTTTCAACCTATTCTAATTTCTTATATTTAATATCAATCTATTCTAATATCTTATGGTCCTATATTCTATAGCAATCTCTTCTAATAGTCTATATCATGTATTCTATATATTCTAATAGCCTATATCAATATATTCTATTTATATTTAATATCAATCTCTTCTAATATATTATAGTTTTATATTCTATATCAAACTATTCTAATAGTCTATATCATATATTCTATGTGTTCTAGTAATCTATAACAATCTTTTCTAATGGTCTATATCACATATTCTATACATTCTAGTATTCTATATCAAGCTGTTGTAATCTCTTTCCTGAGTCCCAATTTCCCATCATTAGTTAGCTATGTGGATATTCCCAAGGTTTCTTTCCTTTCTGTCTTTGTATCCCCATGCCTGGCAAATGACCCTTAATAAATGCTTACTGTATTCAGTTATCAAGCTCAATGTGTCCAAAGTAGAACTCTTTGTTTTTCACTCCAAATCCATTCCTCCTCCAGGTTCCTTCTTTTGTTGTCCAGCACATACTAAGTGCACTTATTGCATGCTTATTGACTGACTGACTGGTGGCCCCAGTTGCCTTTTCAGTCGCCTGCGTCTATGCCCTTGGAGCCAGTCCTCCCTGACTCTCATTCTCCCTCGGTCAGTCTCCAGCTATCTGGCTGCAGAATTCTATCCATTCTCCTTCCTCAGCACCTTTTGTCTCCATCCCCTGCATTCTACTCCTGTGGTCTCCTCCCTAGTTCTTGTCCTCATCCCCTCTCTCCTAGACTATGGAAATGGTGCCCAGATTGCTGTGCTTTGGGTAATTATCCTCTCCAACCCATCTCCCACACAGATGCCAAATGGGTATTTCTAAGATGCAGACCCGACCGCATCACTTCTCCATTCAAAAATCTCCAGTGGAGACTCCTCACTGTCATTATCATCTTCCCACAATTTGGCTTCCACCTCCTTTCCCCAGAATTCTTTTGCATGACTTCCCTTCACACAGTCTCTGTTCCAGCTACACTAACTATTCCCACAGATCATTGTGCCATCTCCCATCTCTGGGCCTTTGCATTAACTGTGCCCCCTCATTTGGAATGCATTCTTTCTTCCCCTCTATCTCTCGGAATCCTGGCTTCCATCAAGATCCAACTCAAACGCCATCTCCTTTGGGGATATCTGTTCTCAATCCTCTTTCTCTCCTGCCAATATTTTTTGTTCATTCATCTGTACACGGTGATTCTCCTGAGTAAAATGGAAGCTCCTTGAGAGAGGGACTGGTTGACTTTTTCTCTCTAGCACAGTGTACACTAGCATTAAGTACAGAGTAAGTGTTTATCACATTGAGTTGTAGGATGTGTGGGAAAGAACCGATCAGGTGAACAGAAGAATTGTCCTGCAGTGGTGAAGCCTTGGGTGAAGGGAGGCGGCACTAACTTGTAGCTGACCTCAGAGTGTCATGATACTCTCCAGGGCCCTCAACTTAACTCCAGGTGCCTTCTACTTAAGAGTAGAAGCCAGGCAGAATCAATCCATCAACAAGCATTTATTAAGCACCTACTGTATGCTAGCACTGAGCTGGGGGGCCAAGGATACAAGGTCAAGAGCCAAAGCAGTTCCAGACATTAAGGAGTTTACAGTCTAACTGGAGAGACATGTATGTAAAGGGGGGGACCCAAAATATATACAAAGTAAATTCAACATAACGTAGGGGGGGTTGGGGAGGCATGGTAGAGAAAGGGATAGGATAAGCCACTAGCAGAGAAGAGGATCAATCAGAAGGGCCTCTGGTGGTGTGTGAGCTGAGCTTTGAAGGAGTCCAGACAGTGTAAGAGGAAAAGATGAGAAGGGAGTCTACTCTAGGCATGGGGAACAGCCAGTGCAAAGGTGTGGAGGTGAGAGATGAAAAATAGCAAGGAAGCCAGTTTGATTGGAATGTAGAGTATGTGAGGAGAAGTCATGTATGACAAGCCTGGAAAGATGGGTGGGAGCCAGACTATCAAGGGCCTTAAATACTCAACAAAAGATTTTGTGCTTTGTCCTCAAAGTAATGGGGAGTTACTGACATTCTGTGAACAGGAGAATGACTCAGTTAGACCTGCACTTTGGGGAGAATACTTAGGCAGCTGCATGGAGAGTGGATTGGAGAGAAGAGAGCCTAGAGGCAGGGAGAACAATTGGCAGCTGCTACAGTAGTCCAGGCAAGAAGGGAGCAGAGTGTGAAGAGAAGGGGCAGATTAGAGATGATGGACATGATTGGCTTTGGGCAGTGCCAAGAAACCGCACATGTTGGTAGATGGCAAGGTGGGCATAGTTGGGGCAGTATAACCAGACATGTTTATAGAGAGATCAAAATAGATGTGTATGTATGTGTGTATATATAAATGCACACACATGCATACATATATAAACATACAAACACACATATATGTATATACACACGTGCATGATACACATACAGAATACACACATAAATACACATACACACATTGCACATTTACGCACATTATATATACACACATGCATATATTTATACATATGTACACATGCATACACATATAAACACACATTTGTGTATGTACGCGCACATGCAGAATACACATATATACATATACATGCGTATGTGCACACATTCTATTCATGCATGTGCATGTATTTATACACACATACAATACATATGCACACATATACACACAACACCCCCACAAACATACACACACATATGTTTTATATGCATACATGTGTACAGGCATGCACACACAGTAGATACATGGCAGCTGTGCTCTGCTTTTCCTGTGGCAGTAAAGGCATGCCTTCCATTCCCTGGGCCAGGCTCACCTCGCTCTGACTCCCCTGTGGCTCCCTGCTCTGCCATCCTTCCCAACCATCTATCCATTGTTCTGTCCCCAGGGAAGTTTGTTTTCAGCTTTACTTGTGAGGACTGTGGAGATGGGACCTACTCGGATGGCACTGATGGCAAATGTCTTCCCTGGACCAAGTAAGTTGGGGGTGAGAGATGGTGGAGGATCCCCAGAAGGCATTTGGAGCTGTGATAGCTCGGGGCTGTGCAGACTGGCTCTAGCACATACTCGAGAAAAGCTAAGGGGACCTGGCCCGATTGAGAGTCCTTAACAGTCTAATACAAACTCCCTCTGGTCGTCAGAGAGTATTTAGTAAGTGCCTACTATGTGCTAAGCACCGAGGAGACAAGAAAGGCAAAAACATGGTCCCTGCCTTCAAGAAGCTCCCAGTCTAATGGGGGAGATGACACTTACCCACTTGAGTGTAGCCTGGGATAGGGGGAGATGGGGAACTGGAAACCAGAGACTTTCTGGCTCCTGCCCCGACCTTTCCTGAACAGGCACCAGAACGGGGGACTCAGGCTTCAAGCAGCCCCAGCTCAGATCCCAGGCTCTGCTGGCTGAGGCTACCACTCAAGCAGACCCTGCCTAATGTGGGGGGCTCAGAGGCTGAGGAAGCCAGAGTCCTAGGAGAAGAGGTGGGGAGTCACCCAGGTAACGACCCCTGATCCACCTGCAGAAGCGGGGTTTCCGGGAGTGGGATGGCTTGTGGTTCAAACCCCAAACACCCACTCTGTCTCCTCCCCTTGTGATTTACAGCATTTTAAGATGGTTGGAGGCTGGTTCCCATCTGGGGCAGAGGCTGAGGAAATGCCCCGTAGCTTTGTAGAGAACAATGCTTTCCTGTGGAAATGGGGGACAGAACCCCCCCCAACCTGGGGTCATTGAGGCTGTAATCTAAACGACCATGTCTTCTGTCTCTGTGTGTTTGGTTACAGCTGTGCCAGGATGGGATTTCTCACTGTCCGTCCAGGGAACAGAACCCATAACGTGCTGTGTGGCATGGCTTCACCAACAGCGTCAGGTATTTTCCAGCCCTTACACACAAACACACACACACACACACACTCTTGCACACATCACGACTGCAGCCTTTGGTCACACTCATGGCTTGATCTGTGGCCCCCTGGAATCGAGCAATTCAGTCCAACTAACATATATTAGGCACTTACTGTGTACTGGGCAATCGTGCTGGGCGCTGGGAGACTAAAGGAAATAAAATGGGCCCTGTCCTCAAGGATCTCACAATCTCCTGGGCAGGGAGAGGGAAAGATACACTTGTTTACAGAGAAGTAAATACAAAGTATGTATAAAGTTGTTTCAGAAAGGTGCCGACTACCTGAGGAAAGCATGGATAGCTTTCTATAGCTATGCATTGAAGGAAGCTGAGTATTCTAGTGGGGTGCAGGGTGAGATAGGCCAGCATTCTGGGTATGGGAGACCATCTGCACCAAAGGCACTGAGACAGGAGGGGGAAAGTTAGCAAGCCAGATTGATTGGAATAGAGAGAACAGAGGGGAACCATATTGGGGAGGTTTTTTGTTTTGGGTTTTTTTGTTTGTTTGTTTTAAGTGAGGCAATTGGGGTTAAGTGACTTGCCCAGGGTCACACAGCTAGTAATTGTTAAGTGTCTGAGGCCAGATCTGAACTCAAGCCCTCCTGAATCCAGGGCCGGTGCTCCATCCACTGCCATCTAGCTGCCCCAGGGAGGGTTTTTAACGTCAGGCTGAGAGACGTTGGGTTTTATCCTAAGGCGAGAGGGAGGTGATTTTTTTTTTTAAATAGGTGAATGACATGTTCAGAACTGTCAACATTATTGGTGTAATACCTAGAAAGCCAGCCTCATGGACAAGGAGGTCTGGGTTCAAGTCCCGCCAATGATGCATACTGGCTTTGAGACCCTGGGCCAGTCATTTAAGCTCTCAGTGATCTAGGCAGTCAATTCTCTAAGACTCTGAGTTGTGGAGGTGTTGACCTGCATTGGTAAAGGGAGTTTCCTCACTTGGGAGTTCTTTAAATCAGTGAAGTCTCAGGTTGGGTCTCTATGCCTAATATGGGTTCAGGGGAGGGTTGGTCACCTTTGTGTGTCTGTCTGTTGCATATCCCCCCAGACTTAGAGAGTCTCACGAGCCCTGTCTCTGCAGGTGTCTTCAATTCCTGTAGCATCCCAGTGGTGGTCCTAACAGGCTTAGCCACACTTATCTTCGTGCTTGTCATTATCCAGCTGGTCCTCTACATTCAGTGGGTGAAAAAGGAACCCTCCACCAAAGACAGAGGTCAGTCCTTCTGGGGATGGGGAGGGGGGTGTTGGCGGTGCCTCAACTGGCCCCCAAGCCACAGGGAAGGGACACTACCCTTCAGCCAAGCCCTTTGCCAATTTCCACCCCAAGTTGGGGCTGGGCTATGAGCCTTGGTTCTCTTAGGAACTCCTTGATGAACCCCAGAGGCCAGTGCCACCCCCATCATATTCCCAAACCCCAACAGCCTGGAATTTGGATGAGCCTTCCAGGCCTCTTCCTTCCACTGCAATCCTGGTCTGCCTGGTCTCTGGGAGTAAAAGTGCCTCCCCCCAGTTCATCCCTGGTCAGAGCAAGCCTCACCACAGTGACCCCAGAGCTCACCTTTCTTCCTCTCTCCAGAGCCCATCTTGCCCCTGGGGCCTGGGCCCCCTGATGATATCGGCAACTGCCCTTTTCCAGAAGAGGAGTGGGGAGAGAAGACAGCAGAGGACAAAGCCCACATGGGCCATCCGTGGGTATAAAGGAGCTGCTCTGACTCTCAAGCCCAGGAGAGTCTGGAACTTTGAAGGAGACCCCTGCCCCCGGAAGCACAGGAGAGAGGGCAGCTTCCTGTCTCTCTGTCCCCTCTTTTCCCCTACAAGCTGGACAGGGTCAGCGTGCCAGACTAAGAACCCTCAGAATGTGAGATGGTTGGAAGACCTTGGACCAGTTGAGTGGAAACCAAAGGCAGCATCAAGGCCGGTGGAGGGTGGGGGGAGGGGACTGGTGTGGTGACACCCAAACTCAGACCCTGGCACTGAAGGAGAAGGAGGAGGAAGGGGAGAACCAGCCCTCTGGCACCTTAAACTGTGAATATATCAACTCCCCCAAGTGGATGTGGGGTAGGGCCCCAAGGGGCTGGCCCCCCCAGACATGATATTTCTTCTCCCACCTCCAGACCTTTGCCTAGGCCAGGTCCCCATTCCTGGAATGTTCTTCCACCTTTTACAATCCCTTTTCTTGTTGTCCAAATGTTTATGACCTCATGGAAGGGTAGTGGTTCTTGGCAAAGATACTGGAGTAATTTGCTATTTCCTTCTCCAGCAGGAGACAAACAGGGATAAATGACTTGCTCAGGGTCACACAGCTAGTTAGTGTCTGAGACCACATTTGAACCCAAGTCCTCCTGATTCCAGGGCCACCACCTAGTTTCCTTCAAAGCACAGAGGACTGGACTGTGGGAGAGGGGGAGGAGAAGGTTGAGAGACAATGATCCTTGATCTTTTTGTTGGCCTTAGTGTGTGGGTGGATCAATTTCCACCTGCCTGAGGAACAATTGAAACTGGAATATCATTTGTGACCCTGTGACTAGACAGCTAAATGGGATAGTCTGGAAGTCTTGAGTTCAAATCCTGCCTCTGACACTTGTCGTGTGACCCTGGGCAAGTCATTTGACCATTCTCAGACTTGGTTCTCCCTTCTGTAAAATGCAGATCATGGCACCTACCTCGTGGGATTATTGTGAAGATTAAGTGAGATCACATGTATTCAAAGATGTTGCAAACCGTGAATAACTACTATTATGCATAAATGATTATTATCCTTAGGTGTCTGGTGGCAGGTTCCATCAGTGACTTAGTGGGGATGTTCAGTTTGTCAGTTTCAGCAGCAAAGGCTTCCCTTCCAGTGAGGGAATCCCTCCCCTCCCCCAGGGCTGCTCCACCTGTGCCCAGAGTGCTCCCAGGCTGCTCCCTTCTTTGTCAAGGGCAAATTTCTCTTCTCTCCTCAGGGACCCTGGCCTAGCAGTCTTCTCCTTCTGGCTCCTTTTTCTTTGCTTCAAATATCAATCATTAATTCGCAGAGCACTGGAAGATTTCTACTTTCTCTTCTTGCCCTCTTACCTCCTTGCGGATGGTATTGGCTTTCTGCTACCCCCCTTCCACCCCTTTCCTCCATTGATCCCAATTTCCTCAATGTAGGGAGCTCCCAGGTGATGAAACTCCCTCCACCAAGGTCGGTTGTCACCTCTGCAATTTACACAACCGAATCAGGTTATACATTGGAGATTTGTCAGGGTAAGAGTTGAACCCTAATCTTCTTGGCTCCAAGGCTAGATCATTGTCCCTTTGTCACCCTGCCTCTTTGGCCAAGTTTACCACATCTTATGGGTAAGGAGCCTGAGTTTCAGCAAGGAAAGGGAAGGTACCTAGTGAGTGTCCAAAGCGGCATTTGAACACAGATCCTGCCTGACTTAAAGACCTGCACTCTTCCCACTACCATGATCTCGCTATGATCTCTTTCCATTGTGCTTTGTTCTGCCTAGAGTCCTTTTCTTCTTTCAGACCCTCAGTGTGCAGGTGATGAGTCCTCCATGGAACCTTCCCTGTCAAAAATCAGCCAGACTTGACCTAAGTCTCTGAGCCCCCAGGGAGCTGACAGTTAACTGTTGTTTCTGCCTCCCTAACCTCCCTCTCTCAGAAGTCTCCCTTCCTCCACCCACAGGGACATGACTCCGGTTCAGATCCCCACTACCCTTCACTGGGACTACCGCAATGGCCCATGCGAAAAATGACTGTCTTTCTTGCTTTGAGTCTCAAAGAAAGTGGTTTGGGAGAGTGGAAAGGGTGCTGACTCTGGAGCCAAAGTCTTGGGTTTGAATCCTGACTCTTCTATTTACAACCTGGGTGACCTTGGGTAAGTCACTTCTCTAGCCCTCAGTTTCCTACTTATAAAATGGGCCAGATGATGCAAGAGGAAGAATGCTGGGTTTGGAGTCAAAGCACCTGGGTTGCAACCCCACCTCTGCTTCTTACTATCCATGTAACTATGAACAAGTTACTTGACCTTTCTGGGCCTCAGTTTCCCCATCTCTAAAATGAGAGAGTTGGATGAGGTGGCTTCCAGCTCTAAATGTAGGGCCTTGATGGTGCTACTCACTGTCCTGGTCAGTAAACGCTAGTGGTTTCCTATTGTTACTAGTAACAATCTTTTTGACTTTTTTTGTATTGTTTTGTTTTGTTTTGGGGTTTTTTTTTTTGGCAGGACAATGAGGGTTAAGTGACTTGCCCAGGATCACACAGCTAGTAAGGGTCAAGTGTCTGAGGCCGAATTTGAACTCAGGTCCTCCTGAATCCAGGGCCGGTGCTTTATCCACTGAGCCAACCTAGCTGCCCCATCTTTTTGACTTTTGAAGGCCACACAACATGGCCCTAAACTACCTTCTTATACATTCCCTTCCTCACACTTTATGGGCATGCCAAAGTGGCCTTCCTAATCTTCCTCATCTCCCTTCTCCAGGAGTTTGCACTGACTGTCCCCCTTGCCTGGAGTGCACTCCCTCCTCCCCCTCTTTGCCTCTTCCAACCCCTTGTCCCTTTCAAAACTCTACTCAAGCACCACCTTGCACATGAATCCCTTCCTGATCTCCTCAGTTCCTAGTGGTCCCCACCCAAATGACTTTGCATTTATTGTGTTTATACTTCTAGGTGTACTTGTGTCTCAGATAAAATAGGACTTCCCTGAGGTCTGAGGTGAATTTGTTTTTTGTACCCGTATCCCTAGCTCTAAGCCTGGTGTAAATAATTAGTGCTTGTTGTCTGATTGATAAACTTCTCTTCAACACTTGCCATATTCTCTGCTTTACCGTGTGATAAAGTAAAATTGTGGCTTTGCCACTGTGTGTGTTCTTGAGCACTTGTTTCTCCTCCCTGGGCCTCAGTTTCCCCTTCTGTAGAATTAAGGAATTGAACCAAGATGCTGGCCTCTGAGGTCCCTTCTGACCGTAGGTTCTCTGGCCCTGGCCTTGTGGGGTTTGTAGAACCTTAGTCCAGGCTCTCTTTTCTCTCTCTAGCCCATCGAGTGGGAGGGAAATACAGAGTCCCAGAGTTCCCATCCCTTGGAGCCCAGAACCCAAGTCCTGCCTTGAAGTCCCTCCATTTCAGGCTCTGTGTTTGCACTTGCGGGACAGCTCTCCATGACACTTTCTTGTAGAACTTGAGCCAAAGCTTGGGGGAATGAATGATGTCACTTGGGAGGGGTGGAATGGGTGTGGGCAGCAAGAGTGGGTGGTGGCAGCAAGCAGGGATTTGTCTGAAGCCTGCAGGGATTTGTTATCGGGTCCCCATTGGTGCCTTGGTAGACAAGGAAGGAGGGAAAAGGTGGAGGGTGGGGGGAGGGACTGCTCTGAAGGAAAGTGCCCCCCCCCCCTATTGCAGGCGAGATCATTTCTGCCTTGAGGGAACTCTGAGGAGTGGATATGACCTCTGCCCCCTTGGACCTCCTCCTAGTTAGAGGTCCCACAAGGATCTGCTAATCTGGACAGGGAGCCCCTTGGTCTGAGGGGGTGATACACTGGCTAGTGATGGGGCATAGGGAGCTCCCTGTAATGACGAAGGATCTCCTTGTGGGAGTGGTGAGGGCAGTCTATGATGGTCGGGAGGTCATCCCTGTGAGGGGGGACCTCCTTTGGTAGGGGCTTTCCTTCCCTGCCGTAGGCCTGGCCTCACCTGGAACACCCCAGCACAGGCAGGGTGTTGCCCTGGGTGTGGCCACTGTGGCTGAAGTTTGGGGCTGATGATAGGGATCCAGGGTGGTACCCGGGGACTTTTTAAATACCAGTGAGGATTTCTCCTAAATCTTACCTAGACACCAGACTGGGTTTTGAGTCTCCCAGCCCCTGAGATGTGGTGGTGGGAGGGGGTGGCCACAGGAGGGGAGGGCAATGGAGGGGAAAGGAGGTGAGCGGAAGCAGCTTGTGGTTTTTCTCGAAGTGCTGACGCCAGGAGTAAGGCCCTGGGGCCCCCCCTTCCCTTCCCCAGCCGACCTGTGGTCAGGGCCAGCCTCCTGATGAGACACCTGGGAATTTTGCTGTTAACCCATATAGAGTGTGGGTGTGTCAAAGTTTCCAGGAAGTTTGGTGGTCTTTTGGGGGCAGGAAAGCTGGGGACCCTCACCGCCCACTCTTGGAACTCACAGAGAACCCTTGGCTGGGCAAACAGCTCAGTTCAGGAAACTCCCCTTTCCTGCCTTGCCATTGGGATGAAGTGGTGAGGGTAGGGAGGCTGGGAGGCCAGGTTGGATGGGTGTCTGCATTCACCATCACCCCAAATGTGAAAAATAAATGTTTACTAACTTAAATACAGAGAAACTGACAGGAGACCAAGTCAGCATAGGTGAATGGAAACTCTTAGGGGGGACTGCTTTAATGGGGACTGCTTTAATGAGTAGCTAAGATTGGCTTAATGATATTCACCCCATTAACAAGGATTTAGTAAAGCACCTAATGTGTACCAGGCATTATGCTAGGAGGTGGAGAGACAAAACCAAAAATGAAAAACAGTCCCTGTCAAGGGAGACAACATGCAGAATATTTACAAATAAACACTTAAGAAAAAAAAATACTTAAGGATTGGAAGGGGGAGAGATCAGGAGAGGTCCCATAGACAAGTCACCCTTGAAATGAGTTCTGAAGAGCCAGAGGGGTCCAGAGAGGCAGAGGTGAGGAGGGGCTGCACTCTGGGAGTGGGAGCAGCTTGCACAAAGGCTGCATATGAGGAACAGGAGAAAAGCCAATTTGACTCGACTGCAGATTTGGAGGAGTGTAACAGAATAAGGGTCAAAAAGGGTAAGTTGAGGGGGCAGCTAGGTGGTACAGTGGATGAAGCACCGTCCCTGGATTCAGAAGGACTTGAGTTCAAATCTGACATCAGACACTTGACACTTACTAGCTATGTGACCCTGGGCAAGTCACTTAACCCTCATTGCTCCGCAAAAAAAAAAGAGCAGGTTGGAAGGCTCTTAAATTCTAAACTTGGTATTTGATCCTAAAGGCAATAGGGAGCCACAGGAATTTTTTGAGTTGGGTAGTGACATGATCTGACCTACATTTTATGAAAATCACTTTGGCAATTGTGTGGAGGATGCTTTGCAAAGGGGAGAGACACTGGCTAGGGAGATCAATGGAAAGGCTAGTATAATAGTCCTGGTATGAGCTGATGAGGGTCTGAAATAGGGTGGTGACTTTGGGAATGGATAGAAGGGGATTACAAGAGACAAAGAGAGGGAGAAACAGGTCTGGTGGCTGGTTGGAAATGGGAAGTGAGTGAGGATGATTCTGAGGTTGTGGTTGAGTAGGGGGAGGGCAGTGCCATTGACAGACATAGGGAAGTTTGGAAGAGAGGTGGGTTTTGAGAGAAAGATGGGGGGCAGGGGGCGGCAATCAGGGTGGAGTGACTTTCCCAGGGTCACACAACTGGTAAGTGTCTGAGGCCAGATTTGAACTCAGGTCCTCTTGACTCCAGCGCTGGTGCTCTTTCTACTCCACCACCCAGCTGCCCCTTCCTTTTGTTGGATATGTTGAGTTTGAGGTGTCTTCAGGACATACAGCTAGATACATCTAATAAACAGTTGGAAATGTGGGACTGAAACTCAGGGGAGAGATTAGGACTGGATATGGAAAGCTGAGAATCATCTGCATAGAGAGGATCGTTGAATCTATGGAAACTTGTAAAATCATTGAGCAAAATAATATAATGGGAGAAGAGAGCCCAGAAAAAAAAGCCTTGGGGGACATCCAGGGTTATCTAGAAGTCATGAGAAATATGATGAGCTCCTAACAGGGAATGAGAAGATAGGAGGAAAACCAGCCAAGAGCAGGTGGAGAGATTGTTCAGTGTCAGAGGCTACAAAAAGATCAGGAAGAATTGAGGACTTAGAAAAGGATGTTGGATTTGGCAATTAAAAGATCAGTGGTAACTTTGGAGAAAGCAATTTTACTTTAGAGAACAGGCTGGAAGTTAGATTGTTAAGGGCTTAAGAAGAGAATGAGAGGGGGGCAGTTAGGTGGCAGCTAGGTGGTGCAGTGGATAAAGCACCAGCCCTGGATTCAGGAGGACCTGAGTTCAAGTCCAGCCTCAGTCCCTTGACACTTATTAGCTGTGTGACCCTGGGCAAGTCACTTAACCCTCATTGCCCCACCAAAGGGGGAAAAAAAAGAAGAGAGTGAGAGGAGAGGAAGGAGGAGGCAATGAGAGTAGATAGCTTTTTTCTAGGAGTTTGGTGAGGAGAGGAGAGAGATATTAAACAACAATTTGAGGGGATGGTACAATCCAAGTAAGGGTTTTCTTTTTTTTTTCTCAAATATTAAATTTTTTTTCATTAAATATTTCTCAATTACACTTTTTAAAAATTTAAACATTCTTTAAAATAAATTTTGAGTTCCAAATTCTCTCCCTCCATTTTGCCCTTCCTCACCCCTTGAGAAGCCAAGAAATATGATATTGATTATACTTGTAAAACATATTTCCATATGTTGCAAAAAAAACCCCAAAACAAAAAAAAATCCAAGAAAAATAAAGAAAGGAAAAAAGGAAGCTTCAGTCTGTGCTCAGAGTTCATCAGTTCTCTCTTTGGATATGGATAGCATTTTTTCTTCATGAATCCTTTGGAAATGTCATGGATCATTGTGTTGACCAGAGTAGTTAAGTCTTTCATAGTTGATCATCATTTACAGTATTACTGTTGTTATGTACAATAATCTGGTTCTTCTCACTTCACTTTGGATCAGTTCATATAAGATGTATAAGGTGATTAAACATCCTAGGGTTTTTTCTTTTAAAAAATTGATTAACTTATTAATTGAGGCAATTGGGGTTAAGTGACTTGTCCAGGGTCACACAGCTAGTACGTGTTAAGTGTCTGAGGTCAAATTTGAACTCAGGTCCTTCTGAATCCAGGGCCGGTGCTTTATCCACTGCGCCACCTAGCTGCCCCAATTAACTTATTTTTAACATTTTTTTTTTTTTTTTAGTTCCAAATTCTCTCCTTCCCTCCTGCCTTTCCTTGACTCACTGGGAAGACAAGCAATATGATATCAATTATACATGTAAAATCATGCAAAACATATTTCCATATTAACCATGCCCCCAAAAAGCAAAAAGAAAGCGAGAAAATTATATTTCAATTTACACTAAGTCTTTAAGTTCTCTCTCTGGAGGTGGGTAGCATTTTCCATTTTGAATCCTTTGGAATTGTCTTGGAGTAGCTAAATCTTTTACAGTTGATCATTGTTACAATATTGCTGTTAGTACCTACAATGTTCTCCTAGTTCTGCTCACTTCATTTTGCATCAATTCATATTAAATTTTTGCAGGTATTTCTGCAACCATCTTGCTCATCATTTCTCTTCTCTTCTCTTATTTTTTGAGGCAATTGGGGTTAAGGGACTTGTCCAGGGTCACACAGCTAGTAAATGTCAAGTGTCTGAGGCCAGATGTGAACTCAGGGCCTCCTGACTCCAGGACTGGTGCTCTATCCACTGTACCACCTAGCTGTCCTGCTTATAACTTCTTTTTCTTTCTTTCTTTCTTTCTTTTTTTTTTTTTTTTTGGTGAGGCAATTGGGGTTAAGTGACTTGCCTGGGGTCACATAGCTAATAAGTGTCAAGTGTCTGAGGACAGATTTGAACTCAGGTCCTTCTGAATCCAGGACTGGTGCTCTATCCACTGCACCACCTAGCTTCCCCTGCTTATCATTTCTTATAGCACATGTTCCATCATTATCAAATACCACAACTTGTTCAGCCATTCCCTAAATTATGGGCATGCCCTCAATTTCTAATTTTTTGCCATTACAAAAAGAGCCACTATAAATATCTTCATGCAAATAGGCCATTTTCTATTTTCTTTGATCTTTTTGAGATACATACCTAGTGGCAGCATCACTGGGTCAAAGGGTATGCAGAGTTTTATAGCATAGTTCCAACTTGTTTTCCAGAATGGTCGGACCAGCTTACAGCTCCACCAACAATGCATTAGTCTCCCTATTTTTCCACATCTTCCAAGTGAGGGTTTTCTAGGGATAGGGGAGACTTGGCCATTTTTGGAGGCAGCAGAGAAGCCAGTAGGAAGAAAATTAAGATTATTAACACATTACATCAGGATAAATGTTTATGGAGTCATGACTAGACATTTTTTTTCACTTGGGGCAAAAACAAGTGAGGGGGTAGAGTGGTAGTGGCCTACAAACAGTTTAGTCACAGGCATCATCAGTCATGCCAGGAGAAGGGGGCTGAAGGGGAAGTTAGGCTGGGGCAAAGGGCGTTAACAGCTATGGCACCTTGTGGATGGGAGTTACTCCATGCAATAGCCAAGAAGGTTGGCAGAGGAACACAACATGGAGAGTGGTCATAGAGGGAAGGAAGCACACCCTAAACCACATGAGAGAGTCCAGAGGCAAAGCCCTTGTTTACAGCACTTGTTACACTTCTTGTTTCTAATGTTTTGAAACCTCTAACATGTTACTATGGTATCCTCAGTGAAAGCAACATGCATGTCACAGAATTTGAGGATTGGAGGGGTCCTCAGTAGTGGGCCAGTCCAACCCATACATGAAGAGACCTTTGGTATAGATGCCTGACATATTTTGTATTTTGTATAGATCTACAGATTTCCAAGTCGCCTACCCCTTCTGAGACTGGTTCATTTCTGTCTTTGTATTGCCGGTGTCTGGCAAATAGTAGGTGCTTAATAAATGCTTGTGAATGGACAGTTAGATTAAAAATCAAGTAATAATGCTAAACCCATGTCTTTCTCTTTTTGTGGATATGGAAATATGTTTATTGATTTAATTCAAAAGTAGCATATAAAATTATGCATTCTGCTGAGAACTTTGATAAGAAATTTGGATAGATGTTTACCAAAGAATGCTATCTAATATAGCGAAAAAGCAGTTGAGTGATACAGTGGATAGAGTGCCAGCCTTGGAGTCAGGAGGACCTGAGTTCAAATTTGGCCTCAGATGCTAGCTGTGTGACCTTGGGCAAGTCACTTAACCCGTTTGTCTCAGTTTCCTCATCAGTAAAATGAGCTGGAGAAAGAAATGTCAAACTATTCCAGTATTTTTGCC
Source organism: Dromiciops gliroides (assembly GCF_019393635.1). Classification (NCBI taxonomy): domain Eukaryota; kingdom Metazoa; phylum Chordata; class Mammalia; order Microbiotheria; family Microbiotheriidae; genus Dromiciops; species Dromiciops gliroides. The sequence continues at coordinate 640,474,870 of NC_057863.1, forward strand.
AAGAAAATCCCAATGGGGTCATGAACACAACTAATTGTCCCCTACCAAGGAAAGGGACAACAAGGGTAATGCATTCCCAATTTTGAAGATGAATTTCATTTTCTAGTCAGAACCTTCTCACCTCCCTTATATAGTACTCTTCACCATACATTGAAATACAGGACAAGGGGCATCTAGGTGGTGCAGTGGATAGAGCACTGGCCCTGGATTCAGGAGGACCTGAGTTCAAATCCAACCTCAGACCCTTGACACTTACTAGCTGTGTGACCCTGGGCAAGTCACTTAACCCCAATTGCCTCACTAAAAAAAAAAAAAAGAAAGAAAAAAAAGAAAAGAAATACAGGACAATAAGAATCCATTTTGGACATCAAAATTTCAATGGACTTTAGCTTCTGAATTATCAAACAGATATCATTAGTTTTATTACTTCTTGGGTGTGTCAGGATGGGATTGGACTAAATGACCTCTGAGATCACTTCTAACTCTCACATTTTCTGACCCTGTTATTTCATCTATAGATGATTCCAGGAAGAAGAAAAGAGTATAGTGTGGGTAGAATGTAAACAAAAGGAAAGGGGTATTAGAAAAATCATCCATACAGATATATACAGGCATAGACAAAAAAAACAACACCACAGAGAATAATGAGGACATGACCAGCTAATAGAATGTAAATAAATTGTGCCTTTAAGAAGCTTGTTAGCCATGTCCAGCTGTTTAATATTTGGATCTACTGTATTAAGTAGATACTAAGATTTACTAAGAGTTTATCTGAGAATACTGAAATCTGAATTGTTAACAAATATTGAACAGATAGTTCTTTCCCACATTTAGGCTTATTAAAAATTTGGGCCTCCTCAGATGGGGGCTCCCTGAGGACATGTCATAAGCAAGACCATATCAAAAAAAATCTCTAAAATCCCCAAATTATCTGGCATCTTACAACAATATCCTTGGATAAAGTTATTTCCTAGGAATTCCTCTTCACTCCTCTGCAGCCATGTCTTTGTTTCTTTCTACAATGGTCTCTTCCTGTGGTAGCTTACCTTTTTGTTCAACATCCAAAAGTAAAGTGACCAGGGGTAAGCTTAGATTGTCCTTGAGGGCAGAGTTTGTCTTTTGCTTCCTTTGTATCCCCAGAATTTGGCACAATGCTTGATACATAATAGGCATTTAATAAATGTTTATTGATTGAGTGGATTATCAAATATCCTTCCTCCCTTTCTCCTTTCCTTCCTTCCTTCATTTATACCTCCCTCCCTCTCTCCCTCCTTTCCTCCTCTTCCTTCCTCCCTCCCTCCCTTCCTTTCTCTCTCTCTGCCTCTCTCTTCCTTCCTTCCTTTTTCTTTTAAAGTTAATTTTTAGTCAATTAAAATCTGCCTTTTTTCCTTCCCTTCCTTTACCTGAAAAAGAAAGTGAAACAACATCACGGTTACAAACTTTATATACAAACATGCATAGTCAAACAAAAGAAATTTCATAGCATTGACTTTGTCCAAAAATAAAAACCAAAACCTATCTTGATCTTCCCTTTTGGTCCATTCCCCTTCTGTCAGGAGGTAGGCAGCATGTATCATCATGAGTCTTCTGGAAGCATGTTTGGCTGTTTCTTTTATCAGAATTCCTACATCTTTCCAAGCTGCTTGTCTTTACAATGTTATTGAGAATGTATGGAGAAATTGTTCTCACGGTCCTGCTCACCTTATGCTGCATCAGTTCATAAGTCTTCTCAGGTTTCTTTGAAGCCATCCTCTTCATCATTTCTCTCAGCACAGTAATATTCCATCCCATTCATATACCATAACTTGTTTTGCTATTCTCCAGGTGATGGGCACTCCCCAGTTTCCAGTTCATTGCCACCACCAAAAAAGTCTTTATATATGTTTTTTGTACATATAGGACCTTTTCCTCACTCTTGTGCTTTGAGTATTATTTCCAGGAATGTTCATTGTTTCCAGATGTACAGACTCTGTGTCCTTTACTGCTATTTTCACAGCTTTAAGATACGTATTCATGCTGATGTCTGGACTTGTGAGTGTTTCATGCATTTATGTTCTGTTTTTCAACTCAGTTTCATGGCTGGACTTCCCCTAAAATCTCACACGCTTCACTCTCTTGGAACTGTTGACCTTTTGGTCTTGCCAAAATGCGGTTGCTGATTCTGTCCATTCCTTTCCGTAGCTGCTGAACAGAAGGCTGAAATCTTCTTCTATTTTAGGGGCTCCATCCTGTTTGAGCTGTCCATTGGTCATCCTTTCCTTACACACATTCTTGAGAATATCTCAGGCACGTGTCAAAGTTATCCTCCCAATCTTCATCCAGTCATCATGCACTGTGTGTGATGAAGAAAATTTAAATAAAACATGCTCCCTCGCTTTCATTATCAGTACAGTAATGACTGACAATTATAGAGCTTCCAAGTTTGCCTAATTGGACACTAGGGGTCAATGCCTGCTGTGGAGTATAAAGCCCCAGCCTTCCTTGTTAGGTTATATTTGCAAAGCTCCTTAAACATATTGACTTATTTAATCTTTGCCTTTTGAGGAAGGTTGCTCATATGAAGGTAGTTCATATGATCATATACTCCTGAGAGCCACTCTGCATTCAGCACTGAGAGCCTCCAACATCCTTATTCTTGTTGTTGTTGTTGTTGTTGAGTTATTTCAGTCATGCCTGACTCTTTGTAACCCTATTTAGGGTTTTCCTGGCAAAGATACTGGAGTGGTTTGCTATTTCCTTCAACTCATTTTACAGATGAGGAAACTGAGGCAAATAAGTGACTTGTCCAGGGTCACACAGCTAGTAAATGTCTGAGGTGATCTGAGGTCTTTCAGACCATAGGCCTGGTGGTCTCTCCACTGTACCAACTCACTTTGCAATGAAGAAACCAAACCCCACCCTGGAGGCTGAGTAATTTACAAAGTCACAGAGACCAAAGAGAGTACTGTGAGTGAGGCAACAAGCATTTTACTTGTGTGAGGATACCAAAAAAACAATTTGGCTGGAGGCTCCATAAGATGAGGAAACCCAGATTTATCAACCAAATCAATCTCCCCCTCCATGCCCTATAACTACTCATTCCCCAAATTCCTCCACCCCCTTTCCCACCTGCGTATTGACTTAGTCAAGTTTGGAATGTACCCCCCAAACAGAGACCCAAGAAACCAGGAATTTTTGTACCTGGGGCAAGGGTAGGGTGTGGAAGTGGGGAGGAGAAGAAATGGTTCGCTTGGAGTGTGTCAAGTGAGCAGAAGGTACATGCTGTGACACACAAAGGGGTTCTCAAGCTGGTGCTGAGGAGATAGTATGGGTCAGGATCTAGGAAAGAAAATGTTCCCAGCCTTCATTGAGGGGGTGGGAAGTGAAGCGGGATATGACCACCAGAGGAGAGAGGGGAAGAAGGGTCCATTTTGAGGGTTCTAGCTATTGGAACCCTCTAAATTTTAGTACCCTGAGGCAGAGCCCCAGTTGCTTTTTCCTAGTTATAGCTCTGCCCCCAACACCCCATCTCAACCTGCTGAAGTCCTTCCCCTCATTCAGTAATGCCCAGTTCTCAGATGCCGCCTCCAGCAGGAATCACCCCCCGCCCAAGCTGGACTTCTCCCACCTCAGCTCTCCCCTGGTGCTTTCTTTGGTCTTTCTCTCTCATCACAGTCTTTATCATAATTCATTTTATGGTTATCTGTGTTGTGTATGATCTACCCTGGGGACATTGTGACTCTGGAGGAAAGAAATGCTATCTGATTTGCCAAGTATGCCTGGCCAGGACAGATCCACACACACAGCAAGCAATGAATAGATATTTGTTGAATTCAAGTAAAATCCAAGAAGGTGACCTAATTGGTATGAATTTTAAGAGTCTCCCCTTAGATGCTGGGCCTCCTGCTCAGACCAGGAGCCCCCTGAGGGCAGGATCTGAGTCTCCCCTTCAGACTAGGAGCTTCCTGAGGGCAGGATCTGACTTCTCCCCTTCAGACTAGGAACCCTCTGAGGGCAGGATCTGGGTCTTCTCAGATGGAGGCTCTCTGAAGAAAGGACCCTGTCTTCTCTTAAACCCGGGAGCTTCCTGGGGGCAGGTACTACGAGTCCAGCTCAGACTGGGGCTCCATCAAGGCAGGGGCTGTGTCTCTTTTTCAAACCTGAGACTCCACTAGAGTAGGAAATTCTCCCTTAGTTGCCCTGGGGGCTATCACAGGTGATCTTCCCGTAAGATTGGTTCATGAACCCTCCCCGTCAGAGTGGGGAAAGGAGGGGGCAGAGATGCCACGAAATCCTATGTCTGACAATGAACCTCATCTTTCCCCAAACATCTCCCCTTTGGGGAGTTTCACTATTACTGTGGAAGGCACCACCAGCATGTTCCCAGTCAGCCAGGCTCACAGTCTGGGTGTTATCCTCATCTCCTCCCTCACCCCCCACATACCCAACCTCTCACCAAATCTTATCATTTCCATCTTCATATCTCTCACGATGTCCCCTTCTGTCCTCTCTTGCAGCCATCACCTTTGTATAGACCCTTGTCACTTCTCACCCTGGGCCATGGTAATAACTTCCAAGGGGATTTTCCTAGAGTGTAAACCTAAGCATGTCACCTCCAAATCAATAACTCCAATGGCTCCCTATTACCTCCAGAATCAAATATGAACTGTTCTCTTTAATATTAAAAGTTCTTCACAACCAGGTCCCTTTTAACCTTCCCAATCTTTTTATTCTTTACTACCTTCCACACTTAACACTTACTGGCTGTGTGACCCTGGGCAAGTCACTTAACCTACTTGGTCTCAGTTTCCTCATCTGTAAAATGAGCTAGGGAAGGAAATGACAAACCATTCCAGTATCTTTGCCAAGAAAACCCCAAATGGGGTCATGAAGAGTCAGACACCACTGAAAATGACCGAACAACAACTTCTCCACTCACTCTAGGATCTAGCCATACTGGTCTACTGGCTGTTCCTCAAGCACAACACTATCTCACATCTCCATGCCTTTGCACTGGCTATGCCCCATAGCTGGGATGCTTTCCCTCTTCACCTCCCCTCTCAGAATCCCAGACTTCCTTTAAGACTCAGTTTCACTCCAATTGAGAAATGGTCAAAAGATCGGAACAGGCAGTTTTCAGAAAAAGAAATCAAAGCTATCTATTGCCATATTGAAAAAAAAAAGTTCTAAATCACTATTGAATAGAGAAATACAAATTAAAACAACTCTGAGGTACCACATCACACCTATCAGATTGGCTAATATGACAAAAAAGGAAAATGATAAATGTTGGAGAAGCTGTGGAAAAATTAGAATGATAATGCATTGTTGGTGGAGTTGTGAACTGATCCAACCATTCTGGAGAGTAATTTGGAATTGTGCCCAAAAGGCTATGGGACTGTGCATACCCTTTGACCTAGTAATACCACTACTAGGTCTGTATCCCAAAGAGATCATAGAAAAGGGAAAAGGACCCAGATATACAAAAATATTCCTAGCAGCTCTCTTTGTGGTGGCAAAGAATTGGAAATAGAGGGAATGCCCATCAATTGGGGAATGGCTGAACAAGTTGTCGTATATGAATGTAAGGGAATACTATTTTGCTGTAAGAAATGATGAGCAGGCAGATTTCAGAAAACCTGGAAAGGCTTAAGTGAACTGATGCTGAGTGAAGTGAGCAGAACTGGGAGAAAACTGTACACAGTAATAACAACATTGTGTGATGATCAACTGTGATAGACTTGGCTCTTCTCAGTAGTGCAATGATCCAAGATAATTCCAAAGGACTCGTGATAGAAAATGTTCTGCACATCCAGAAAAAAAGAACTGTGTATTCTAAATGCAGATTGAAACATACTGTTTCTACTTTTTGGTTGTTTTTTTTTCTTTTTCGAGGTTTTTCCCTTTTGTTCTGATTCTTCTTTCACAACATGACTAATGCAGAAATATATTTAATGTCATTGTACATATATAACCTATATCAGATTGCTTTCTGTCTTGGGGAGGGGGGAGAGAAGGGAGACAATTTGGAACTCAAAATCTTATGAAGATGAATGTTGAAAACTATCTTTACATGTAACTGGAAAATAATAAAATACTTTTATGATTATATAAAAAAAGACAGCTTCGATCCCACCTTCTGTAGGAGATACTAAAGCCCCTCTGGGACTACCACACATCTTATCTATATCCATCTTGTATGTATAGGTTGTCTCCTTAGAATGTCAGTCCTTTGAGGGAAGGGACTGTTTCTTTTTGCTTTTCCTTTGTGACTCCAGTGTGTGACTTTGTAACCCAGTGCCCGGCACTTGCTCAGTACGTAATGAATACTTTTTGTTGATTGATTGATTTTATAAATGAAGGCTGGATGGCAGGAAGCCCAGTTAGGAGGCTAGTATACCAGTCTAAGCTAGAGCTAATGAGGGCCGGGACTAGTCTGGAGGTTGAGGGACTAGAGAGGAGGGGAGGGACACAGTGGATATTGTCAAGAGTAGAGTTAGTAGGACTTTGAAACTGGTTGGTTTGTGAGCACAGCGTGAAGGAGGGAAGAGTTAAAGCAGTCTTAAGTTTCCAGGCTGGCTGCCTAGGAGGGTGATGGTGAAGTGATAGGGAAATCTGGAGAGGCAGGTTTGGGGAGGGCACCATCATAAACTTGAGTTGAGACATGTTGAATTTGAGGTGTGGGGGATGGAATGACATCCAGGGATTGATAGAGATTTGAGAGTCATTGGTACAGAGTGCGTAGCTGAGGGCTATGGGAGTGGAAGAGATTACTACAGGAAAAAATGCATAGAGAAGGAAAGAGGGCCAAAGAGAGAGGCTTGCTGGGATGCCTACGTGTTGGGGGGAAGGAGAAGAAGGAGGTTGTGAAGGAATCACAGAATGTCAGTCAGCTGGGTCCCCACAGGCTATCTAGCCTCACCCACACCTGAGCAAAGATCCTCTCCAGAGCATGCCTGGCCTGATTCAGGCTGCACTGGGAACTCTGGTTTGAGACTGAACTTGTAGAAAATCTGACAATTAATAAAAGGAGGTTTTATCCAACCATTGCAAGGGAAAGATACCCTGACCATGGAAAGGATAGGAAGCTAGGAAACAGAATTGATTCATTTGGGTGTAGGCTCCCTGTCCCTGTGTTGCCCAGGATGGTGTGCTGGTCAGAAGCTTTTGGGAGGAGTCAGGTGACTCCTCAGAAAATCCACTGGAGACATCAGTTTCAGTTAGTCAATTAATCAAGCATTTATTAAGCACCTACTATGTTCCAGGTAATGTGTTGGATATTAGAAATATACAAAAACAAATCTGAAACAGTCCCTTTCCTCAAAGAGTTTACATTCTCTAAGGGGAGATATCATGGATGGATATAGGCATGAAACCAGCTTGCAATGGCTCAGGAGAGCTGATTGTTAAATTTTCAGTGTGATCGTTTACACCTCAGAAATTGGCGAACCTTACAAGTTAAGGCTTGATTCATTCTTTTGTTGATCATATAGACTTAAGAAAGTGATGGAGAAAATATAAATTATGCAGATTAAAGTTTAAAATGTATCCCATGGGTATACTCCCCCAACCCCAGAGCTGATTGTTAAACATCATACCATAAAGGTATGTACAAAATAAATGCAAGGCAGTCTTGGGGGAGGCACAAGCAACTGGGTGGTGATGGTGATGAAACTTAGGACCACTGGGGCACAAATGGTGTTTTCATCCCTGCTCTCCATGTAAGGCAAAGGATCCCCAGGAGAAAAGTTAATTTGGAAGGTGAAGAGTTGGTTAAGAATATGGTGTCTGTCACAAAAAGCTCAATATCAATAGGATATAAAAGTTCATATCAGAGAGAGAGAGAGAGAGAGAGAGAGAGAGAGAGAGAGAGAAGATAAGGAGATGACACCTTTTACATTTGTGGCGAGGGGGAGAATTCTTAACAACCGAAAGACAGAAGAGATCACACAAGATAAAAATAAGTACTTTTGGGTTGTATGAAGTTGAAAAGCCTTTATATGAACAAAATCAAAATACTTAGGATAAGAAGGGAAACTCCTAATGGGGGAAATCTTTGCATCAAATATCATAGGTATCTTAGAGACCACTAAGTCTGAACCTCTCATTATACAAATGAGGAAACCAAGGCACAGAAAAGTTAAGTGACTTGCTCAGGATCATACAGCTAGTATCTGAGGTGAGATTTGAACCCAGGTCCTCTTTTCTCCAAGTCTACCCCTCTATACCACACTCCAAGTTATATAGGAAATGAACACAGGGATATAAAACTGAGTCACTCTTCAGTGAATAGTCAAAAGATATGAATCGCAAATTGTTCACAGTTTATGAAAGCTCAGTCCAAATCAAACTGAAGATGAAAATAGCTCCAAAGCTTCTTCTCACACCTGGCAAATTCACAGAGATAGCAAAGCATGGAGATAGTCAATGCTGGAGGGGCTGAGGAAAGATTGGCCCATGAATATATTCACAGTGAAGCTGTGAGTTGTTCTGGAAAGCACCTTGGAACTATGCTAAGAAAGTGACTAAAATGTCACGCCATTTAAGCCAGGGATCGATCCTACTTCGAGGTACATATCTCATGAATAGGTCAAAAACAGAAAGAATGACCCTATGTAAATGGGACCAGTTAGGTGGTACAGTGTTTAGAGCCCTGAGCCTGGAGTGAGGAAGACCTGAGTTCAAATCTGCCCTCACACACTTAGTAGCTGTGTGACTTTAGACAAATCATTTAAGTACTGCTTGTCTCAATTTCCTCATCTAAAAACCAGGAATATTAACAGTACCTACTGCCTCCCATGGTTGTTGTCAGGATCAAATGAGATAATAATTGTAAAGTACTTAGTACAATGCCTGGCACAGAGAAAGCACTACATAAATGTTATCTATTGTTATTAGCTGTTATTATTTATAATTAGCTATTATTATTGTTATTATTAGTTCTCAACAGAAGAATTGCAAAGTTATCAACAACCATGTGAAAAAAGTCTCTAAAACATTAATAATAAGAAAAATGCAAACCAGAATAACCCTGAGCTTTCACTTCATATCTTGTAAATTGTCAAGGATGACAAAAGATGGAAATAGTCAATTTTGGAAGGGGTCATGGGAAGACAGGCACACTGATGCATAGTTGGTGGAGTTGTGAATCAGCACAACCATTCTGGAAAGCAATTTGGAATAAAGCTAAGAAGGTGACTAAAATGTCCATATCTTTTGACCCAGAGATTTCATTGCTGGGATTATATACCAAGAAGTCCATTAAAGAGAAAGTCCCCACATATACCAAAATATTTATGGCCATACTTTGTGTGATAGCAAAGAATTGGGAACAAAGTAGATTTCCATCGATTGGTGAATGGCTAATCAAATTGTGAATGTAATAGAATAAAAGACACTTTAAGAAAGGAGGTATGTGATGAAAGCAGAAAAGCATGAGATCTACGTGGACTGATGCAGAGCAAAGAAAACAGAGTCAAGCAAACAACATGCAGAATGACTACAACAAAGGAAATGGAAAGAACAACCACATTCAAAAACAAATAATAAATGTTGCAAAGTTACAAAGAACAAGTGGGACTTAAACGAAGAGATATGAGAAGACACCTACCCTTTCATGGAGGTGGGAGGTCCACAGATGTCACATATCGTGCATGTTTTTGAACTTTTTCAATGTATTGACCAGTTGTGCTGATTTTTTCTTCTTCCTTTTAAAAATTGTATTAAAAATACTATTTGTTATATGGTATAGCTCCCTGGGAAGGAGAGAGACACTGTGGCAAAATATGATATAAGAAACAAGAGGGCAATAACATTTATTTGAAAAAAGAAAAATATACCTCCTTTACATATTCTGTTAGACATGGCTGAAATACTACTTGTTTTTGCTGAAACACTTCCCACCCACCCCCCTTTTTATTTAAGTCTGCAGTGATGGCTCAAGGGGAAGGGGAGGTAGAGCAAGGAAAAGATATATTCAGAAATTAATAAGATACTTAAAAAACCCCAAAGTACTAGTTCTGTGACCCTGGGCAAGTCACTTAACCCTGATTGATTCCCAAAATGGCTGACTTCAATTACCCAGACATCTTTTGGAACTTTCTTCCTACCAGAAGCTGAGCTGCTAATAACTTCTTGACTTATCTTCCCATCTCTTCCTTCTGTTGGAAGAACCAAAAAGAAGGAATCCAATTTTGGATCTGATTCTTGCCAACAAGGAGAAGCTGGTTGCTGGGCAGAAATGATGGAGACCTTGGGGGAGATAACCACTATCTTCTCGAGTTTGTGATAAAGAAGTGAGGAAAGTCAGGTACAGTTTGACATACACCCTTTTTGGGGAAAGAACGGGTTTCAAAGGGTTCAAAGGATCCCATGAACTAAAATCCTGCTGTGACAGCAATCTGCCCACGAGGAGACGTGAAACTCTCAGGAAAACAATTCTGATGATAAGAAAGCATAGGGATTGTCTTAAAAGACACGTGGATGCACAGGGAGCTCATAATTGACCTTTTCCTAAAGTTACATACAGAAGATGAAAACAAGGGCAAATAGGAGAGGTTTTGATTCAGTGAACTCAAATAAGCATTTATTAATCACCTACTGCATGCCAGGTAGCATTCCAGGCAATAGGGACCCAAAGACAGAAACATCAATAGCGGCAGCACAGTCTATAAGAATAATGTCAAGGTGTTGGTGTTCAGAGTGAACCAAGGCTGATAAGGAAAGCCAAGGGATGACAAAAAGTTCTTGCTATTGTTGTTTTAAGGTATAATGAGAAAAAGAGGACCACAATAGTAGGAATCAGGCCTCTGCTTCGGGAGGACAGATCAGTAACTGAAAAGAGAGAGAAGGGATAGCTTTTCCACTTTAATTTTGGTTCTGTTTTCTCTGCCAAGGAGAACGACCTTTGCACTAGAGATGTCAGAACCAAAATGACTGAGTGGGAGCTGATAGAAGTGGAGAGGACCTCAGAGAGTCCCTTAATGAATTCTCATCACTCAGCCGCACTACACCACATCTTCCAGGGCTGGAAGAACCGGCAAGCTGCTCTGCTGTTGTTAGGGCTATCTGAAGGATCTTGGAGGACAGGAGAGACAGCAGGATTGGAGAAGGGGGGGAAAGAGGGAAGAGAACAGAAACTACAAAATTACCAGGCCCATAAACTTGGCTTCAATTTCTAGGAATGTGATATAATATGTTATTAAAGAAATAGGGGGTGGGGCAGCTAGGTGGCGCAGTGGATAAAGCACAGGCCCTGGATTCAGGAGGACCTGAGTTCAAATCTAGCCTCAGACACTTGACACTTACTAGCTGTGTGACCCTGGGCAAGTCACTTAACCCTCATTGCCCTGAAAACAAACAAACAAAAAACTCAAAAAACAAAATAAAAGAAATAGGGTCTGTAACACAAGTGGCCAACAGAGAGTCAACACGGAAAGCAAAGGTCACACCAGACCAAGAGAATTTCCTTTTAGGTCAAGGTCGCTAAGTTGCTGGGCTAGGGGAAGGCTCTGTCTGGAGTTTACCTAGATTTTCAGCAAAGCTCCTGACAAAGTAGCTTGTTTTTTCTGTGGAATAGTGGAGAGGTGGGGGCTAGAGGGTAATATAGTCAGACAGGTTTGGAATTGGTTGAATGACTTGTTGTTTATCTTATGCTTCATTCTCCAAGAGGACCATGACATTGAGGTGCTGTCATGACTTGCACTGAATTAGATTTAAGTGAGGGAGGGCTGTGCAAGGTCACCAGTTTCACTCTCTCCTCTGGAGCCCATTGGAGTCCAGAGGCAGTGGGAGACCTTGGCCTTTTTAGTCTAGGTCTTTCCTTTGTACCCGGACGAAGCACCTGGAGGCCGGGATGTTAGGGCGGCAATGAAAGGACATAGGGGTGTTTAATCTGGAGAAGGTGGAGTGGGGGCACAATAACATCTTCACTGTTCCAGGAAGGATGGGTGGAAGTTCCTAAGAAGTCAGCTTAGGGTTGACATAGAGGAAAAAAACAACACCCCTTTTTTTCTTTTTCTTTTTGGACTAGACTTATGGTTTCACTGGTAAAGGAAACTCCTGGTGTAGAATCTCTCTGTGTTATTAATGTGCAGGTTGACACTTGTTTGAGAACTTGGAAAGAGAGTTACCCAATCATGTGGGATTCCTATAGGCTGCCCTGACATTCCCGGTCACTTGAGGTCCTTAAGCAGAGTCTGCATGATTCACAGGCTTTCCTTCTACAGACAGCAGTCATTTTTGGTTTTTTTTTGTTTTTTTTAGGCAATGGGGGTTAAGTGACTTGCCCGCGGTCACACAGCTAGTAAGTGTCAAGTGTCTGAGGCCGGATTTGAACTCAGGTACTCCTGAGTCCAGGGCTGGTGCTTTAACCACTTCGCCATCTAGCTGCCCCGACAACAGTCATTTTTAAGTCATAACCAACTCTTCATGACCCCATCTGGGCTTTTCTTGGCAGGGATCCTGGAGTGGTTTAGTCATTTCCTTCTCCAGCTCATTTTACAGCTGAGGAAACTGAGGCAGACAAAGTGAAGTGACTTGCCCAGGGTCACACAGCTAAGAAGCGTCTGAGGTCTGATCTTTACTCTGGTCTTCCTGATTGCAGTCCCAGTGCTCTGTGAACTATGACGCCACCTATTGGCCTGATAATAGTAACAACAACAATTATTACTACTACTACAACAGCTAGCATTTAAACGGCGCTCTAAGGTTTGCAAAGCACTCTACAAATATCTATTTGAACTTCACAACAACCATGGGAGGTAGGTGCTATTATACTGTTCTATACTATTCCTTGAGCCCAGGCTAGGCCTTGGAACGTTGGTCAAAGTCACAGGGAAGGAGGGCCGCTTGCAATGGATGGATAGAAGGAGGGTTGGGTAGGTGGATTCTGCCTCCGATACGTGGTAATAGGTGCTATTATATTCATTTTACAGATGAGGAAACTGAGGCAAACGAAGATGAACCAGCTTGCCCAAGGTCACACAGGGAGTGAGTATGGGAGTCAGGACGGGGCCCTGCCTTTGAGAACAGCACATACTCTGTATAATTGGAGGAAGAGGGAGGAAAGACTGCTGGGAAAGAAGGCAGAGGGGACCCTGACTTTCATAGCCAGAAGGGGTCCCCAACTTCTCCTGGATGACTTGGAGAGGCCCAGAGCAGGGTCTCCTCCTCTGGACGGAGGAGCCTCCATCCCTCCTGGCTCAAGGGCCAGGGGGCTTCACTCCTCTGCTTTCTCCCTCCCGAGCCCCAAGGCCTCTGTTTGTTTTTTTTCTGGAACCAGAGTTGCCTCAACCCAGATGCAGCCTTCCCCGGGAGCGGGGAGAGCAAAGCTTAGCAGGAAGAGGGGAGCTGATAAGGGATGAGGTATCTGGCCAAGGGTCCTGGCTTCTGAGAACAGCTTCCTGTATTTACAGGAAGCTCTGATACTAGTGGCCACACTCTTGGGTAAACACGGCTCTAGGCAGCAGAAAATGAGAGAGGCTGATAACCACCCCCCCTCATCTCCCCTTTTTGGCTTCTATTGGGAAATAACAAGGTTTAGTGGCTGTTTGGTCACAATTGCCTGTCTCTGGGGAGCCAGGTATCCTGGGAAGCTCTCATGGAAGGCAAGGCACTCCAGACTTCCCAAGGGGAGTGAACCACTCCTTCCCATGGCCCCTGGCTCTCTTGGACTGATGCCATTGGAAGCTAGGAATTAGTGATACCACACTTGTTAAATTCCCCTGCCTATCCCCCAACCCCATACCCACCCCTACCCTCCAGGTAAGTCACAGACAGCAGCCGAGGCCCTCCCAAAGGTGGGTTGGATATCTTTTCCAAATACAGGAAGGAGTAGGGAGGGAGGTGTATTTGTCTCCATTAGACAGATGGGAACATTGACACCAGCATGAGACCATCTCTACTTTCCAGCACTTTCCCCTTGTGCAGGCATAGGACCTGAGTAATGAATATACATGAGGATGCAGGCCTCTTTATTTAGGGGAGAAACAGGGAGGGAAGGGGCCTTAGTTCTAGTCTCCCAGCTTATAAGGCATGGGTCCTTGGAGGTCAGAAGAGAAGGAATCATAGTTAGCCTGGACCTACATTGGGGAGGGAATTGATGGGGGACTCAGGAGGAGCTCACCTGAGAAGAAACCGACTGTGTCATAATCTCTTATTTTAACTGATTCTTGCTCAGTAGATGCTAAAGTCTGATTCACCTTCTGAGCACCCTGGGGTAAAGTCCCAATGACCTCACCTTAGTTACAGTTCTAATCAGAAGCAGCCCTGCCCCTATCTAGGATGTACTCTTAGGAATGTTTCTAGAAGCTTCCAGGCTAGGAATTTCCTGGCAGTTAACCTTACACAATCTGGCTCCCCCTCCTCTGTTCCAAATCTCATCTGGCTGGCCTGAGGAGCTCTTCTTGTCTCAAGAATATTCCATGGTTCCCTAGTGTCCCCAGGATAAATGCCCTCAGACCCAAACTACCATTCTGGCTTTGTTTCCCATTTGTTCCTCTTCACAAACTCTAGAATCTGGCCAAACTGGACTCTTTCCCCATCCCTGAACATATCCCCAGGGAGGAGAAAAAGTAGCTTGTGGTCTGGGTCCTCAGGAAGCAGGTCACAAGATGTGTGGGCCCCTTCTCTGGTCCACTTGGGGGGGGGGGGGAGTAGGAGATAACCCACAGCTGTGCTGTGCTGTCCTAAGGAGCTGGAGGGGACGATGATTCTGGGAAGAAAAATAGCCCCATATCCTGGCAGCGGCACCCCTTCCCCCCCATTTACAGAGCTAGCCTCTTCAGGGGGTTGCCAGGCCCCAGAGTGGGTGGGTGGGGCTTCCTCAGAGCCCTGTATGTCGGGCCCCAAGCCCTCCTCTTCCTTTCCCTAGAGTCTTTGCCTGAGAAATGCCCAGCTTGGTGAGCAGAGGGGGCGGAGTGAGGCTGGGGATGGGGTAAGAGCCGGGGTGGGGGGGACTCTGTCTGACTGGTAGAACATCTGGCTGGCTCTTAAATCCGCTTCAGCTTCTTGGGAATAACCGGTGGCTGGATGGGCATGGAAGGCAGCTGCATGTCAGGCTGGAAGAGATAAAAGGTGGTCAGTTCCCAGGACCAGGCCTGCCTCTTTCTTTCTGCTAAGGTCGGACAGGACTTAGGTCTGATCCGAGGCCATCGCTCGGCCCTTAGTAAATATACCTTGTTTCCTAATGGGCCATTCTTGCCCCCATGCCCAATAAATCCGGCCTCAGACACTTCCTAGCTGTGTGACCCTGGTCAAGTCACTTCATGTTTCCCTCAGTTTCCTCATCCGTAAAATGAGGCGGAGAAGGGAATGGCAAAGCATGCCAGCATCTTTGCCAAGACGTGATGAAAGTCGGATGTGACCAATAAAACAGTAGACAGAAGTTTCAGAGGACTGGGCCCAACTTTCTTGCTCTGTGTTACTCCCAGGCGCTAAGCTCCCTGAGGGCAGGGCTCAGGTCTGTCCCTCCTCTGTCTCCCTCATCCTGTAAACTCCTCTGTGCTCTTCTCCCAGACCTCCCCATCAGAGTTCAGACAGATCTTTCTTCCCTTCCTCCTCTACCCCAAACCACATTCCCTGCTTGAAAGTCAGGGGCAGGACAGAGTCCCTGTGCTGGAGTGAGGGAGGGGAGAAGGACACGGAAGTCCAGGAGCTGAGAGCCAATGGGATAACCTCCTCTTCCCATACCTTCTGCAGGTGGAATAGACACGTCTCATAGTCCTCCACCTCTGAGCAGGCCACCAGGATTGGTTCCATTAGGTTGCCTAAGTAACACAGAGTGGGTGAGTGGGGCATGGGTTGGCAGAGTGGTGCTGTCCTTAGGTCACCCCTCCCCTCTCTACATCCGCTCTACCTGTCACTTCAAACTCCAGCCTCCCGAGAATGGCCGACTTCTCCTGAGCCCGGATTCCTGCCCGAGGGAGTTTTCCCTGTGGAGAGGAAGAGGGACATTTTGGGATGCTGCCTCTCATTTGCCTGTGTCTGCAGGCAGAGCCCTGGATTTAGAGTCAGGGAGACCTGGGTTTGAAACCTACTTCTGACATACACTAAGTGTGTGACCCTGGACAAGTCATTTATCTCTGACCCTCATTTTCCTCTTCTATAAAATAAGGGACAATCACAGTGCTTTGGTATAGGACCTGGCCCTCAGGGCTGTGAGGACCAAATGAAATGATGTCTTTAAAGTGCTTTGCAAACCTTAGAATGATGTAGAAATGGGAGCTATGATTATCATCTACAGAGTTTGTCCCCAGCCTTGCTCATACACACCCTCTTTGCTTCTGGGAATTACCTCCTATCTGCTCACTCCTCCAAGAAGCCCACCTTGATTCCTTCAGCCCCCATTCATTGCTTCCTCCCCTGAGTCCTGACAGCATTTAACCCGCACACCTTTTCTCTTGAGTTCCCAGAAAGAGTCATCTGATAGCTCCCCCCATCCCCCAGTAGTGAACTTCCTGAGGGCTCAGCCAAGGCCTATCTCTCTTCCTTTTCCTCCCAAACTGTGAGGTCTCTGGGGGCAAGGACTGGTCTCATTCCTCTTTTACCTCTGTCCAAGACTGTCCCCGGCTCTTTCCTCCAATACAGCCGAGGTCAAGGTTATCCTGACGAGGGGGTCAGGGGGCCGGGGGCAGGCAAATGTGATTGAACGAGAAAGACAGAGACAGACAGAGACAGAGAAACAGAGACAAAGAAATAGAGACAAAGATAGAGACAGACAGAGAGACAGAGCTGGTGCTCCTTGATTAGTTGTTAGCCCTTTGTTCTTTTCTTGGTTTGGGGTCCCTTTAATGACCTCCCCATTGTGGGCATTAAGAAAGCCCTGATCCCTGGGGCCCCTGGGGGCCAGAGGTAATTCTCTACCTGGTAGATGAGGCCAGAGTCTCCAGGGCTCAGAGACAAGAACACCAAGTTCTCGGCAAACAGAAGCAGGAGGCGATCTTGAAACTCCTATAGAAAAGACAGTGTGAGAGAAGGCTGCAGTCCAGGGGCCCCACAGTAGCCTGGGACTGGCCGGGGAGCCTGACCCGGCCCTCAGCTCCCTCCCTGACTCTATGCGTGGGTGGCTCTGGGCAGGTCACTGTCCTCTCTGTATGTCACTTTGGTCACCCACATGATGGGGACCACAATACTCGGGAATCCTCCCCTTCCATGACCATTCTGAGAAAAAGACTGTGTAAGCTGTAATAATGCTATTCGTGGTTGTCACTTTGTATGTTTCATAGATAAGGGAGGGTAAGGCAGTGAAAAACATTTTTTACAAATAAAAATCCATTCTGTGACATCATTGGTAATAGTCTGGGAGGTGGTGCAGGGGACAGTCCAGGGGAGTCCCTTGGAGGCCTCTTCCTTCCCCCCACCCCCAGCAGATCACTCACCCTGGAGCCCACATAGGCCACCTGGACGGGCATCAGAGCTTGCATTGGCCCCAGGTGCTGGATGGGCTTCCCTTCCCACTGCTGGATGGGAGAGCAGAGGAGGCGACTTCGGAGCTCTTGCCTCTTCCAAGGTTCATCACAGGGAACCTGCAGGACCCCTGATCAGGGTGTCTGGAGGGCCCACCCCTCCCCTCCTCCCCCTTTGCCTAACTCAGCCCAGCGTGGGACATGGGACCCAGCATGTAGCTTCCAGACTCTGCTCCTCCAGCCAAGCCCAGCCTGGGAACCAGGATGGAGGGCCTAGCCCCGCAGCCCAGGCCTAGCTCCCCCTTGCCCAGTCTCCCAGCTCAGGCCCCAGCTCAGATCTACCCCAATAATCTAGCCTAGCCTGGGAACCAGGGGCTAAGATCCAGGACCCAGCCTCTAGCCTTGTCCCTCCAGCATAGCTCATCTTGAGACCAGGGGTGCAGGATCCATTCTTCCAAGACTCAGCCCCACTCTTCAACCTAGCCCAGTCCCAGGCCCCAGGCCCCCAGACGGGAACCTAGATCCCAGGATGCAGACCAAGCTATCCTGATACCTAAGCCCAGAGCCAGCCTTTCAACACAGCCCTGGTCAGCCTACTAGCATTCACCGGAGCCAAGGAGCCCCAGACCAAGCCCCTAGCTCAGCCCCAGGCCTCATGCCTTGGATCCCAGGAACGAGCCCCTAAGGCCCAATGAAGCCCAATGTAGTAGCAGGAATCCTTCAGCCTAGCCCAGTCCAGCCTGGGACCCGTGACCCAAGACTAACTCCCAGTCTATTAATAGGGACCCTCCAGCTTAGCCCAAGCCAGGCCAGGCTGGACGGGACCTAGTCCAACCATCTCCTAAACCTCCTGCCCTCAGGCGGGGTTGGGGGGTGAGGCATGTGGGTGGGATGGGAGCCCAAGTCACCAGGGCCCTGGTTGTCTGAAAGCAGGGGACCTGGGAGGAAGGCGGGAGGGGAGGGGAGGGGAGGCAGGCTCGGGGCCAAGGAAGCTGACAGCTGTTGTTTGATGGAGGCTTCTGGGTCCTAAAGTGGCTCATGCCTGCCCTCTAGTGACGAACACGGGGATCATGTCAGACTAGGGAGAGGACTCAGCCCCAGTGCAGAATGGATTGCCTCGCAGAGTTCGGCCCAGGGCTCCTCTTGGTCCCCAGAGGGTTCTTCTCCAAGCACCCTCTGCCCATGGCCTTCCCTGCAGAGACAGGGCTGGCGGTAATCGCAGCGGCTGGGGCTCTAGCTGCCTTTGGGCAGGCCTTGTCTCCTGTCTGAGCCTATTCCCCTGTCTGTAGAATGATGAGGCTGGAGGTGATCGTCTCTAAAGTCCTCTCCCAGCTCTTGGATGGCCTCCCTCTTGTATCCTCTCAGGCCCCTTGTACCACCTGCCAAGGTCTCCTTGGGCAGAGGCAACTCGGACTAGTGGCGAGTACTTTGGATTAGAAGTCACCTTGAGAGGCAGCTAGGTGGCAGTAGATAAAGCACCAGCCCTGGATTCAGGAGGACCTGAGTTCAAATCCAGCCTCAGACACTTGACACTTACTAGCTGTGTGACCCTGGGCAAGTCACTTAACCCTCATTGCCCCGCCAAGAAAAAAAAAGTCACCTTGGCAGATGAGTGAAGGATGGATTGGAGTTGGAGGAGGGAGAGATTAAAGGCAGGGAGGCCATCTAGGAAGCCATTGGAACAGGCCAGGTGAGAGGTGGTATAACCTGAACAAGATTGCTGGCTGTGTATGGAAGAAAAGTTATGAAATTTGATGAAAATTGGCAATAGATCAGATCCGTGGGGTGAGTGTGACTGGGGGTCAAGGATGGCGCTGAGGCTCCCAGACTGGGTGGGAGGGTGGTGCCCTCAACAGTAATTGGGCAAACTTGGAAGAAGGGAAAGATAAAGAGTTGAGTTTTGGACATGTTGAGGTGGAGGTGCTTATAGAGAGCTGTCATGTTCTGCATATTAGAAAGGCAGCTTGTGGTATGCACCTAGCTCAGAGCAGAGAGAGGACTGGACATTTGAAGTGGGTAGAGATAGT
The DNA here is from genome assembly GCF_019393635.1 of Dromiciops gliroides. Taxonomy (NCBI): domain Eukaryota; kingdom Metazoa; phylum Chordata; class Mammalia; order Microbiotheria; family Microbiotheriidae; genus Dromiciops; species Dromiciops gliroides. Next base: position 640,494,281 of record NC_057863.1, read on the forward strand.
CATGTGCAAAGAGATGCTAATTGAACCCATGGCTGCTGGTGACATCACCAAAGGGGATGGTATAGAGTGGAGGTCGCTGTTCTATTGGACTTAGGAAGGTAAGGACCATTTTTTTAACCCATGTGCCACCTGAAAGCAAGGTCACATTTGTCCCTCTGACTGCCAAACTTCATTATAAAGGGAGAAGAAAAGAAGGTTGTAGGACAAAGACCTGTGGGACCCCCATGGTTAGTGGGCATGGTCTAGATCAAAGCAAAGGAGACAGAAGTGGTCAGCTAAGTAGGGGGGGGAAGGAGGATGGGGTGGGGCAGTCCTGAAAACCCAGAGAGAAGAGAGTATCAGGGAGGAGAGAGTGATCCACAATGCCAAAGACTGAAGAGAAATCAAGTGTGAGAACTGAGAAAAGGCTACTGGATCTGGCAATTAAGAGATCACTGGTGGGGGCAGCTAGGTGGTGCAGTGGATAGAGCACCGGCCCTGGAGTCAGGAGTACCTGAGTTCAAATCTGGCCTCAGACACTTAACACTTACTAGCTGTGTGACCCTAGGCAAGTCACTTAACCCCAATTGCCTCACTAAAAACAAAACAAAAAGGAAAAACAAGAGATCACTGGTGGGGAAGCTAGGTGGTGCAGTGGATAGAGTACTGGCTCTGGAGTCAGGAGGACCTGAGTTCAAATTTGGCCTCAGACACTTGACACTTCCTAGGTGTGTAACCCTGAACAAGTCACTAAACCTCAATTGCCTCACTGAGAGAGAGAGAGAGAGAGAGAGAGAGAGAGAGAGAGAGAGAGAGAGAGAGAGAGAGCACTAGATCACTGGGAACTTTGGAGAGAGGGGTTTGAAGGAGGTCAGAAGCCAAATTGCAGAGAGTGAAGAAGAGAGTGGAAGAAAAGGAAGTGGAGGCACCTTTTGTAGACAGGCTCCTCAAGGAGGTTAGCCACAAAAGGCAGAAGAAATATGGGACACTAGTGGAGATGGATGGATCAAATGAGAGTTTAAGAATGAAGAAGACATGGGCATGTTTGTTGTTTGTCCTTTGTTTTTGAAGAGGGCCAATGACATCCCGAGGGTGATGTCTTGACTTGCATGTGAATTGGATTGAAGTGAGGCAGAGAGGCACAAGGCTGTCAGACTCACTCTCTCTTACAGAATCATGGAAATCTAGTAGCAAGACAGAAGTCAAGATGACTGGCAATGACCCAGGATGCAGTGGGTGACCATGGCATCCACAATGCCTTACCAAGCTCTAAGCACTCCACAGCACCTGCCTCAGCAGCCTTCTTGGCCATTGGAACAAACTGTTCTCATCACCCTAATCATCCAGGGGAAGTCTCATATGCTTGGGGTAGACACCTCCATAATTCACCAATGGGTTTGAGGCCTGTTGGTAGCCCTCAACCTAGTTTAGCTGTCCACCAAAATGGTTTATCCAGGTGTGGCTGCTGTGCATGCTACAGCTTCTTGGAGCCACACGTGAGAGTTGGGTGACAGGTGGACACTAAAGATGGATGAACAGACCTGAAAAGCACTCAACAGCCCTCCCAGCAGAGGTGTTGGTCCTCCCTAAAGAGTCAGTGGACAGGAAGAGACTGAAGATAAGCAAAAAAGTGGGGGATGATAGAGAAGACAATCTGCTGGGGATGGTGGGAAGGGATGGGATCGAGTACATGAAGGGTTGGCTTTGGCCAGAAGAGCCACGTCTCATCAGAAACTAGAAGGAAGGAGGAGATAGTGGGGGATGATGTATGACTGATGTGAGGTGAAGAGGGAAGGAAAAAGGGGAGCTCATGAAGAATGGTCTCCATTTTTTCAGGGAAGTCTAAGGCAAGGTCTTCAGCTGAGAGGGTGAAAGTGCCAAGGGAGGCTTGAGGAGAGACAAGGTTTGGAACACCCTCAGTGGTGAGTGGGATAGCGAATATTTGCCTTGCAATAGTAAAGATCCAGTTGAGTTGAGATAAAGCGTATTTCCAGCATGGTTTAATGATTTCCTTCAGCTCCATTTAGCTGTTTGTGAGTAGGAGTGAAAGAGGAGGATGGTGGGAGTAATCCAGGGTTGGATTGGATATGGTCAACAACAGGACAAGGAGATGGGGAATTCTAGTCTAAAGAATAGCGTAGAGTTGAGCTGGTTCACTAAGGGGTTGTTGAGATAGGGAAGGAAGGAGTATAATGACTACAGGGGTGATGCCTGGGGAAAGAACGGAGAGGTGGGGAGAGTGGAAGTTATGTGAGGATGAAGAGCAGAGTTAGCAGTCATCAGGCAGAGCGAAAATGGAATGATCAAAGATTATGATCAGATCAAGGGGCGTCATAGCCTGTGAACGTGGAAATGGAATAGTATGAGTGACTCATTCACAAGATCGATGGCGTGTGACCATAAGATGAAGGATATGAGCATTCACGACTGTTTATGACTAAGGTGAAGTGGAGGAACAAATCAGGAAAGGTGAGTAGACTGAGAAAGTTCGGGTATTTGAAGGTGTATCAGTATGCATGTTGAAATCCCATAGTTAGGAGGGCAAGGTTGCTTAGTGAAGGTGGAAGAGGGAAAGTCTTAAAGGTGATGGGGAGTAAGGCAGACCCCAATGTATCAGGGAATATGAGAAAAAGCAGAGCCAATATTGGAAAGAGCAATGAGGAAAGTGACTTCATTAGGAGGAAGTCATATCCCAGAGGGGGCCAGAGAATAAATAGGAAGAGTGAGAGAGAGGTTTATTAATTATGCTGTAGGCATTCCAGAGGGCTTTCTATACCGGCTGATCTAGAGTGAAAACACTGGGGTTTAGGGTTGAGGTGGATAGGAGTAAGGAGCAGCCTGGGGAGATGGGGAGCAGGGTTTGTAACTTGGGAGCTGGGGTTTCAGAATCATGGGACTGGGGTGAATATAAGGAGGGAACAGAATGATGATGGCTGAGGAATCAGTCCAGGAAGTATTGGATAGAGGTCTCTTGAGGGAGATATACATAATTAGATTATTCCTTGAGGTCTACCCTTCTAACTCCTTTCCTACTATGACAGGTAGGACGACAGGGGGATGGGACACATCTGGGCACCTCTTTACAACTACGTCACAGAGACTCAGGCTCCCTTTCCCCTCTTCTAGTGTTCTCCCCTCAGTGGTCCTCAGGGATGGAGGCTTCCCCAATTCTCCAAATAGAGACTCACCAGCAGAGACAGGGGACTAGAACAGGGTTCCAAGTTCTGGACTTTTAACTCTTGGATTCGATGCTGGAGCCCAAGAACCCAGAGTCGGCACTTGTCAGGAGTCCCACAGAAGATGGTCCTGGTTTCAATCATGGAACCTGTGGGAGGACCACCCCACTACTGTGTCCAGGGTCCCAAGAGCTTCCAAATCCCCATCTCTTACAAAAAACACCTCAATTGCCCATATCAGGTACAGGGGACCTCAATGATCGGCCCAGGCATTATAAACACTGAATACCCCAATTCACCACCTCAGGCTCAGATGGCTTCAGTCCCTCTTCTGGGAACAATATGGTTCTGGGTCTTCCATTTACTATCTGTGTGAGCTTCGGTAAGCTTCTAGTCCTATTTGTACCTCAATTTTCTCATCTGTAGAATGAAGAGGTGACCAGATGGTCCCTAAGGTCCCTTTGAGATAAAAATTGATGAAATTCTGGTCCTATGGCTTGAATTCTCCATCTAGACAAAGGATTCTTAACTTGTGTGTGTGTGTGTGTGTGTGTGTGTGTGTGTGTGTGTGTGACGGAAGCCTTTGACAATCTGCTGAAGTCTATGGACTCACCATCTCCTCCGTACATTTTCTTGTGACTGAGTCTCCCTACTCACCCAGGCTAGTGACCCACTCATGGACCTGACCCCAGTGCTCATCAGCATGGAAGCTCTGACCTGCTCCATTTCTCTGACATGGGATTGTTTGCCCTTCCTTACACAGACAGGTGTGTGGAGAACACTTTCCATCATATACACAATATCAACAATACTGTGTGATGATCAGCTGTGATAGACTTAGTTCTTCTCAGCAATACAATGATCCAAGACAAATTCCAAAGGACTCATGATGGAAAGTGTTCTCCACATCCAGAGAAAGAACTGTGGACTCTGGATACAGATTGAACCATTCTGTTTCTACTTTTTTTTGTTTTTGTTTTTTCATTTTTGAGGTTTTTCCCTTTTCTGATTCTTCTTTCACAACATGACTAATGCAGAATTATGTTTAATGTGATTGTACATGTATAACCTATATCAGATTGCTTGCTGTCTTGGGGAAGGGAGGGAAGGAGAAAAATTTGGAACCAGAAATCTTATAAAAACAATGTGAGGGGCGGCTAGGTGGTGCAGTGGATAAAGCACCGGCCCTGGATTCAGGAGTTCCTGAGTTCAAATCCTGTCTCAGACACTTGATACTTACTGGCTGTGTGACCCTGGGCAAGTCACTTAACCCCCATTGCCCCACAAAAAAAAATGTGGGGCATCTAGGTGGCACAGTGAATATAAAGCACCAGCCCTAGATTCAAGAGGACTTCAGTTCAAATCTGGACTCAGACACTTGACATTTACTAGCTGCGTGACTCTGGGCAAGTCACTTAACTAACCCTCATTGCCCCGCAAAAGGAAAAACAAACAAACAAACAAAACCAAATGTCGAAAACTATCTATACATGTAACTAGAAAATAATAAAATACTTTTATAATAAAAAAGAATCCCTTTTCTAGATCACAGAGGGCTCTGGTCCCACACCCCAGGCACAGAGGGCCCTGGTTCTTAGTCTTTTAGGCCCATCCCTAGGTACAGAATCTCTTGTTCACCCCAAGAAGAAAGGGGTGGCTGTGATGGCCCAAGAGGCTCTGAGAAAAAGCACTTACCAAAGATGTCAAACCCCGCCTGGCCACTCTGGTGCTCTCTCACCTTCAGCCCTGTGAGAGGAAGAAGGCCCTGCAGGCAGGAATAAGATATGACTTCCACCCCTTTCTGACCCTAGCTGGTCTTCTTGAACCCTTCTGGGGTGCTTAGAGATCTAGGGCCCTGTATGCCCCCAGTTTTCTTCTTCCTATACTCACTGTCCTTAATGGTTAGAACCACAACTGGTAGAGTAAGGAGCTGCAGGGCTGTAACTAACAAGCCTGGGACCTGGGGCAAAGAGCATGAAGCATGACTTTAAGACTCCAGGCCCTTGTCCTATGTCCAGGAGCAGAAACTTCAGGATACAGGTCCTTGTAGGGGGAGTGTCCCAGAACATCAGTCATTGGGGCAGCTAGGTGGCACAGTGGATAGAGCACCGGCCCTGGAGTCAGGAGTACCTGAGTTCAAATCTGGCCTCAGACACTTAACACTTACTAGCTGTGTGACCCTGGGCAAGTCACTTAACCCCAACTGCCTCACTAAAAAAAAAAAAAAAGAACATCAGTCATTTCTGGGAGGGGAAGCCACTTGTCAACTTTCCACTTTAACTGATTATTCTTGCCAAATAGTTTCTAAGGTCAAGTGTAACAAGGGTTGCCTTCTAAGTTTGGGTACCTTGGGACAAACTCCTGATTGTCCCATCTTAGTTATGGCTCTGGGGAAGGGGCAAAGTGAGGGAACTGCAGGCCCTATTTTAGCTTACATTCACTGAAATGTTTGTTGAGGTGACTAGGAGAAAAACTCACCTGGTAGACAAAAGCTTGATGCCCAGGGGCCAGAGACAGAACCAGAATGTGGGAGGGAAAAAGCACCAGGTACCTCTCAGCTGTTTCCTGTTGGGAGAAGTTGGGGGTCTGTTCACACTGGGTGCTGTGTCTGTACATGCTGGCAGAATTTGTCAAGTGAATCCCAAATGGGGTACAAGATCTTTCTCTCAAAACTCTCCCTGGTGAGTTGGGGACAGAAAAAGCCCTCTAGCCAAAATTGCTTTCTTTTGGCCTGAGCCGCTAGGTGGCGCCATAGTGTCAGGCCTGGAAGACTCATCTCCCTGAGATCAAATCTGGTCTCAGACACTTACTGGCAAATCACTTTACTCTGTTTGCCTCAGCTCGTGTCTGAGGCCAGATTTGAACTTAGGTCTTCCTGACTCCAGGCCTGGCACTCTATCTACTGCACCACCTAGTTGCCCTTCTTTATTTTACAGATGAAGAAACCAAGGCACAAGAAAGTGAAATGACTTGCCTACGGTTGCACAGGTAGTAAGAGTCAGCGGTAGGATTTGAACTCAAATCCTCTGACTCTAAAGCCAATGCTCTTTCCACTATTTTTACTGTCTCCAGCTTTAGCTGAGATCTAAAATTTGTGTGCTCATTTTACAGATAGGTACACTGAAATACAGCAAAGAGCAACAGACCCTAAATGAGAAGCTTTTCTTCTCATCCAGGAGTCCAGAGATTGACCTAGGTTGGAGCAGACAGTGTCCATATGGTGGTGCAGGGGCCAGGGCATTATTACCTCTGTGTGACAGCTGTACAATTGGACCATGGAGGACCACAAGACTTCCCCCAAAGAATGTGTGCTCCCCTGCTTCCAGTTCTGGATGGGCTCTGAAAACAGAAATGCTTCCAGCTCCTTTCGGGTCTTACCCCACAGCACCTCCTCCTGGAATCAAACAACCAATCAAGAAGCATGCATTTATTAACCCCCCATTGTGTGCCAGACACTGTGCTAGGAGCTGGTGACCCAGTGTCTGCTCTTGGGGAGCTTCCATTCCATTATGGACACACATAAGCATTCACAAAATACAAAGTGATTTCCAATTTGGGGGTGGGGGAGACAATAGCGATTAGTGAGGGGGTGGAGGTCATAGAAGGTAAGGTTTGAGCCCCTACTGTGTGCTAGGCACTGGGCTAAGTGCTTTATAAATATCATTTCATTTGATCTTCACAACAACCCTGGGAAATAACCTCCATTTTACAGCTGAGGAAACTGAGGCAAACAGAGGTTAAGTGACTTGCATGCAACGGTCACAGTAAGTTGAGTGTGACTGGTTTTGATCCTAGGTCATCATGACTTCGGGCCCAGAGCTCTATCCATGGCGCCACCTAGCGGCCAAACTTTTGTATCTGGGTGGAGTATGGATTTTGGAGAGCAGAGAAAATATGAGACAGAACAATTAGGAAGCTATTGGAATCGTCCATGTTAGTGGTTCTCAGATTTTTTGGTTTTAGGACCCCTTCACATTCTTAAAAATTACTGAGGACCAAACCCTTTCCCCCAAGAAAGCGTTTATTTATGTGGGTTATATCTATTGATGTTTACCATATTAGACTTGTTTTAGGGTTATTTTGAAAATAGTTTTGATGTTGTGGACCCCCTCCCCCAAAAGGGTGTTGGGGAACCCCCAGGGGTCTTTGAACCTCACTTTGAGATCCATTGTTCCGGGGGATGAGAATCTGAACTGTGGTGATAGGTGTTTAAGTAAAGAAAACAGGACTTTAAAGCTCAGGAATAGAGATCAGGCATGATTTCATTAGTACAGGGAACTTCTAGAAGAGGAAATCCACTCTAGTAATACAGCTTGTAGCTGTGTGACCCTAGGCAAGTCACTTAACCCCAATTGTCTCACCAAAAAAAAAAAAAAGAATACGGCTTGGCACCTCCTTCTATATACATGCATACATATATACATATACATGTATATATGTATGTGTGTATGTATGTGTGTATATATATATATATATATTTTTTTTTTTTTGTGGGGCAATGAGGGTTAAGTGACTTGCCCAAGGTCACACAGCTAGTAAGTGTCAAGTATCTGAGGCCAGATTTGAACTCAGGTTCTCCTGAATCCAGGGCCACTGCTTTATCCACTGTACCACCTAGCTGCCCTCTACTCTATGTAGTTTTTTTTTTTTTTTTAGTGAGGCAATTGGGGTTAAGTGACTTGCCCAGAGTCACACAGCTAGTAAGTGTTAAGTGTCTGAGGCCGGATTTGAACTCAGGTACTCCTGACTCTACGGCCAGTGCTCTATCCACTGCGCCACCTAGCTGCCCCAACTCTATGTAGTTTTAAGAAGATTCCCCTGCACATTCAGGTCAACACCTTCTCCATGACCAATCAATCAACATTTTTTAAGCACCTATTGGGATCAGCTAGGTGGTGCAGTGAATAGAGTGCTGGACCTGGAATCAGGAACACCTGAGTTCAAATCTAGCCTCAGATATTTACTAGCTGTGCGACTCTGGGCAAGTTGCTTAGCCCCTATTTGCCTCAGTTCCCCATCTGTAAAATGGGGACAGACTGGAGAAGGAAATGGCAAACAACTCCAGTATCTTTGCCAAGAAAATGCTGTGGAATTTTTTCTCCATGGAGTCACATAGAGTCAGACACAACTGAACAACAAGAAGTACCTACTATGTGCCAGTCACTGTGCTAAGTGCTAGGGATACAAAAAGCGGCAAAAGATGGTCCCTGCCTTCAAGGAATTTACAATCTAATGGGGGAGACAACAAGCAAATACATTTATACAAAGCAAGTCACATACAAGATAAATAGGAAATAATTAACAGAAGAAAGGTCTTGGAATTAAGAGGAGTTAGGGAAAGTTTCCTGTAGGAAGTAGGATTTTAGTTGACACTTGAATGAAGCCTGGGAAGCCTTAAGAGGCTTATGAGTCTTAGCTGCCTAGGGCAGTGAGAGTTCACACACCCAGGATGTGTCAGAGATGGGACTTGGACCTGTTTCATTGGTTCTGAGGCCAGCTCTCTATCCACTATTCCATGCTCCCTTTCATAAACATCAGCTAATGTTATCAGTATCCTCAACAAGACTTGGCAGCTGATTGGATGTAACAGGTGTGGGTGAGGAAGGAACTAAGGATTTCTTTGAGGTTGTGAACTTGGGTTATGGTCAGGATGGTGGTGCCCTCCCACAGAAATAGAGAAGGTTAGGAGCCAGGGAAGATAATGGGTTCTCTTGTGGACGTGTTGAGTTTGAGATGCTTATAGAGATTGCTCAGGAGAGAGATGAAGTTTGGATATATAGATCTAGGAGTGATCTGTGGAGAGAAGATAATTAACCCAAGGAAGCTGAGAGAGAGGGCGAGGAGGGGAGGAGGGGGAGAGAGAGAGAGAGGGAAGGAGGGGGAGAGAGAGAGAGAGAGGGAAGGAGGGGGAGAGAAGTGGAAGAGGAGAGGAGCAAGAAGGAGGGAGAGAGGAGACGGATAGACAGAGACACAGAGACAGAGTCAGAGAAACACACACAGAAGTGAGAGAAGACAAGAAAGCTTAGAGTCTTGGGGGACAACCACAGTCATGATTAGAACATGGATGAATATCCAGAAAAAGAGACTGAGAAAGAGTGGTCAGGCAGATAGGAGGAGAAGCAGGAGAGAGCAGTATCAGGATAACCCAGAGGGGAGAGAGTAACCCAGAGGAGAGAGTGGTCAGTACTGCAGAGAAATCAAGAAGAATGAGGACTGAGAAAAGACCATCTGGGAAGACCTAGAGATTTCCAGACACTCAGCATTTGTGTTGAATTAAGTACCAGGGATACAAAGAAGTTCACCGATTCCTTACCCCTCAAAGGGTTTACATTCTATCAAGTTAAACAACATGATACAAAATATATACAAAGGGGGCAGCTAGGTGGCACAGTGGATAAAGCACTGGCCTTGGATTCAGAAGGAACTGAGTTCAAGTCCGACCTCAGACACTTGACACTTGCTAGCTGTGTGACCCTGGGAAAGTCACTTAACCCTCAATGCCCCGCAAAAACAAAACAAAACCAAAACAACAAAATATATACAAAGAAAATACAAATAAAGGTCTCATGTAGCAGGAGATGCTTGAGCTGAATATGAGTGAAGAGAAAGAAGGGCATTTCAGGGACAGGAGCAGCCTTTGCAAAGGCATGGAGTTAGGAGACAGTGCTGTTACTCTCTTTAGACAGCAAGTAAGACAGTTTGGCTGGATTGTACAATGTGTGAAGTAGAGAAATGTAAGCCAGGAAAGGTAGGCTCCTAGCTGGATTGTGAGGGGCATTAAATGCCAGACAGAGAAGTTTGTATTTGAGCCTAGAAGCAATAGGTAGTCACTAAGGCCTTTTGAACAGGGGGATAATAATGGTCAGATCTTTGTTTAGCATTTTAGCAGCTGCATAAAGAGTGGACTGAAGAGCAATGAGGCCAAGGAGGCAGGGAGACCAAGGAAGAGGCTATTGCACAGTCCACTTGAGAGGTGACAGGAGCTTAAACTCAGCCAGTGTCTGGGCAAGTGAAGAGGAGGGCATGCATGAGAGGTCCAGGTAAACTGAGAAGACTTGGCAACTGATCGGATGTGGTGGGAGAGGGGAGGGAGAGGAATTGATTGGATGTGGTGGGAAAGGAAGAGAGGACCTGAGAGCCTGGAAAGATGGTCATGCCCTCAACAAACTTATTTCTGATTTCTCCCCAATTACCAGCTCTCTGTTCCATTGAACTCAGCCTGTTAGTCTTGAGTAGTCCATCTCCTGCCCCCAGGCTGTCATGTAGGGGGTCCTGTTCACATTGGGAATGCTCTCTGTCCCCAGATTCCTAGTCTTCTTCCTTTAAAGTGCAGGTTAGATGCCACCTCCTACATGAGACCTTTCTTGGTCCTCCTGCCCCCTTGAGATTTCTTTCTATGTATTCTCTGTGTGTGTATCATATCCCCACTCCCATCCCCTCCAGTAGAATGGAAGCTTCCTGCAGGCATGCTCTGTTCCATTTTTGTCTTTGTATGCCCAGAGATGATCTTGGTGTTTGACGTGGTATCTGCTTAATAAAAGTTGAATTTAATTCATCAAAATATGTGGCAATGACTTCACGTGTGTGTACTTGTGTGTACACTTGGGAACATGAGAGGATTGAGTTCTCAGGGCCTCTAGGAATAAAAATTACTTTATAGGGAGGGTTGGTACTATACCTGACTTGCACAGACAAGCAGAGTGGGCATGGTGGAGTCTGATTTCTCCTCCTGTCCCCAGGCCCCTCTCTTCATGTCTTTCAGTTTCTGGTTGGGACAGGATGGTTCTCTGTAGGCGAGGCTGGGGATCTCCAATCACACTATGGGTATGGATGTGTACGCAGACAAACCCTTCACTCCAATCCTAATCCTAGTCCTTTGAGAACTTCCATGGAAAGAATCTTTCCCCCTTTCCCCTCACCATTTCCATTTTCTATATACATTGGTTCTGATTGAGGTGGGTTCTGGCTTGATCCCTTGGTTAGACTCAGGCTGAGGCTGTTTTGTTACTGACTCCATCCTCCCCATCCTACACACTCACCTGGGGATCCAGAGATTGAAGAGCTTCTCTGAAGAGTTGTCCAATGTCTATCACTTGTCCCTGTGAAGAACTGAGGGTCAGTCCTGGAAGCCAGCCTAGGAGAGGGGGAACTGCAATCCCCCTAGAATGGAGATTGGGATTTTCCTTCCTAATGAGCCTGCCTGCTCCCTCCTCAAGCAGGGTAGGTTTGGCCAAGGTGCCCCACCACCCACCAAGCCCCTGCAGGGGTTCTGTTATACTCACATCTTCCTGGTCAGTTGAAGGATCTTGGGGATGGGTGACTTGTTCCTCTCTAGTTGCAGAGGTTGACCATTTCCTGCATGGAGGAAGTAAATGGGGAAGGGTTAACAAGGTTTCTTTGAGTTCCCTTCAGGGTAATTGCAGAAGGAGGAAGGGGTAGACTGGAGGACTAGATGTCCTCTTTCAGGGACAGCCTAGGAGTTATAGCTGAAAGTTCTGAATTCCCTTCCCTTCCCTTCCCTTCCCTTCCCTTCCCTTCCCTTCCCTTCCCTTCCCTTCCCTTCCCTTCCCTTCCCTTCCCTTCCCTTCCCTTCCCTTCCCTTCCCTTCCCTTCCCTTCCCTTCCCTTCCCTTCCTTCCCTTCCCTTCCCTTCCCTTCCCTTCCCTCCCTTCCCTTCCCTTCCTTCCCTTCCCTTCCTTCCCTTCCTTCCCTTCCCTTCCCTTCCCTTCCCTTCCCTTCCCTTCCCTTCCCTTCCCTTCCTTTCTCTTCTCTTCCCTTCCCTTCCTCAGATAAAAGACTCCCCCTTCACCCTCAGTTCCTTCTCTGCCCAGGGAGCAAGAAATGTGACATTCCCCACATTCCCAAATCTTCCACTTATCTTGATTATCCAGCTCTGTGGTACTGTCTTCCTCCAGGGTTTGAAGCCTATCACCTTCAGTTTTCCTTGATTTTTCCTTCTCCTTCATTAGTTGCTAAAACTTGTCCATTTCCCCTCCCCCAGTGTCTCCATCATCTGAGTTCTCCATTCTAGTGCCTATGGTTTCTAGTCTAGTGTAGATCCTTGCACTGTCTTTCCCAGACTCTCTCCCTCCTTCCTAATCCTCCCCCATCCACTGAGAAGTCAAGCAAAATTATATCAATTATATATGAAATAATGCAAGACCTATTTCCATATTGCCAAAAAGGAAAAAAAATAAGGAAAGTGAGAAAATTATATTCCGATTTACACTCTTTTGGAATTGTCTTGGATCATTGTGTTCATCAGAGTAGCTAAGTCTTTTACAACTGACCATCATTACATTATTGTTATTATTGTGCCTCTTCCAGTTGTTTTCACTTCACTTTGTATCAGTTCATACAGGTCTTGTCATGTGTATTTTTTAAATCACCTCCCTCATCATTTCTTTTTTTTTCTTTTTTTGGTGAGGCAATTGGGGTTAAGTGACTTGCCTGGGGTCACACAGCTAGTAATCGTTACATGTCTGAGGCTGGATTTGAACTCAGGTCCTCCTGAATTCAGGGCTGGTGCTCTATACACTGTGCCACCTAGCTGCCCCTCCCTCATCATTTCTTATAGGACAATAATACTCCATCACAATCATGTGCCTCAACTCGTTTAGCCATTCTTCGATTGTTGAGCATCTTTTCAATTTCCAATTATTTTCCTACAGAAAAAGACCTGCTATAAATATTTTTGTGCAAATAGGTCCTTTTCTTTTTCCTCTGATCTCTCTGGGATATAGATCTAATAGTGGTATTAATATGCAAAGGCTATGTACAGTTCTGTAACCCTCTGAGCATAGTTCCAAATCATTCTCCAGAATAATTGGTCCAGTTCACAACTCCATCAGCAATTTAGCATTATACCTATTTTGCCTCATGCCCTTTAGCAGTTGTCATTTCTGGTAAGTGTGAGGTGGTACCTCAGAGTTGTTTTAATTTGCAATTCTCTAATTAATAGTGCTTTAGAGTGTTTTTCATGTAAATATATAGTTTTGATTTCTTCCTCTGAAACTGCCTGTTTATCAATTATATCAATTATCTTAATATATATCATTTATCAGTTGGGGAATGGCTTTTATTTTTATAAATTTGACTCGGTTCCCTATATATTTGAGAAATGAGACCTTTATCAGAGAAACTTGCTGAAAAAAAATCTTAAAGTATTACTTAATTTAACCAAATATAGTTTTCCTGATTATCTCTTTTAATTAGGTCTATTTTTGCTTTTGCATTGTTTGAGATCATGATCATTACCTCTACCTTTTTTTATTTCAGCTGAAGCATTATAGATTCTGCTTCTACCCTTTTTTTAAAATTTGTGTGTGTCTTTCTGTTTCAAATGTAAAGAACATATTGTTGGATTTTGGTTTCTAATCCACTCTGCTTTCTACTTCCATTTTATGGGTGAGCTCATCCCATTTACATTCAGAGTTATGATTACTGCCTGTGTATTTCCCTCCATCCTATTTTTTTCTATTTATCATTCTCTCCCTCTTTTTATCCAGTCCCTCTTCAAAGGTCTATTTTATTTCTGACTACCACATCCTTTAATTTACATAGCCCTTAATCCTCCTCTCCCAACCCCACCCTATATCTCTTATTCTCTTCCCCTCCTACTTCCCTATTGGGCAAGATAGATTTCTATTCCCACATGAGTGTGTACATGTATTCTTCCCTCTCTGAACCAACTCTGTTGAGAGTGAAGTTCAAGCACTGGCCACCAACCACCCATTTTCCACTCTACTATTAAGGTTCTTCCTTGCACACCTCTTTTATGCTCTTACTCCCTCCTTAACTCTCTGTAGTCTGGCTCTCAATCTCTATTCAATTGAAATAGTTCTTTCCAAAGTCACCAAGGATCTCTTAATTGCCATATTTAATGGTCTGTTCTTGATCCTCATCCTTCTTGACCTCTCTTTGACACTGTTGACCCCCCCCCTTGATGCCCTCTTATCTCTAGGTTTTTGTGACACCATTCTCTCCTGGTTCTCTAGATGACAAAGTGGATAGAGCACTGGCCCTGGAGTCAGGAGGATGTGAGTTCAAATCTGGCCTCAGACACTTGACATTTACTAGCTGTGTGACCCTGGGCAAGTCACTTAACCCTGATTGCCTCAAACATCTAGGGTCACCTCCAGTTGTCCTGATATATATCTTGCCATTGGACCCAGATGTCTCTGGAGGAGAGAGTGAGGGTGGTGACCTTGCACAGCCCTCTCTCACTTAAATCCAATTCACTACAAGTCATGACATTACCTTGATGTCATGGTCCTCTTTGAGAATGGAGGACAAATAGCAGGACTCTATCCTGGGCCCTCTTCTCCCTCTGTACTATTTTGATTGGTGATTTCATTAGTTCCCTTGGATTCCCTAGAATCCCTTGCATTCATCAGTATGCTGATGATTCTCAGATGTATTTATACAGCCCTAACCTTTGTCCTGTCCCCCAGGCTTGCATCTATAACTTTTTTTTTTAGCAACAAACATTTATTTTATTTTTTTCCAGTTATATGTAAGGGTGGTTTTTTCAACATTCATTTTCATAAGATTCAGAGTTCCAAATTTTTCTCCCTCCTTCCCTCCCTTTCCTCCACAAGATCACCACCAGGTTATATGTGTACAATCCATAAGTGCTCTTTTTATCAGTTCTTTCTATAGGGATGGATAGTAAACTTCCTCATTAGTCCCTTGGGATTGTCTTGGATCATTGCATTGCTGAGAGTAGTTAAGTCATTCACAATTTCTCATTGAACAATACTGCTGTCACTATGCACAATGTCCTCCCAGCTCTTGCATCTATAACTTGCATCTCAAACTACATGTCCTACAGACATGTCCAAAACTGAACTTAGAATCATTCTCCCCAAACCCTCCCCTTTTTATAATTTCCCCATTACTGTCAAGGGCATCATCATTCTCTTGGGCACTTAGGCTAACAACCTAGGTGTTATCCTCTTTCTCATTCTCTGTCAATTCCCACATCTAATCATTCCTACCTTCTCTTCTCTGAGAGATCTACCACCCTGGGTAGATTCTCATCACCTCCTGGACTATTATAATAGCCTGATCCCTGGTCTCCATGCCTGGAGTCTCTTCCCATTTCAGTATATCATTCACTCAGCTGTCAAACTTCCTAAATCACTGATCTGAATATGTCATTCCCTTTCCCCCTTCAATTAACTCCAGTGACTCTCAATTGTTCTCAGGACTAAATGTTAAATTACAATTCTCTGGTTGGCTTTTTTTTAAATTAAATTTTATTTTTTTTTAGGGAGGCAATTGGGGTTAAATGACTTGCCCAGGGTCACACAGCTAGTAAGTGTTAAGTGTCTGAGGCTGGATTTGAACTCAGGTACTCTTGACTCCAGGGCTGGTGCTCTATCCACTGCGCCATCTAGCTGCCCCTCTGGTTGGCTTTTAAAGCTCTTCATAACCTGGCACCTTCCCACCTTTTCCAATCTTCTTACACCTTATGTTCCTTCATGTCCTCTTTGCTCCATGGGCACTGGCTTCCTGGTTGCTCCTCAGCTGTGATATTCCACCTCCCAAATCCAGGCATTTCCTGTGGCTGTCCTCCATGCCTGGAACATCCTCCCCCCTCATCTCTGCTTCCTGGCTTCCTTCAAGTCTCAGCTAAAGTCTCATCTTTTGTCAGAAACTTCCTCCTATTCCCCTAAATGTCAGTGCTTTCCTTCTGCTGATTTTCTCCAATTTACCCCATATATATCTTGTTTGCACGTGGTTCTTTGCATGTTTCCTATTCCACTAGATTGTAAACTCCTTGAGGGCAGGGACTATCTTTTGCCTTTCTTTGTATTCCCAGAGCTTCTCGTGGTACCGGACATATAGTAGGTGAATAAGAAATGCTGGTTGACAAACCTAAAATTCTCTCTTGTTGGGCAGCTCTTTCCCTCCTCCCTTCCCAACACCCCTCCCCACTCCCTCATCCCCCCATTCAGTCAGTCAACAGACATCTAATAAGCTCCAACTATGTGCCAGGTATTGTGCTAAGTGTTGGGGATACAAAGAAAGGCAGAAAAACAGTCCCTCCTTTCAAGAAACCCCAAGTCTAGGGGGTAGACAACATGCAAATAACTGTGTACAAACAAAATATATGCAGGATAGGAGATAATCTCAAAAAAGGTACTAAAATTAAGGGACATTGGGAAGAGCTTCATGTGGAAAGTTGAATTTTATCTGGGTCCAGAAGAAAGCCAGGAGACAGACATGAAGAGGGAGAGAATTCTGGGTACAGGGAAAGGCCTAGGAGAATTCAGAGAGGGAGGCAGAAAATGGAGTCTATTGGGAGAGGAACGGGAAGGAGACCAGTTTGATTGGATTGTAGAAGGAGAGTGAGGTATTAAGAAGATAGCAAGGGAGGCAGCTAGGTGGCACAGTGGATAGAGCAACAGCCCTGAATCAGGAGGACCTGAGTTCAAATCTGGCTTCAGACACTTGACACTTACTAGCTGTGTGACCCTGGGCAAGTCACTTAACCCCAATTGCCTCACCCCAAAATAAATAAACAAACAAACAAATGAATAGATAGATGGATGGATGGATAAATGAACAAAAAAACAAACAAACAAATAAATAAATAAATAGAAGATAACAAGATAGGAAGGGCCAGTTCTGAAGGTCAAACAGAGGATTTTGTATTTGCTCCTGGAAGTAATAAGGAACCATTGGAGTTTATTGAATCAGTGGGGTGTGTGTGTGTGTGTGTGTGTGTGTGTGTGTGTGTGTGTGTGTGTGTGTGACATGGTCAGACCTGTGATTTAGGAAGATCTATTTGACAATTGGGTAGAGAATGGATTGGAGTGGGGAAAGGCTTGAGGCAGGGAAACCAAACAGCTATTCCGATAGAGTGAGGTGATGGAAGCCTGCACCAAGATGGTGGCACCGTCAGAGGAAAGAAGCAGGTATATAGAAGGGAGATGCTTGGCAATATATTAGATATGAGGGGGCGAGAGAGTGAGGAATCAAGGATGATGTCTAGGTTTGCATCCTGGGTGATTGGGAGGATGGTGATATCCTATACAGTAACAGAAAAATTAGGAAGAGAGGAGAGCTGGGGTTGGGGTGTGTATGAAGATAATGAGTTTAGTTTTGGGCATGTTGGGTTTAAGATGTCAATCATAAGGGGCAGCTAGGTGGCTCAGTGGATAAAGCACCAGCCTTGGATTCAGGAGGACCTGAGTTCAAATCCGGCCTCAGACACTTGACACTTACTAGCTGTGTGACCCTGGGCAAGTCACTTAACCCCCATTGCCCCGCAAAAAAAAAAAAATATGTCAATCATAGGACTTCCAGTTTGAGATGCCCAAGAGGCTCTGCTCCCGATGTTCCCATGCCCCTCACCTTAAGTCTTTCCCATCCCCTCCAAAACAATCACCCTGTCATGCCTTCCAGTGAGATGCTCATATCTCCCAGAAGGCCTTCCTTTGCCATTTTCACTGGTATCAAACCCTCCCAGTTCAAACACAGGAGTCCCGGAAAACCAAATCTGCCCTCTGCACCTGCTCCACTGCCCTCTATTGGGACCACATAGCTCTGGCCAGCATGTGTTAAGAAAAAAAAAAAGCTGAGAAATATGAAAGGTGTGTGTGTGTGTGTGTGTGTGTGTGTGTCACAGAGACAGACAGACAGACAAAGACAGAGACAGAGACAGAGAGACAAAGACAGACAGAAAAGGAAGGAGGGGGAAGGGGAAAGAGAGAGAGGATGTGTGTGACAGACACAGAGTGAGACAGAAAGAAAGAGAGGCAGACAGGGAGAGAAGAGAGACAGAGAGAGACAAAAAGAAAGACTGAGTGAGAGAGACAGAGAATGGTCAAATGAATGGCACCAGGACTGGAAGCTTTGGGAATCAGGTAAAGGCACTGGATGGATTCAGGGGCGGGGGGGGGGGGCGGTTATCTTGGAGGAGAAAAGACCCCAGGGAACATGAGAGCAGGTCTTCCAGTATGTGAGAAGGGGTCTGGGGAAGAAGACTTGGTCTTGTTCTCTTTGGCCCCAGAGGGCAGATAGAGAAACAGTGGGGGAATCTGGAGAGAGGCAGACAGGGTAACTCTCAGGAGAAAATCCCTAACAATAAGAGATGCCCAAAGATGGTATGGGTGGCTACCTGGAGAGGTAGTGAGCTCCCCATTGACTGGACTTGTTGGGAATGTTCTAGTGGAGAGTCTTGTTCAGGTGGAGAGTTGGACTAGGGGTCTCTGAGGTCCCTCCAGAGGTGCTGGGATTCCATGAATCTTTTTCCCATCATCATTTTTTTAACCCTCACCTGAGGATTAGCTCTGATCCCAGGTCCTGTAGAGCTCTGGACAGACACTCAAGAATGGTGACTCCTGTCTGGAGGTGGAACTAAGATGCAGTGACAGGGGCTGTGTCCCAGATACTAATATCTAGGGGGGCATAATTTCTTCATGATCCCTAAGTCCAGCACAGTCTGCTCTTTTGCCCAGCCCTGGGCTCGCACCAACTCAGTGTCAGGTCTCTCTCCTGGGGTGCCTTCCCACTGAGACAGGGAAGACCATCCTGCTCCTTCCTCTAATCCCCCAAGATGTGCCTGACCTGGCAAGCCATGCCAAGAAGTACATTGGGATCAGTGAGGGATCAGCTGGGGGGTGGGCCATTGGTGGCCATGAGCCACCAGCCCCACCCCACCCCATGGTAGAGTCAGCTCCAGTCTTCTCCCAGTATTTCCCTCCCCTTTCCACTGCACCTTTTGAGAGTCTTCTCCTGTTATGGGATAGTGGAAAGGTCGATGGATCCAGGATTGGAGGATGTGGTTTGTATCCCAGCTTTGCCTCAGTTTCCTCATCTTTAAAATGGGTATGGGGTTGGAATAGATGACCTCTGGGATCCCTTCCAACTCTAAATCCATGATTCCAGCTGCCTCCCTCTCAGGCTCCTTCCATCCCAGTTTTCTCCAGAAGACCCCGCATCTCTTAGCCCCTTCTCCAGGCCTGGCTGTTCTAGCTCCGCACAAGATGGGCGGACAGGAGAGGGAGCTCTCCATTGCCCCTTTCGGCCCCTCCCTCTGTGTTCACTTCGTGGGCCTCCAGGTCACGCTCTTCCCCACTCGGTTCCACCCTAGCCTTCGCCTGCTCCAAACTTTGCCTCCCAGTTCCTCGACTTCTTCCATTCCTCAAACCTCTGTCTCTGATGTGCCTGGACCATGGGCAGCAGAGGTCATGCCTTAGTGCCCCCCACTCTGCCTCCCTCCCTGATCACCTCTCTCCCCAGGTGAATTTGTCCCAGGCATGAGAATCCCCAACTCCACCCCTGACCCTCTCTTGTTCTTCACTAGCCTATGGAAAGCCTGGGGGGGGCTGGGGGGGGTCAAGGCCCTAAGGAGGAAAACGAGTCAGCTTGTCCAGCTCAGACTAAATGAGGGAGGGTCTGTTGTGAGAAGGGCCGGTAATATGGATCTCTAATCACAGAGGGAAAGAGGCCCTATTCTAGCTTCCATCTCCTAATTCCCAGGACATCTCTGAGCCTTTCAGAGTCCTCCAGGGGCTTTCCTTGGCATGGAACCCAGCCAGGAACAGGCCCTGGGTTGGGGGAGGGAGCAGCATCCTGCCCCGAGTCAGGAGCTGTCCTCGGGACCCTCCGGCCATGTGTCCCAGTGATGCTGAGCCAGCCCCAGATTTGAGCCTGGGGCAAGAGGACAGACAGCCTGCCTACACTCCCGATGACTGTGGAGACCTGGGACCTACAGGAGGGGCTGGGGGAGGGGCGAGGAAGGGTCACTTACCTGCTACTGCTCCATCTCAGCAGCTCCATCTCCTCTTGGACTCCCCCTGAGGGAGCCTCACCACCCCTCGAAGTCAGACTGCAACAACCCATTTTCTGCCCTGGAGGCCGGGGATTCCCAGGGACTCTGGGCCCCTGGGTGCACGGGGAACCTTGTCACTGGGTCAGGAGTACATGAGAAAGTGCAGGCAAGAGGAAGTCTGAGCTCAGAGGCTAGAACAAATGAAACCCACAGAATGAACGACTGCATTTCCTCTTAGTGTGGGAACCAGTCTCCTCCCCCCTGCCTCCCCCCTCCTCGTAGGGCCCAGGCTAGCCCATGTCTTCAAGGCTTCTTCCCACACAGCCTCCTGGGATGTATGCCAGGGGGCACCAGACTTCACCTACTTGGCCCACAAGAGGACAGAACTGGGATCGATGGGGTGGATGTTGTAGAGAGTAAGGTATATGTCCCAAGGAGGGCAGTCAGAGGGAGAGATCTTGCTGTCACTTGCCAAACTGTGAGACTGTGAGAAAATCACTTCATCTCTCTGGGTCTCAGTTTTTACATCTGTAAAATGGAGAGGTTGGACTAGCAAGCTTCTAAGGTCTCTTCCAGCTCTAAATTTATGCTCCCGTGAGCCTATTGATATTGAGAGCAATACATTTTTGGTAGGAAAGCTCTAGAAAGAAACTGGGTGCCCATCACGTGGGGGACAGCTGGGAAATGGTGGTGTCTGACTGCAATGGGATGATTCTCAGCTCTGACAGGACACATCAGAAGAATTCAGAAAAGCCTGGGAATTCTCACATGAATGGATGCAAAGTTAATGAAGTAGGACCAGGAGAAGGATACACCTGATGATTACAAAAGAAAACAGCATGGAGAGCCTGTTGCAGTGTCAAAGGGCAACTCTGGGCAACAGATGGTGAACTGTATCTCCTGTTTCTTAGCAGACAGGTGGTAGACTATATGTCAGCCAGCCAACAGGCAATTATTAAGTGCCTACTATGTACCAGACACCATGCTAAGTCTTGGAGATACAAAGAAAAGTAAGAGGCAGTCTCCTTGCCCTCAAGATGCTCACAGTCTACTGGAGAAGACAATATATAAATAACTGTGTACATACAAGATATATACAACCTAAATTGGATGTGACCCACAGAGGGAAGCCATCAGAACTAAGGGGACTGGGAAAGGCTTTCTGTAGAAGGCAGAATTTTAGTTGGTACTTGAAGACTGGAGCTGGAGATTAGGAGGGTGAAGAGCTCTCCAGACATGGCAGACAGCCAGAGTCAGGAGATGAATAGAGTGTTGTATGTAAGGAACATCAAGGAGACCAACGTCATTAGATCAAAGAGTTCGTGGAGGGAATAAAGTATAAGTAGATTAGAAAAGTAGAAGGGGATCAGGTTGTGATGGAATTAAATGCCAAGCAGAAGACTTTCTATCAGATCCTGGAGGTAACAGGGGACATTGAAGGTTATTGAGTAGGGGAGTGACACAGACAAACCTGTGCTCTAAGGAGGTCATGGGTAGTTGAATGGAGGACAATAGTGAGGAGAGACTAATAAGTAGGAAGACTAATTAGAATGTTATTACAATACTCCAGGTCCCAGATGATGAGGGCATGTACAAAGGAAGGTATAAGTGTGTGAACTGGGAGAAGGAGGCGTATGTGAGACACATTGTGAAGGTAAACATGACAGAATTAATACCAGATTGAATATGTGGGATGGGTGAGAGTCCAGTATGATGCTGAGTTTGCAAGCCTGGATGACTGGGACTAATCAGAAAGTCAGGAAGGAGGAAGGGGTAATGAATTCTATTTTGCACATGTTGAGTTTGACAAGTCAATGGGTCATTCAGTTTGGGATGTCCAAAAGGCAGCTGAAAATGTGTGATTGTGAGTCAAAGGGCATCTAGGTGGCACTGTGGATAGAGCACAGAGCTTGGGATCAGGAAGACTGAACCAAAAATGAGTTCAAATCTGGCCTCAGACACTTCTTAGCTGTGTCACCCTGTTTGCCTCAGTTTCCTCATCTGTAAAATGAGCTGAAGAAGAAAATGGCAAACAACTCCATCTCTGCCAAGAAAACCCCAAAATGGGGCAGCTAAGTGGCACAGTGGATAAAGCACTCGCCCTGGATTCAGGAGGACTTGAGTTCAAATATAGCCTCAGACACTTGACACGTACTAGCAGCGTGACTCTGGGCAAGTCACTTAACCCTCATTGCCCCGCAAAAAACCAAAACCCAAAAATAAACAAAAAAAGAAAACCCCCAAATGGGGTCACAAAGAGTTGGACGTGACTGAACAAGAGTTCATGAAGGGGAGTGTAAGTGTAAGACTGGAAAGATAGGAAGGGTCTAGGTTATGAAGGGCATATACAAGCCAAACCAAGGATTTGATATCTAATTCTGAAGCTAAGAGGGAGCCACTGAAGAGTTAATTCAATGTCCTCCAAGAGACTGGACTTTGAAATGAGGACTATAGAAAAAAGGAGAACTCTGGATTTCCCCAAATCATTGGTTATTAATAATCATCTCTCTCATGGCAATATCCTAGGTAACAACTGCATCCTGCCCCTCTCCCACACCCCCTGGAAGAGATGGCTCTTAGCCTTCAAGATTTGGAGCTGGGAGGGATCACAGAAACAACCTCACCCTTTTATAGATGAGCAAACTGAGACCCTGGGAATTTCAGCACTTGCCCCAGGTCACATAGGTAAGCACTTACAAGTCGCTTCCCTCTTGGCATCTCAGAAACCTTCCCATCAATTGCCTCCAGCTGTGATGGTAGCTGGGTCAGGATGACCATGTTTCTCTTGAGGGCTTTCTTACTAACTAGGAGGAAGCTCTTAGAGCTTTGACAGCCCATGGCCGGGAGGCAGAGGATCTGTCTGTCCTTCTTTGGGTCAGAGATGGGGGGGTGGGGAAGGGACCTTAGAATTCATCTAGTCCAACCCCTTCATTTTTATTTATTTGTTTATTTATTCATTCTTCATTAATTCATTCATTTATTTGTGTGTTTATTCATTCATTCTATCATGTATCTATTCATTCATTTATTTGTTTGATTATTTATTTTTCAGGGCAATGAGGGCTAAGTGACTTGTCCAGGGTCACACAGCTAGTAAGTGTCAAGTGTCTGAGGCCAGATTTGAACTCAGGTCCTCCTGAATCCAGGGTTGATGCTTTACCCACTGCTCCACCTAGCTGCCCCGCCCCCAACCCTCTCATTTTATAGATAAGGAAACTGAGGCAGAGAGGGGCCAAGGCCTTCTACAAAATGCACTGAAAGCCAACAGCAGATCACAGACAGGGCCTTCGAGGTCATCTAAAGAAACCCCAGTGCTTACAATGAGGTAACTGAAAATTAAGCAAGGCAGGATTTGAATCCAGGTCCTGTACCTTCAAATCCAGTGTATCTTTCCACTATATCATGTCACTAGGCCTTATCATTCCTATTGTTGGTTTTAATTAATTTTTTTATATTTTGAAAGACATTTTATATTTTAGAAATGTTTATAGAAATTTATATTTAGAATTTTAATAGATTACTGCTAATATATACACATATATTTTTTGGTGAGGCAATTGGGGTTAAGTGACTTGCCCAGGGTCACACAGCTAGTAAGTGTTAAGTGTCTGAGGCCGGATTTGAACTCAGGATCTCCTGAATCCAGAGTTGGTGCTCTATCCACTGTGCCACCTAGCTGCTCCACTGCTAATATATTTTGAAATTTGATATTTGCATTGCTTATGGCTTTTAAATTTAAAATTGATTTTCAATTAACAAGCAATTATGCCCCCCACTACCACTGAGAAAGAAAACAAAACCCTTGTAACAAACGTGCATGGTCCAACAAACAGATTCCCCCCATCAAAGCCTTGTGGTATTTGTGGCTATCCATGTGCCTGTTGTCTCCCTTCTCAGTACAGAATCCACTTGCTCCTTTTCTGGTATATAACCCTTTATATCCATTTTAAAGATAAGGAAACTGAGGTCCAAAGAGGTAAGTGTCTTGATTGGTGTGACACACTCTCTGAGGTTCTCAAGGACAGACTCCAGCCTGGATATTTTGACTCCAAGTCCCATAGTAAGGAAGAAAGAGCATGGCCACTGGAGCCAAAGGTCCTGGGTTCAAATACAGACACTAACCTTATTTATTTATGTGACCTTGGGCAAGTCATTTAATCTTGGGCCTCGGTTTCTTCATCTGTAAAATGGCCTGAGGAGCCAGCTCCCAGTCAAGCTGTCTCAGGGTGAGAAGTACCCACAGGGGTACCATAGGGTTCTAGGCAGAGCCAATCATCTTGCCTTTGTGAGAGGTGGGGAGAACTCCCTCCATCTGGCGGACCTGAACCACCTGGTGTTTTGGTTCAGCTTAGGAGAAGGGAGGGGGCATCCCTGTCTTCCATTGTGCAACCCAAGAATATTGGGAGAACACTAATGGGTGGCTTGTGGCCAGGGTTGGGGGAAGGGCATGGCCCGATAGTGGTGGGAGCTGAGGAGGATCTGAGGGGCCAACCAAGCACAGCCTCCTCCCTTTCCTGACTGGTTATACCTCAGTCTACATTCTGGCCAGTTCGAAGTGTTCTTCCCTCTCTGACCTTCCTAGGTAAGTGTAGGCATCTCCCCATACCAGAAATGCTCTTCCCCATCCCAACCTTTCTTGGAGACCCCCAGCTTCTTTCAAAGCTTAGCTCAGGAGCCACCAAGGCCCCTCCTGCCTCATCCCCCACCCCCAACTTGTGGAAGCAAATTGGTAGTTGTCGCCATACTCTCTGCCCACAGTTGCTTATGCCTTCTTCACCAGCCACACATATGCATACAAACCTTTGAATTCACTCCAAATATTTTGGCAAAATAGCCAAATAGAGGGTTGTCCCCAGGCCCAGGAAGACCTGGGCCCATGTCCTGTCTCTGACACCAGTGGCTGTTTGACTGAGCAAGTCACATAATCTCTGTTTGCCTCAGTTTCCTCATCTGTAAAAATGACGATAATAGCACCTCCCTCTCAGGATAGTGAGAATCGAGAGATAATTGTACAGTGCCTGGCACATAGTATGTGCTTAAAGCTTTTCCCTCATCTTTCTAATTTGATAAAACTACAAGTATAGTCCTTACCCCTATTTTGTGAATAAGCCAGTCCTTGCCAGGACCTTCACTGCTTAAGTAGAGTTGAAGCCCCTTAAGGGCAGGGATGGTTTTGTCTTTGCACAGAGAGAGCCTTGCACGGCACTGGATCTTAGCCTTCCACTCTCCCCATATCACTTACTTTTATGGATGAATTGTTTACTCCTAAGCATGTATAAACTCCAGGGCAAAGATATTGTTTTGTCCCCAGCATCTACCACAGAGCCCAGCACATAGTAGGCTCTCAGTAAAAATGTCTTGAATGTGTAATGAACCCTTAATAAGGATGTGGATTTCCCAGCAGTCCTTGCTCAACTTCTTCTGTCCTAGGTATCCTGACCTTCCCCAGAAACCCCTCTGGCCTCAGCATGCCTCCAATCCTACATCTGAGCAGGGACTACCACATCCTATCCATGATTCCAGCCCCTGGGTCTAAGCATCTGCATCCATCTGACACCCTCAGCCTCCCCTCCACCCACTCATGCTCCCATCTTGAGACCTCCCAAGGCCTCCAACCTCCTCCCTGAGCTCCTGACTCCCCAGTCAGCTGAAGGCATCCACACACCCCATCTCCCCACCCCAAATCTCTACTTGTGCCTGATGCATGATACAATTCTGGGGTAGATAATACCAAGCCAGTCCCAATATGCCTGTCCCCACCCCAGTAAGCTGACCGCCACCCTGCCCCCAACACCTCTGATGCCAGGGCTCCCCCAGTCTGGAGCATGAACATACCCCTGCTCCTGCTCCTGCTCCTGCTCTGGTCCCACAATTCAGCACATCTCTGTCCTCTTCCCTGTACCTCCCTAGGCTTCTGAACCTTTCCGACAGACCCATCCCTGAACACTCCCTTGGTTGAATCCGTCTCGCTCTCTGGTTCTATCCCTTCAGAGCCCCCATACCTGCCCCAAGCCCCACTCCTGCTCTGCTTTCCTGTCTGTCCCAGAGCCACCACTGGCTGGAGGGACTGGTATGGGGAGAGGTGGCGGGTGGGCCATGGGCGGGGAGTGGGGCAGGAGAGTCAATGATTAGTGGGTTTATAGCAAAGTCATTTTTATAAATTGGTCAGCCTAGAAAAGGGTGAGATACGTACATCACAGATATGGGTGTATGGGCCTTTATGAAATCACTCTGTACATGCCAACACCCCCAGGCGGGGCTAGGAACCCCGGTAGCCCACATCCTTGCGTTCATACTCAGGGAGGCCCAGGAAGGAATCGAGGGCAGTGTCCTGGACCTCAGAAGGGCTGGGGGTGTCGAAGGGGTGGATGGGCTCCGACAAGGGGAAGCTCAGGGACAGCATCCGGGATGGATAGAGAGGCAAGAAGAGGTCATTGCTGGCCATTATGGGGGGCTCCATCTCCAGAGCTCCCTGGAACCAAAAGTCTGAGGAGTTTGAGGTGAGTGGCCGGAGGAGGGTAAGCACGTGACTCTGGGAGTTGGGAACCACTTCGGGCTCCTCCGACAAGGTGCTGGGGGGAGGCTGGGACTGGAGGTGGTCCTGGCTCGGGGGCTGGGGCTGGCCCTTTACTGAGGAGTTTGAACTGGGGATATGCAAGGCAGACTTGGGGTGGACGGGCCCCGGGTGGCCCAGCAGCCCCGTCCGCTTCAGAGAGGGCTTGGAGGGCTCTAGCTTCTTTGAAGAACTGTCCGTGGCTTTGGCTGAGCTGGAGCCTGTGGTGGGTGACAGCAGGTTCATGGCCTGGTAAGACGGCTCACAGCTCAGCTTCAGATGCCGGGTCGGGCTCCGTAAGCGGAGGGACCGGGGCCATAGGTCGTCCTCTCCGCTGTGCAAAAGCACAAAATGGCGCTGGCTCAGCAGGGGAAGCATCCTTTCTGTTCGGAGGCTCTTGTGAAAGGTTTCCAGAGCAAGATCTGCAATGGGAGACGTAGTGGCTTGGACCCCTTAGATGGGTGACTGACAGCTTTTACACTGAGTCCTGGGGACCCAGGGCTGCAACCCCGCACGTCTGGGCCTTGGGACCAAGGGTAACCGAGAGCCACATCTGGGCTTGTAGATTGGGAATTTGGGACAGAGAATTTCAAACCTTTCCCACTGGGCCTAGGGCTCCCCAAAACACATTACCTGGGAATTGTAATGGGCAAAGAGGGGACCCCCCCAAGCAGGGAGTGAGTGAAGGAGGGAGAGCCCAAATCTAAACTGAGAACATGTTCAATTTTCCCGTTGTGATCCGAGCCCACTATGAACTATGTTTGGGGCATTTACTAGAAGTGAAGACTTGAGACCCTTCCTGAGCTCTGCTGGGCTCTGAGGGGCTGGCCCGAGGGCCCAGGGGGAGGCTTAGGGGTCAGAGCCACTCTGAGCTTTGGACAAAGCTGAACAGAGGGTCAGAGGGACTCCAGGGTTAGGAGGGAGGCGCGCAATCCCAGAATCTCAGGGAGTCACTTAGCACTGAAGGAGGCCTCAGCAGCCACTCTCTGACTGGCCACCACCTCTGCAATCACAGGCTCGCCCCCTCCCGAGGCCCTGCCTTCCCTCTCGGGACAACTCTCTGTCTCTTGGCAATGTCTTGTCTCTCTTCCTGTGCTCCCCAGGACAGCCCTTCCCATGCTTGAAGGCATCCATTGGGCCCCAGACAAAGTCTTCTCTTCTCCAACAGAAACACACCCGATTCCTTGCCCTATGCTCACACAGCACAGACTAGAGCCTCTTCACCATCCCAGTGCCCTTCCTGAATTGAGCGCAGCATTCTGCTGAAGGTCTGTCTGACCAGATGGGATCTGACCAGAATTAAGGACTAAGCGGAACAGAGGAACTCAGGGCTGGGGGTTTAGGGAAAAGCAACTCAAGGCTAAGGAGATGGGGGAGAAAGCTGCAGGCTAGAGCTAAAGTGATCAAGGGGGTTTTGGACTTGTGGCCAAGGTAGACAGAGAGGCTCAGCCCTAGGGTTCAGGAGGGGAGAGCAGGTCAGACTTCGGAGCTGAGATGGACAAATTGGGGCTCAGCGCTGGGCTAAGATGAGCAAAGGGACTCAGGTGTTTGGGGCTAAGGTAGTCAAAGGATACCTACACCTGAGGATTCAGATGGGCAGAAAAACTCAGGACTTGGAAGGGCAAGAAGGGACTGGGGACTCGGGGCTAAGATAGTCCAGAGGAGATCAGAACTGGGAGCTCAAGGGTCCTGCATTGAACACAGTATTCTATATGGGATCTGAACAAGGCAGAGGACAGTGGGACCAAGGGTTAAGGTCAGGACTGGGGGCTTAGGAGAAAACAGCTCAAGGCTGTGTACTAAGATGAGCAAATGGGAGTTCAGGTTTTGGGGGGGCAGTGATGACTCAGGGCTTAGGTAGGCAGAGAGGCTCTGAGATCAAGGTGGAGAGAGTGGATCAGAACTGGAGGCTAAGGTGGTCAGGAGAGGCTCAGGTAGGGACGCTGAGGCTCAGGTGGGCAGATATGGCTTATGGCTTATCTAGGGAGGGCAGTTTAAGGCTCAGAGCTAAGCTGGGTAGAAATAAGACTGCTTGAATTTAAAGTAGGGACTTCAAGACTGAGAAGGGTGGGCCAAGGGAGACAAGAGCTATGATGGACAGAGGGATTTCAGGGCTGAGAGCTAGAGGTATATGGAGGGAGCTCAGAGCTAAGGTACATGAAGGGGGCTCAGAGCTAAGATATGCAGAGGCACTCAGGGATAACATAAGGGTGGTTGAGTATCTCTAGCCTGGGTATCCCTTACCCAAAGTCTCATGGACCACTCTGGGTACAACATCCTTCAGGACCTCACAGTTGGTATGTAGGGCAGGGTTGGAGTTCATTTCCAGCAGCCATACCTGGAAAAAAGGAAAAAAAGATTATTTTTGCGTGCACAGCTCCTGAAAACAGCTTAAGAGCAGGCAGCGATACGTAGGGGCAGAAAGTTCAAGGACACTAAGTTCCCTCACTTCCAACTCTACTGTGTCCCTAGGGTTTGGAATTGGGGGTCTAGATTCTGCCACTTTCCTCTAGGGCTCTTTTGGGCTATTATCTGAACATAGTATTTCATAGTAGATAGAAAAATGGATGTGGATGGAGCAGCTAGGTGACACAGTAGATAGAATGCTGGGCCTGGAGACAGGAAGATATCTTCCTGAGTTCAAATCCAGCCTCAGACATTCACTAGGTGTGTGACCCTGGGCAAGTCACTTCACTCTGTTTGCCTGTTTCCTCATCTGTAAAATGAGCTGGAGAAGGAAATGGCAAACCACTCCAGTGTCTCTGCCAAGAAAATTCTAAATGAGGTCAGGAAGAGCCAGAAAAGACTGAAACGACTCAACAATAATATACTACATATATGTATTATATACTGTGTATGTATATGTGCACATGTGTACAATGCATATACTTACACTCTATCCACATTGCACATGTGTGTATATGTATGTATGTTGTATTATAGACATGCTGTCTACATAACACTTGCCTCGCAGGCTCCTTGTGAGGACTAAATTAGATAAAATACTTTGTAAACTTTAAAATCATGGAGCTAGGAGAGACCTTAAGAGATAGATCATCTAGTTCAATGCTTCTTAAACTATGTGTCATGATCCCATATGGGGTCACATAACCGAATGTGGGGGTCGTGAAAAACTTGGCAGTAAATGTTTGATTTGTATACCTATTTTATTCACCTATATACCTGGGGTCATGTAAATATTTCTCAGGCAAAAAAGGGTCGCGAGTGGAAAAGGTTTAAGAAGCCCTGATCTAGTCTACCTCTCTGTAATTTACTTTTTTTTTAAATTTACTTTTTCTTTTTAATTGTTCTCAATGACATTTAAAGATATTTTTGAGTTCCAAATTAATTTACTTTTCTTTAAAAAAAAAAACAAACATTTTTGTGGGGCAGCTAGATGGCGCAGTGGATAGAGCACCGGCCCTGGATTCAGGAGTACCTGAGTTCAAATCCGGCCTCAGACACTTAACACTTACTAGCTGTGTGACCCTGGGCAAGTCACTTAACCCCAATTGCCTCACTAAAAACAAAAAAACAAAAAAATTTTTTTTGATATTTTTTTGTTTTCGTAACTTCATTTCCCAATATATGGAAAATTGTCTTCTCTTGTAATTAAAAAACCACCAAGAATCCAGTAAAACCAACCAATACATCACCCAAGTCTAGTATCATATATAGTGTTCCACACCCACAGCCCCCCACCCTTATGCACTCTCATAACTCTTCTGGGGTCAGGCTTTCTTGTTGTTCAGTCATTTTCCAACTATTCCTGACCCTTTTGGGTGTTTCCAGTAAAGATACTGGAGTTGTTTGCCATTTCCTCCTCCCGCTCATTTTGCAGATGAGGAAACTGAGGGAGATGGATTGAAGTGACTTGCCCAGAGTCACACAGCTAGTGTCTGAGGCTGATGATGAGTCTTACTAATTCTAAGCCCAGTGTTCTATGCACTATGGCGCCACCTAGCATCCCTAGATAGAATTTTCACCTCTTTTCCTATCCATTGAGTTTCTCTAAGTCTTCCCATATGCCTCTGAATTCCTCATTTTTTAAGGCACAGTAATACCGCATTGCTTTCATGTGTTTAGCCATCCCTCAATCTTTGGGCATTTCCCCCTTCCCCCGCACCCAGGTCTTTGCTGCCACAAAAAGTGCTGCTAGAGATATTTTGGTGTATGGATGTAGAATCTTTATGTCACTGACCTCTTTGGACCATATACCTTAGGTCAGACATTTTAGTCATTGACTTAGCCTAATTCTAAACTGTTTTCCAAAATCTGACCTATTTATCTTACATAAGAGGAAACTGAGGCCCAGAGAGGTAGCAGTTGGCAGAGTTGATATTTGGACTTAGGTCTTCCGATCCTAGATGTATTGATTTTTCAGTAACACACTTGGCATCTCTCCCCTTCAGGGCTGGGGAGTGGGGTGGGTGGGTCAGCTTAAATATCTAAGTCCCTTGGGCTGGGACTTTAAGAAATCATTTAGTCTGACTTCTTTGCTCTACAAATGAAGACAGTCCCACTGAATATCCACCACTCAGCCCTGATACCTCCAGAATCCAGTGAAGAGTAGGGTGGGGTGGATCAGGCTCAGATTGTCTAAGAGACACTCTTCTAAGGCATCACTGTCCAGATGAGAAAGATGAGGCACAAGAGAGGAAAATGACTTGCTGAAGATCACATGTGAGAATCATAAGATCCTAGATCTAGGGTTGGAGAAGTCATCTAATCCAAAACTCTCATTTTTACAGTTAGGGAAACTGAGGTCCAGAGTCGCATGGGTAGTTAAGTGTCCAAAGCAGGAACTGAACCCAAGTCTTCAAACTCCTGGGTCTGCCATCCTTGAGTCTGTGGCAGGAGCAGGCTAGAAATACATCTCTCCATTCTCCTGGCTCCAGGGCTCTTTCTAACCCAGTGTGACTTGTGCCAGTTCTAAGAATTGCTAGTGGCCAGTGTCAGAACGGACCAGGGAACCTGGATGTGTTCTAAACGGGCAGTGCTCCTTTCTCAACCAAAAAGAAATGACACCAGACAAATTCAAACACCAGCTGAGGAGCAGTATAGCCCAAGGCTGAAATGTAGCTGAGAAGCCGGGATCTCCTTTCCACCTGGTCTTACCACACAGCCACCAGCAGAGGGCACCCCAACCTCACAGACAATTCCCGCCAGCTTGCCAATCGCTATAGGATTCAGGCTGTTACATATATTTTGTATTGACTTCTTTGGATACATTGTCCCATTCCACCTCTCCAATTAGAATGTAGGGTCCTTGTGGGCAGAAACCTTTTTTTTTTTTTTTGGTGAGGCAATTGGGGTTAAGTGACTTGCCCAGGGTCACACAGCTAGTAAGTGTCAAGGGTCTGAGGCCAGATTTGAACTCAGGTACTCCTGAATCCAGGGCCGGTGCTCCATCCACTGCGCCACCTAGCTGCCCCCGCAGAAACCATTTTTAAAAAACTGTTATAGCCACAGCACCTAGTACAATTCCTGGCACATTGTAGTTGTTTTTGTTGAATGAAATGAATGAATAAATGAATGAATGAATGAATGAATGAATGAATGAATGAATGAATGAATGAATGAATGAATGAATGAATGAATGAATGAATGAACGAACGAACGAACAAACGAACGAACGAACGAACAAATGAACTTCTCTATTTCCAGCTTGGTCTCTATTGGCCTAGCCAGGGTCCTTGAGGGTAGCCTGCAGGGACCTGGTCTTCTGAATATCATAATCACCAGCTAATTGGAATGTGGGGCTGTAATCATTTCTGATTAGAGTCACTTGTGAGAGTGGAGAGGGGAGGAAGAATAATACCCCCCCAACTGTAGCCAGTGGCAGTTCCTGGTTACTGACCCCTCGTCAGGCCCAGTGAAAATATTTCAGGGGTTCTCACATGCAGGGACCCTTACCCCAGGCTGTCAGTTCAGGAAACTTGTTACCATCAAGGAGAAGAAAATCTATCACTTTGGCTTAGGATTCTGTTGGACGTTCATCCAGTGGCTTAAGGTTTGCAAAATGCTTTAGGCACATAATCTCACTTGATTCTTAGAGGTCATCTAGTCTAGTGACATTTTACAGATGAGTACACTGAGGCCCAGAGGGAGGAAGAGACTTGACTCAAGTCATACATATAGAAAGCAGCCTAGCCATGTCTTCCAGTTCCCAAGCCCTTCTCCTAGACCTCAGTCTTTCCAGTGAGCAGAATTTGTCCAACACACTTCTTCCACTTTCCTCCTTGGGCTTAAGGCAGCCTCCTCTTGGACCACAACCTCCAGACAAGAGGCTGTGGCTCTTATCTGCTTACTTCCCTCCTCTCTCAGGTGTGAGTCATCTGGTCTGCTAAGGGGGTTTCTTAAAGCACCCTGTACTTGCAGGGTGAACACAAAGATGCCACACATGTACTCAGTTCAGCCTGGTCCCTGATCAGGAGATTGTCTCCCTCAGTTGTGCACCCTGCTGCCCTGTCCTCTAAGTTAATAAGATCATAGAGATCTCCTTGAGTCCAGTTTTTGCCTTCTGTGATTTTCTCAGGGTCACACCGATGAGTGATTTCAGAGGTGGGATTTGAACTCAGATCTTCAGAGTCTTGAGGGGATAACTTCCCTATCCCTCTAGGCCCCTTCTTCCAATCACTGCCCCACTCCCCCCTCCCCATGTTTCTAACTCAGTCCCAGATGCTAATTCTCCCACTGACTCTCCTGGTTTCCCAGAGCTCCCAGCAAGGAAGTCTAAAGTGCCTCAGAACTTCCCAGTGATCTCTGGCCTTGAACCCCCACACTGGCTTCCTCTAGTCATGCTCCTGGTCTCAGCTACTATTGAGGATGCTTCGGGGTTCTGAGAAGCACTTTACATACAAAGTAGTAATAGTTAGCATTTATATGGTGCCTACTGTGTGCTGGGCACTATACTAAGAGCTTTATTATCTCATTTGGTCCTTACAACAATCCTGTCAGGTCATTGAGTCCACCCCCTTCATTTTACAGATCAGGAAACTGAGGCCCAGGTCAGGGACATGATTGGCCCAAGGTCACACTGGAAATAAGGAGCAGAGAGCTACTGAGTCTCCTGATTTCCAGGCCAGGATTCTTTTCCTCCTTCCCAGGCCCAGTAAGCTGAGGAACAACAGGATTTCTCAAGAACCCCAGAGGAGGCCAAGAAGAAAGGTGTGTTCTGAAAGTGAAGCCAAACCAAGCCCCCAGATGGTGCGGGGGCCCCTGCTAGGCTCACTAAGACCCTTTAATGAGCCCCCCTGGGCTGGTCCCATGTCTGACACTGTATCCTCCCCCTTCCCCCAGCCAAAGTCACAGCAGGGAGAGAGGGGAGCAGAGGGGGGGGGGCTTGTGGGCTGACACCCCAGACACAATGGACTGGAAACCAGAGCTGAGCCGGCTCCTCACCACCTCAACAAAGCAGGGTATTGTGCCAGCCGGCTCCCTGCCTGGCAGAGTCGTGAGCAAAGTCTCCCCAGCCAGCCCTGGGACTGACTGCTGCCCCTTGGCCCTGCCCCCTACCTCCCAAACTCCCCACGGGGAGCATCCTGTGGTGGGGGGGAGGGAAAGGACCTGGCTCTGGGCAGGGAGTCAGACCACCCCCAGCCTACTGCTTGGCTTCCCTTTGTAACAGCAACAACAGCAACAAGGATGCCTGCTTATTAACCTAGAACTTTTAAGGTTTGGTAAAAACTCTGCCTCGACTATCTCATTTAATCCTCCCAACAGTTCTTTGGGAGAAGTGCTATTTTTCTTTCCATATCAGAGATAAAATGGAAGTAGGTTAAATGATTTACCCAAGGTAATTCAGCTGGTGTGTGTATGTTTCTATGTGTTTATGTGTGTGCATATATGCATATATGTGTGCTTCTATGTGTGTGCATATGTGTACGTGTTTCTATGTGTATATCTGTGTGTATGTGTGTGTGTTGGGGGGAGAATCTGAATCTAAGTCCTTCTTGACTATATTCCTGACCCTAAATCTAGCCAGTTCTCAGTTCCAATCCTGATCTGTCTGCAGTATTGTGTTCTTTCAGGCTAAAAAAATATTGAGCTGCTGAGGAGTCCCACCCACACATGGCCCAGGAGACACTGTGGTGTATGGGGGAGGGAGGAGACAAGGAGGAGGAAAGAGAAATGAAGTGGAAAGAGTATCGCATTTGGAGCCGGGGATCCAAGTTCAAATCCTGACTCCACCAGTTAATAACTATATGATCATGGGCTAGTCCCTTCCCTCCTGTAGGTCTCAGTTTCTTCCTTTGTGAGATGATAGTGTTGCACTGGCTAACCCCTAAGTCCTCTTTCTTGCTTTCTATCTATGGTCCTATCATATTAGAGGTGGTCTTTGGAAAGGTCAGAAAGCACCAGGCTACTTTATGTTCAGCTTCCATGGAGGGGAGTCTTAGGTGATTCAGGGTTCTAGGTTGTCCCTAACCACTGCCATTTTCCATCTTCTGGCTTCTTTGTGCTTAAATTGGCTCCTTCCTTCCCTTCCCCCCTTCCCTCCTCCCTCCCTTCTTCCCTTTCCACCTTCCCTCCTTCCTTCCTCCCTTCCTTCTTTCCTTCCTTCCTTCTCTTTCTTCCCTTTTCACCTTCCTTCCTTCCTTCCTTCTTTCCTTCCTTCCTTCTCTTTCTTCCCTTTTCACCTTCCTTCCTTCCTTCCTCCCTTCCTTCCTCCCTCTCTCCCTTCCTTCCTTCTCTTCCTTCCCTTCCTCCCTTCCCATTTCCTTCCTCCTTCCTTCCTTCCCTTCTTCCTTCCTTCCTTCCTCCCTTCTTTCCTTCCTTCCTCCCTTCCCATTTTCCTTCCTTCCTCCCTTCCTCCCTCCCTTCCTTCCTTCTCTCCTTCCTTCCCTTCCTCCCTCCCCATTTTCCTTCCCTCCTTCCTTCCTTCTTTCTCTCCCACTTTCCTTCCCTTTCTTCCCAGCCTTCCTTCTTCCCTCCCTCCCACCTTCTTTTCTTCCCAGCCCCACAGTCCCAGGAATCTCCTTCCCTTCCCCCCTCCCTGTCCCCCAGGAATTATGCTCCTCCTCTGGAGACTAAGATCTCAGTGGCCCCTTCCGATAGGACGCACCTTGAAGTTCTCATCGATGAGGAAGTCACAGCCAATGAGGTCGAAGTAGCCCAGTTTACACTCCAACTTGGACTTCACAGCCAGGAAGCACTGGAGCATAATCTGCTGCATCCGTTTCTGGGTGTGGGGAGCCACGGGTCAGAGTCAGGATGTCCCGCCCGAAGCCCCGCCCCGAATCCAGAGCCGGGCAGTCTTGCCTCTTCCCCCTTCTCTCTCTCGCCTACCCCGTACCCCAAACCTAGCAGCCCTCCCTGACTACCTCCTCTCTTCCTGCTCCCTCCTCTTTTCTACCGCTCAGAATCCCCACATGAAGGGACCTCAGGGTTGTCTAATGCCACTTATGTCTTCTCTAACCCACTGGCCAAGCAGCCCTCAGTTTCCTCATCTGTAAAATGAAGAGGGGTTTGGGTTAAACTAGATTATTTCCAAAGCCCCTTCCGGTTTCTCCGAAGAGAATGGAAGTCCCTTGAGGGCAGAGAGTGGTTCCACTTTTGTCTTTATAGCCCTAGCTTGGTGCAGTGCCTGGCACATAAAATGTTCTTTGTGGACTCCCCAAATTATGCAACTATGCTGATGCTAATCCGGTCTTTGCTTGAGGAATGTCAGAGAGGAGGCACCTTGGGACAGCTTCCGAAGATAAGATGTTTCTCCTCACACCAAACCTAGAGCTCCCTAATGACCACCTCCCCCAGTGTTCCAAGTTCTGGCCTCTGGGGCCAAGTAGAACAAAGCTGATCCCTCTTTGATGTAAACAGTTGGCATCTCTCCCATGGATCCTTTCTTCTCCCTACCATAAATGCTCCATCTTTTCTTTTTTTTTGGGGGGGGGCAATGAGGGTCAAGTGACTTGCTCAGGGTCACACAGCTAGTAAGTGTCCACCTAACTGCCCCCAAATGCTCCATTTTTTCAACTGGTCCTCTTATGGAGGGGTCTCTCCAGTCTCCCCCTCTCCCTCCAATGCTCCTGACTCTGGTCATTCTTCTCTGGATAATCCGACTCATCAATATCCTTTTTTTTTTTTTAATTTAGTGAGGCAATTGGGGTTAAGTGACTTGCCCAGGGTCACACAGCTAGTAAGTGTTAAGTGTCTGAGGCCGGATTTGAACTCAGGTACTCCTGACTCCAAGGCCAGTACTCTATCCACTGTGCCATCTAGCTGCCCCATCAATATCCTTTTAAAATATAGGGCTTGGGATGAAACACAGTACTCCACATGTGGTCTGCCCAGGGCAGACAGTGGCAGAACTATTAACCCCCCTACCCACCCAAAGAAGGCCCCTCTCCCAGAGCCTGGCAGCAGAAAGCAGTAGGTCCTTACAGTAAAAGTGGTGAGCACCCAGTCCTTGGGGAGCCCTTTGGATCTGCGGAACTTTTCATTGATGTGTTTGTTCAGGCGGTCCATGCTCCACACGGTCTCTTCCTTCAGGAGTGCGTACA
This sequence comes from Dromiciops gliroides, assembly GCF_019393635.1. Taxonomy (NCBI): domain Eukaryota; kingdom Metazoa; phylum Chordata; class Mammalia; order Microbiotheria; family Microbiotheriidae; genus Dromiciops; species Dromiciops gliroides. The sequence continues at coordinate 640,531,279 of NC_057863.1, forward strand.
GGGGACTCTTCTTTTGCATAAACTAGGAGAAAGGAAGAAAGACAAAAATGGCCCCCGAGATCCCCAATCAGGCTTCCCAGCTGAAGACATCGCACCTCAGCCCCAGAAATACTAACAGGCATCCTTCAAGCCACAGACCCTCCAACAAGTAGTGCCCCTACCTCTCCCACTGCCCCCAGTTACCTTCTATTTCTTTTTCATTCATTTTCATGTATATATTTCTAAATGTATACAGGTAGCCCTTCCACATGACAGGGAAGTTAGGGGTACAGCACATAAAATGTTTTGGCCCTCTCTTTGTACCAGAGAAGTCTGATTTTTTTCTTTTTCTTTTATGAGGCATTTACGGTACCTTATTGTAAAATTTGTGAAGATATTATACAATACTATACATACATTTCTGAGTTTCTAAACTTTTTTCTATGTCATTCGCTAGTCTTTACATGTTATCTGCAGCTTCCACAAAACTTTCCCCAAATTCCTATTTAATTTCTTAGGCTGACCTGTGATATATTGAAACTTCAATGGGGAAAGTCACAATATGGAAGGGATAACTGTATCTTTTCTCCTGGGTAGACTGTAAGCTCCCAGGGGACAGGTACTGTATGATTCCTCCCCACCCCTTCATCTCCTAGCACAAAAGGATAGGGCTGCATCTACAACTTCATTGAACTCCCAGATGAGAAAACTCCTTCTACCTAAGCAGGTCTATACTTCCTCTGCAAACTGAGGGTCTTTGTGAGTTAATGGGTTAAGTGACTTGCCCAGGGTCACACGATTAGTATGAGTCAGAAGTGGGACTTGAACCCACGTCTGTCTGTCTTCAAGGCCATCTACCAATAAATATACTAATTTGCCTCTTACTTGGCACAGAGTAGGTGATTAATTGTGTGGATTAATTGAAGGTGTCCCACATCTGTCTCACAGAGCCTTCCATAAACACAGACTACTCTTGTTTTGGTTTTTGTGTGGGGGCAGATATAGGAAGGAAACCCTCAGGTTTCTGGACCCCTGAGCTATCTCCAAGTATGACTATTTTAGGGCTGATTTGCCTGGCTGACCTCATGTAGAACTCCTTTCCACAAGTTCAAAAGATTCCTTCAACCCCTTTCCCTCCCCCTTCCCCCAAATCTAATCCAACAAACAATTATTTATTTATTTGTTTGGGGGGATGGGGCAATGAGGGTTAAGTGACTTGCCCAGAGTCACACAGCTGGTAAATGTCAAGTGTCTGAGCCAGATTTGAACTCAGGTCCTCCTGAATCCAGGGCTGATGCTTTATCCACTGTGCCACCTGGTTGCCCACTCATACACTTATGTTTAAGGGGATTAAGTAAGGTTCCCACTGTCAAGCATTTATTAAACATTTACCATGGGCCAGGCATTGTGTTAGGGACTGGAGATACAGTGAAAACATTGTTCCTCCCCCCACCCCCTCAGGGAGCTTACATGCAATTGGAGGATGTGGAAGAAACAGATATTTGTTAGGAGGAGGGAGCGAAGTAAGGTTTGCACCGGAGCTAAGCTTTGAATGAAGGATCCTAAGAGGATCAAGTGAGAAGGGAGGACATTCTAGGTTTGGGGATAGCCTCCAAGTTAGAGGGACTGGCAAATAGGCCAGTTTGGATGGCACTTAAGAGTCTGTGAAAGGGAGGAATGTGCAACAAGTCTGGAAAGGTAGACAGGTCAGGCTTTGGAGTTTGTAGTTATCCTAGAGACAATAGAGAATCATTGAAGATCCTTGAGCAGAGGAGTGACCTGATCTTTAAGAACACTGTTTTAACAACCCTAAGGTACCACCCTCACACCTATCATATTGGCTAATATGACAAAAAAAGGGAAGATAATAAATGTCGGAGATGTGGAAAAATTGGAACACTAATGCATTGTTGGTGGAGTTGTGAACTGATCCAACCATTCTGGAGAGCAATTTGGAACTATGCCCAAAGGGCTCTAAAACAGTGTATACTGGGGCAGCTAGATGGTGCAGTGGATAGAGCACCGGCCCGGGATTCAGGAGTACCTGAGTTCAAATCCGGCCTCAGACACTTAACACTTACTAGCCGTGTGACCCTGGGCAAGTCACTTAACCCCAATTGCCCCGCAAAAAACAAAACAAAATAAAAACAAAAACAAACAAACAAACAAAAAAACAGTGTGTACCCTTTGACCCAGAAATACCACTACTAGGGCTGTATGCCAAAAAGATCATAAAAAAGAGTCCACGTGTACAAAAATATTTCTAGCAGCTCTCTTTGTGGTGGCAAAGAATTGGAAATTGAGGGGATGTCCATCAATTCAGAAATGGCCAAATAAGTTGTGGTATGTGAATGTAATGAAATACTATTGTGCTGTAAGAAATGATGAGCAGGCGGATTTCAGAAAAACCTGGAAAGACTTAAATGGACTGATGATGAGTGAAGTGAGCAGAACCAGGAGAACATTGTACACAGTAACAGCAACATTGTGATATTCAGCTGTGATAGACTTAGCTCTTCTCAGCAATACAAAGATCTAAAACAATTCCAAAGAACTCATAATGAAAAACATTCACCACATCCAGAAAAAGAACTGTGGGATCTGAGTGAAGATTGAACCATACTATTTTTACTTTTGTGTTTTTTCTTTTTTGAGGTTTTTTTCCTTTTTGTTCTGATTCTTATTCTACAACATGACTAATGTGCGAATATGTTTAATAGTGTACATATATAACCTATATCAGATTTCTTGCCATCTTGGGGAGGGAGGGAGAGAGGAGGGAGAAAAATTTGGAACTCAAAATCTTATAAAAATGAATGTTGAGGGGGGGCAGCTAGGTGGCACAGTGGATAAAGCACTGGCCCTGGATCCAGGAGGACCTGAGTTCAAATCCAGCCTCAGACACTTCACACTTACTAGCTGTGTGACCCTGGGCAAGTCCTTAACCCTCATTGCCCAGAAAAACAAAACAAAACAAAACAGAACAAATGAATGTTGAGGGGGGCAGCTAGGTGGCGCAGTGGATAAAGCACTGGCCCTGGAGTCAGGAGGACCTGAGTTCAAATCCAGCCTCAGATACTTAACACTTACTAGCTGTGTGACCCTGGACAAGTCACTTAATCCTCATTGCCCTGCAAAAAGAAATGTTGAAAACTATCTTTTCATATAACTGGAAAAGTACTATTTTAAAAGAATACTGTTTTAGCAATTGAGTGAAGGATGACTTAGAGAAGGGGAGAGACTTGAAGACAAGGAGTTCAATTAGGAAGTGTAGCAATAGTTCAGGTGAGACAAGATGAGGGTCTGAACTGGGATGTTGGTGATGTGAGTGGAGAGAAGGAAGTAGATGGCAGAGACAGTGAGGAAGTAGAATTGATGAGATTTCCCAGCCAGTCAGATGTGGGGTGAGGGACATGATAGATTCAAGGATAACTCCAAGGAGGTGAACCTGAGTGACTGGGTGTCAAGTGCCCTTGACAGAAATAGGGAAGTTTGGAGGAGGGTCCCCTATCTCCCACATGCCCCGGGTCCCAAAAGAGACTTCTTGGGCTGCACCAACAAACTGGACTTGGGGGGAATAGACATCATCTGTCGATTAGGAGGGAGAAGAAATGAAAGAGGGAAGAGAGGAAAGCAGAGAGGAAGAGAAGCAAGGGGAGAGGTAGGGAATGAGAAGGGGGTGGTGGTGGTTTGTCCTTCATTATCAAATAGGACCATGACATTAGGAAGGTGATTTCATGGCTTGCGGTGAATTGGATTTAAATGGGGCTAGGCTGTGCAAAGCCACCAACCTCACTTTCTCCTCCAGAGACATCTGGGTCTAGTGGCAAGCTATATATCAGGATGACTGGAGATGGCCCCATATGTTTGAGGCAATCAGGGTTAAGTGACTTGCCCAGGGTCACATGTCAAGTGTCTGAGGCTGGATTTGAAGGCAGGTCCTCCTGATTCCAGGGCCAGTGGTCTATCTACTCTGCCACCTAGCTGCCCCTGGGGGAGGTATGGAGAGAAGGGGAAGAGGTAGGAGAGAGAAGATAGAGAGACAGAAACAGAGACAGACACAGAGAGAGACAGAGAGAGAAGAGAGAAGACAGAAACAGAGACACAGAGAGAGAGAGAGAGACAGAGAGAGACAGAGACAGAGAGAGAAGAGAGAAGACAGAGACAGAGAGAGAAAGAGACAGAGAGAGAGACAGAGAGAGACAGAGACAGAGAGACAGAGAGAGAGATGGTAACAGAGAAAGGGGAGTAGGAATGAGGAAGCAGCATGCCAGGCATGAGGTTCAGGCAGTACAAAGGTGTTGAGAGAAGGAGAGTGCACTGAGGGGGGTAAGTGAAGGAGACTGGAAAGGCCAGGTGGTGAAAGGCTTGAAAAGCTAAATGGAAGGTCTTTTCTTTGATCCTGGACAAGGTAGGAACCCATGGAGTTTACTGAGTAGGGGGTGATGTGGCTGAGTCCTGGTCTTTAAAAAAGATCACCTTTGGGGCAACTAGGTGGCGCAGTGGATAAAGCACCGGCCCTGGATTGAGAAGTACCTGAGTTCAAATCCGGCCTCAAACACTTGACACTTACTAGCTGTGTGACCCTGGACAAGTCACTTAACCCTCATTGCCCCGCAAAAAAAAAAATCACCTTTTAGTCATTGACCTTGGAAAAGGGGAGCGGCATGGCCATCCCTCCCAGTGAAACCCCAGGGCCCCTCCCCATACCTGATTGGTCAAATGTCCTGCAAGGTCTTTGGCCTTGGGGTCGTAGAGACTCAGAGTCAGCCGTGCATAGCCATGACTAAAGAAGACCATGTAAGGCATAGCACAGGCAATAAGTAGATAGGATCGCACATCAAACTTCTTCCCGTCCAGAAGCAGTGGGTTGTGGATATACCTTTGGGAGAGTAGAGGCAAACTGACTACATTTCCCCAAAACAATCTATCCCTCCCTCCTCCAAATTTCTCTTTCTTGTTGAAGGTGCCTGGTCACCCAAAGTGAAACACCCCCCCCCTCCCAGAATTATCCTTGACTTTTCTCTCATTCTTACCTAGAGTCTGCTAGGGGGCACCATGGAGAGAGCACTGGGACTGGAATCAGGAAGACCTGTATTCAAATCCAGCCTCAGACACTTCCTAACTAAGCGAAACTTGGCTAGTCCTCAACCTTGCTCTGTCTCAATTTTCCCAACTATAAAGTAGAGATAGTAATACTGTGAGGACCAAATGAGATATTATTTGTAAATCACTTAGGCACAGTCCTGGCATACAGTAGGTGCTTAACAACCACTTGTTTCCTCCCCTCCCCCCAATCCATGTAGCCAATTAGTTGTCAAATCTCATTGACTCCACCCTCCACAACAGCTTCCTCTTCCATCCTCTTTCTCTCCAATCCAAAGGACACCACACCTCTCTCCCTCATTCTCTTTCCCCTAGACTATTGGAATCTCCTCCTAATTAGTCTTTATGCCTTTAACCTCTTCTCCTCCTTTCCAATCTGTCCTTCAAATGACCCTAAAGAGCAAGTCTGACCCCTTTACTCCCTTACTTAAGTACTCCCAAGCAGTATCCTATTGCCTCTAAGGTAAAATACAAACTTCAAATCAGTCTTGGCATTTGAATCTCTCCACAACTGGGTTTCAATATACCTTCCTAATTTCTTACACTCCAGTCAAGCTGGGGCAGATAGGTGGCAGTGCTGGGCTTGGAATCAAGAAGACCCAAATTCAAATTCAGCCTCAAAACCTTACTAGCTTTGTGATCCTGAGCAAATTGATTCACCCTGTTTGCCTCAGTTTACTCTCTCTTTGCCAAGAAAACCCCAAATGGGATCAAGAACAGTCAGACATGGGGGGCAGCTAGGTGGCGCAGTGGATAGACCACTGGCCCTGGATCCAGGAGGCCCTGAGTTCAAATCCAGCCTCGGACACTTGACATTTACTAGCTGTGTGACCCTGGGCAAGTCACTTAACCTTCATTGCCCTGCTCCACCCCCAAAAAAGAAGAGTCAGACATGACCGAAACAACTGAACAACAAAAGTCAAGCTGACCTATATTTCATCCTCCAATTTTTTGTTTTTGCACAGACTCTCCTCTTTTTTTTCTTTTTTTAGACTCTCCCCTTTTATGCCTGGAATTCTCTCCTTCCTGCATCTTGTAGAATTATTAGCTTTCCTTCAAGGTTCAGCCCACGTACTGTTTCCCATAGGAAGCCTCCCTCCTCTCTTTGCTCTTCCCCACCCCCCTTGCCCCAAGTTGTTAGCATTTTTTCCAGTCATGAAAATTCTTTTGTATTGGGAGAGGGAGTGTGGTACATTCTATTTGGAGTCAGAGGGACCTGGGTTCAAATCCTACTTCTAACGCTTACTTTATGACCCCAAGTGGGCAAGTCACTTGAACTCCCTGAGTCTTAGTTTCCTAATCTGTAAAGTAAGGGGATGGGATGAGATGTCCTTGGGGGTCCTTCCAGCTCTAGATCTCTTGCCTTTTCTCATCTTTGGGCAGGGATGGAAACATTACTCAAGGCTGAGATAGAGGGCCACCTTTGTTTCACCATGGGTCCAGGATTGAAGGTGGGGGTTGTAGCCACCCCTAATGCAGAGTTAGCTATCGGTGTGAGTCCTCATGGCCTTAAATCTATTGAACAGACTTAAAGCGGGGCCAGGTTTAGAGTTGGAAGGGACCCCAGTGGCCTTCTAATTAATCCAGGACTCTCATTTCACAGAGTAGCAAAGGGAATGCCAGAGAAGGAAGTGGTCTGTCCAAGGTCACACAGGTGGTACACAGCAGGGGGCAGGTTTAACCCTAGTTCTCCTCAGACTCCAGAACAGGCACCCTCACCCACCTCTGGAGCTGAGCCCACCTACCTCTGTATAACTCGTGCCTGGGGAGCCTTAAAGGGCATCTTCTTGTAGGTGGGATCATCCTCGATGCTCTGCATCTTGGCCTGGAGAGAAATTGCTTCCTCTTGGGTCCTGATCAGGAAAATGCCTTTCCCCTGGTTGGAGGCAGTGGGCTTACAGATCCAGATCTCTTCATCTGCAGGCACAGAGAGTGGTGAGGGTGGGGGGAATGGGGGAGGGGAGGGGCTAGCATCAACTGCCATATCCCCAATGCCACCCTCTGGCATTGACATGGCCCTGGAAGGGGAAGTGGCCTGGCTCTAGTCTTGGGGCTGACAGACCTCAAGTGGGGAGGGAAGCTCTGCATGTGCCTGGCTCCCCTCCCTTCTGCCCCACACCCCACCCCAGAGTGGGGCTGATGACTTACCACGGAACACGGCAATGAAGTTTTCCCGTTCATCTTTCATGTCTAGACGGTAGGTCTCTGGGAAAAAGTCTTCCATTTTCAGAACCCTGTGGGAGAGTTCAGCATGAAGGACAAAGCGACAGGAGGGAAAAAGGAAGGAGTCACCTCCTTGAATCATTCATTCCAGCCCTCTTTCCTTCCAAGTCTATCTCCTTCCATTCATCTCTTCTATCCATCCTTCCTTCCTTCCTTTTCTCCCTCATTCCTTTCCCCTCCTCCTCCTTCCCTCCTTCCTTCCTTCTTCCCTTCCTTCCCTCCTTCCTAATCCTTCCTTCCTCCCTTCCTTTCCTTCCTCCTTCCCTTCCCTTTTTCCTTCCTTCATTTCTCTTTCCTTTCCCCCTCTTTCCCTTTCCTCCCTCCCTCCTTCCCTTCTTCCTAATCTTTCTTTCCTTACCTCCCTCCCTCCCTTCTTTCTCTCCCTCTTTCCTTTCCCCTTCTTTCCCTTTCCTCCCTCCTTCCTTCTTAATCCTTCCTTCCTCCCTCCCTTCCTTCCTCCCTCCTTCTCTCCCTCCTAATACTTCCTTATTTCCTTCCTTCCTTCTTCCCTTTCTTCCTTTCATCTATCCTTCCTTCCATCCCAGAAACATTTACTGAGTGCTCACTTTGTAAGATGTAGGGCTTGCCTGCTACCCTCCCCTCTCAACTGAGGCCAGGACAGTCAAAGCTTGCAGAGTACTAGCAATCAAAACCTCTGCCATTGGCTTTGGAGTCAGAGCACCTGGGTTTATATCCTGGCTCTGTCACTTCCTGTGTGATCTGGGCCTTCCCCTCTCTGGGCCTCAGTTCTGTCCTCTCTAAAATGGGGTGGGGGAATAGCAGTTTGGAATAGTTAATCTCCTTGGCCCTTTCCAGGTCTATATTGATCTTTCTCTTTATGGAAGGAGACCGACTTGGGGAAGACATGTCTGACATCAGGAGATGCCTCCTGTCTCTGAAAACAGTAACTGGGGTTGGGGGTGCCTTACTTGATGTGCGCTGCGGTGGGTGACCTGCTGATCTTGTTCATGACTCTGGCATATTCTCGCAAGGCATTCAGGAGGCCGATCTTGGTTGTCAAGAGCTTGTTGTTAGGGATCTGATAGAGTAGTTGTTCGCCTGTGTCACAAAACACCAGGATGAGGCTGTGGGGAGGTGGGTGCCTGCCTTCCAAATGATTCCATTCTAGAGGGTAGGGTATTCTGTAGGTCTTTCTGGGATGGGAGGGTAGAAAAATGGATGGGAGCAAGGAAGATGGGGGCATAGATAGGAGGGATAGGAAGAGAAATGCAAGGATAGGTGGATATAAATGGATAGATGGGAAGGGAGGAATGAAGAGAAGAGGGAGGAGGGAAGATGGCTTTTTCAAAGAACTATTGCTTATACTTTCTATGGAATATAAGCTCCCTTCGGGGCAGGGACTGTTTCATTTTTGTTGTCACTGCCTCCACCTGGCACACAGCATTTAATAAATGTTGATTGAGTGCCCAGATATGACCAACAATAGAATATAAGCTCCTGGGGGCAGAGATGGCTTTGCTTTTATCTCGGTATCCTCAGTGCTTAAGACATTTCCAGGCATAGGGTACTTGATTAATAGATATTTGGCAATTGATTGATTGATATCTTGATGCCCCGAGACAATAGCTATGTGGTCTCCAAAGACACCTTGCTGAGATGCAGTTTGGCACTGCTTTTAGTCTCAGCCCCAGTGCCCAGGTCCCACTCGTAGCCTGTAGCTCCAGGACACCATTATGCCCAGGTGACAAACCATAATTAAGCAATTGATTAAATACCACCTATTATGTACTAGCTTGCCCTTGTGCTAGGGGCTGGGGTTGTATCAACAATGAAATCAATCCCTGCCCTCAAGGACTTTACACTTTGCTGGGGTAGGAGCAGGGTATGCAGAAAAAGTAGGGACATTTAGATCCTCTGGCTGCCCAATCTGAGGAGTGGGATTTGGAGCAGCTCAATAGGAAAGTGTTTGGCATTTCCTGACTGGGTTCATAGACTCTCTTGGGTAGGGAAGGGAACAGATCTCTGACGCCCAAACTCAAGGATCCTGAACAGGACCCAAGTTGGGGTCACTTATGGCTCCTTCCCACTGTTCTGGTGATGCTGCTCCTTGGAGGAATCTCTCTCAGTGACAGTGGGCAGGGGATAGTCTATGGATGGACTAGGTTGCTCCCTTGTACCTTTCAAGGTAAGCAAAAGATGCCAGAGGGGCCAGCGATTAATATTCGCTTCATCAGCTATGGCTTGGTCTGGTGTTCTAGTCATCCCAATCTCTCTCTGGGCTTGAAGGATGACATGACCACTGCTATGACATAAGACATTGGTTGGGATGGAGACCTCCCATGTTTCCAAATGAGAAGTGGTATGCCTATGGGCAGCAGTGACCAGAGAACCTTCAGGGGGGCTTTCACAGGGAAAAGGGATCAGATTTATTCTGCCTGGCCCCAGAGGACCCAACCAGCAGTAATGTGTGAGACCACCAAGAAACTGATTTAGGTTAACATCCCAACAGAAATGGAATGGGTGCCCTGCCCCCTCACTGGAGTCCTTCAGCTACTTGGCTGGGAAGGTATGGGGAGAATTCTTTTCATTAGGAGCTTGTCCTGGAGAATTATGGAAGTCCCTTCAAGCTCTGAAATTCTATGGTCCTGAGCCAGGATCCTGGCATGTTTGACCAACCAGCTGGTTCCTGTTTGTTGGGCATTAATTTCCGATGCTGGTTATCTGGACCGGCTGGGACCAAGTTTGGGGAGCCCATTCCCCGCTCCCTCCCCCCCTCCCCCCTCTTCTCTGGGCTGCACCTTCTCGAAAGGAGTAATAGGTGTCCCTGCACTTGGTCTCACACCATTTCAGCTTGTAATCCTCCCGACGGTTGTCATGGATTCTCTGCCAGCCTTTACTCCGGCAATAGGAACTGATCCTGCCAGGATAACAAGATTCACTGGACTGTTAACGATGCCTTCATTAGCTCTGGGGCCTCAGGTTCCCCCAGGAGGCTCCTGGGAAGGCTGAATGACACCCGAGGCCCTGCAGCTGGCCCCAAACCTGGAGGGGGAGGGGGATGGGAGGAGGAAAACATGGCCCTGAGCCAGCCACTTTTAATTAAGAAGTGAGCTGAGTGGCCTGTGGGCCAGCACTTGGGCAGCTGAGATGGGGGGAGGGGGGATGTCAGGCCAGACCTGGCAGTTGTGGGGACAGGGCAGGACAGAGTGAGTAGGGGTGGGTATTCTGAGATGACATGTGCCTGGGCACCCTGGTGCCCAGATTTTGGCTCAGGGAAGCCAACTAAGGCATCAGTCCCTCCTCCCCTAGAGACCTGCAGTGGCACCTGCTTCCTCCCTCCCCACCTCCCTTCTTCCAAGGAGGTTGCTTACAGCACTGCCCCATTGGTACCCCCGATGTAGAAAAAGGGGCCCTGTGTGGGAGGCGACAACTTCTTCTCTCCCGGGCTGGACTCTTCTGCGGGGGGTGTGTGGTTGGCTTGAGTTCCTGGGGCTTCAGTTTTGGTCACAGACCGCTGTGCTTCCGGGTGGGCAGGGGCACCTGCAAAAATATGACACGGCCCCAAGAGATGTCACTCCTGGGGTTTTCAGGCTGGTCTGGGGCCAGAGAGGAGCAAGGGAGCCAACGTCCATCCAGGACTGATGGGAAAATCAGAAGCCCAGGAGCCCCCATCTCCACCTGGCCACAGAATCCCAGACAGAGAGAACCTTCAGATCCAGAAGTAGAGTAGGCAGCATTGGGACACATAGTGAATACACTGGCAGCAGCATCATTGACCCTGACCTGGAAAGTTCTTTAGAGACCCCATCTAGTGCAACCCCTTCATTTTATAGAGAAGGACATTGAGGCCCAGAGGAAGGGAATGGACTTGCCCAAGGTCACACAGGTAGTACACATCAGAGGTGAGATTTGATCCCAGACCCTCAGACATAAGAACCAGTGATGTTGTCTCTATATCAAGCACAGGATCATAAGATTAGGGATCTTGGAAGAGCTCTTTCTCACAGTAACTTGTCTAGAATAAATCTCTCACTTTCCTCATGAGTAAACTGAGTCCCAGTCAGAAAAAGATACCCTCCTCCTAACATCATTCGGTGGCTGGGCTAGAATTCAAACTCAGGACCTTTGATTCCAAACCTTGGACTGTTTTCCCTGTGTCCCTGGAGGGTAGAAGCTGGATGGCCACTTGCTGGGGGTGAGGCACTGTGGACATTGATTCACGCTTTGGGTAGGGGTCAGGATCTATGACTTCTGAGCTCCCTTTGGAGTCTGGCACTCGAGGCTTCCTCCATTATTTTGGACTCAGATGCACTCCAGTGAGGGAGCACATGAACTCTGTCTCTGTGTCTGTCTGTCTATCTGTCTGTCTCTCTCTCTCTCTCTATATATATATATATACAGTTTTTTTATATGTATATGTATGTGTACATATACATATAAATTGTATTTCAATTTAATTTGGATCCATTGTATCCCATGTGTTTTCTCCATACACTTAGAAACATGATTATGAGAAGGATTCCATGGACTTCACTAGACTGGTGTCCAGGACACCAGAAAAGAAAGAGAGAAAGAAGAAAGTAAGAAAAAGGGGGAGAGGCAAAGAAAAATTTGACCATCAAGAAGGAACTTTGGTTGCTGAAGAAGAAAAATGGGCACCTTGGAAGGGGGAGTGGGTGGGTGGGAAGTGACCACTTTGTAATAGAGTTCATAATAAAGGAGTAGAAGGAAGTATAGCATAGGCTGATGGGCACCCTAGATTTTGGAAGAGGGGAGTTTAAAAAGGTGAGAGAAATAACAGGATTCCAACAATCCAAATTTCTTCAGGGGAAATTCTTGAGAATGAAATTCTGAAGGCACTAACAGAAATACTTCCGATATACAGTGCCCAACACACAGTAGGCACTTAATGTTTATTGACCAAGCTGAAAAGGAGAAGGGAAAGCCATCTAAACATATAGCTGTGTATGAATAAGGAATTCATTGAATGAGGCAGATTTTTAAAAAGATCCGTGTAAAAGATGGAAACAGAAATAACAGGCTAAATTCAAAAGAGTAGTACAATCCTTTAAGAACAGTGTCAGGATTCCTAAAACTGGGAATGAACTAAAGCTAAGGAGGGATGAATGTTACATTTGGGGCAAAAGGAGAGTCCAAACAGAGACATGGATGAGGTGATGATAAAGACTTGTGCTGGGGCAGCTAGGTGGCGCAGTGGATAGAGCACCGGCCCTGGAATCAGGAGTACCTGAGTTCAAATCCAGCCTCAGACACTTAACACTTACTAGCTGTGTGACCCTGGGCAAGTCACTTAACCCCAATTGCCTCACTAAAAAAAAAAAAAAAAAAGACTTGTGCTAAGTATTTTACTTATAGGTGTGATTAGCTGATGGAAAATCATGGAGGAATGGGAGGAGTGTCCATGGACTACAGAAGGGTAATTTTCTCCTGATTTTTTTAAGGGGAAAAAAATAGAGACTCTGCTGACTAGAGGTGAGGTCAAATAATTCTCTCAAAATTCCAGAACCTATTATCAAAAGGATGCCTTTAAAGCATTTAGTTAGGGAACAGATAACCACTCAGATCCATCATGGCTCCATCAAGTCGTTTAGTCAAGACTAAATTTCCTTTTTTAGGAGGTGGGGTGGGACTGAGGTAGAAGTGTGGGAACAGCTTGCCTAAATTTAATCATACCTTTTGTCTGTCTTATGCTGTTCTTGTGGCAAGTTAAATGTCAAGATAGGGTTAAGTAACAGCAGGATTATAGATTTAGAAGTGTTAAGGGTTAAAATTCTAGCTAAACTGTCTAAAATATCTAATGAGTGGTCGCCAATAAATTATAAACTTTAGCAAGAGTTAGACTTTTAAGCATTTATTAAGGAGAATAAGAATTTGGTAAAGAGAGAGAAAAAGGCCTAGATTTCTATCTATTAAAGGGAGAGCACATTTCTAGCTCCCTTCTCCACCAGAGTCCAGAGGAAAAGAGCGCGAGACTGAGCGCCAGTCTCTTCCTTCCTCCTCCCACTAGCCCGCGTCACTTCCTGACTCCTGGTCTTGCCCTCAAAGACCTTCCCTTCATGGGCAGAACTCTTCTACAGTAAGTATCCAGCAGGTGGCGTTATTCCAATCGTTACAGTAGGGATCTTAAAATCAGAGGTCATTGGTTCATAGAGTGGGAAAGAACCTTGGATGGAATCCATGTACCCTTACATTAGAGGTGGGGAAACAAGGCCAGAGAAGGGAGATGACTTCCTGAGGTCATCCTCTGGGGCTGCTTGCTCAAGTTACTAAGTAACAGTGGTGGGATTTGAATTCAGGTCTCCTGACTCAAGAGCCAGTGTTCTTTTTTTTTTTTTTTTTTTGCAGGCAATAGGGGGTTAAGTGACTTGTCCAGGGTCACACAGCTTGTAAGTGTCAAGTGTCTGAGGCTGGATTTGAACTCAGGTACTCCTGAATCCAGGGCCGGTGCTTTAACCACTGCGCCATCTAGCTGCCCCCTAGAGCCAGTGTTCTTTCTGGTCGCATTATCAGAACCAAAGTGTGTGTGTCAATTTCCAAAGAGATTGCTAGGGCAGTGACCCTGGGATCTGTCCTTGGTCCTGAGTCAGCTAACATTTTTGTCAGTGGCTTGGATGAAGGCATAACTCTTCGTCCTATTTGCAGGTAATACAAAGTTTAAGGAATGGTTAATGCCCTAGATGACATTCAGGATTCCAGATCCCTCATCAACAGGCTATAAATGGACTAAACCAAGTCAGGGAAAATTTAATTGGTGTGTAAAGGTGAAATGCTGTACTTTAGTTCAGTATTTGATGGGGGCATAAGCTAGAAGTTTTTCATGAGAAAGATCTTTGCAGAGGAGTGTGACATGGCAAGCCCCCCAAATAATAATATTATGGGTAAATGCTAGAGGTATATAACATTTACTTAAAATCAGGAAGATGGGGGCAGCTAGGTGGCTCAGTGGATAAAGCACCGGCCCTGGATTCAAGAGGACCTGAGTTCAAATCCAACCTCAGACACTTGACACTTACTAGCTGTGTGACCTTGGGCAAGTCACTTAACCCTTATTGCCTTGCAAAAAAAAAAATCACGAAGATTCCCAATAGTCCTTGCGCCCTCTGACCAGGTTAGAATATTATGTCCAGTTCTGGGAACTACATTTTTTGGGACAGTAAAGGTGGAGATCAAAATGATGGTGGTGGTGTGTGTGTGTTTGGGGTGGGGGTAAGACTGGAGACTATATCATATGAAGAACAGTTAAAGCATCTAGCAATGATTAGCATGCAGAAGAAAATATTTAGGGGAGGGAAACATCATGGCTGAATTCAAATAGCTAATGAACTGTCATGGAGAATAGAGATTGCCTGTTTTCTTCTTGGTCTCAAGAGGACAAAACTAGGAACAAAAAGTAATTACCTATTGATTCAGATGGATATTAAGGGAAAAATTCCTAACAATGGCTAAGAGTAATGACCTCCCAAAGCAGAATAGGAGATAATGGGTTTTGCCTCATTCAGAGCTTGAAGGACCACTTGTCCAAGATGCAGTAGATGGAATTCTTTTTCAAGGATGGAATTGGATCCTCTTGAGGTCCAGTCTAACTCAGGGGTTTGTGATTTTGTCAGCTCAGTGGCCTGGTCCCCTTAGTCAGGGAAGAGCACTGTGACATTGGTGGTTGGAGCCCTGAGCCTGCCAATGGCCTGGGGTCTCCTGTGGAGGGGGAGACCAGTCATATGGGAGGCAGTCCTCCCAGCCCTCTCCTACCAGGGTCTTCCAGGTCTAGACCCAGCTGCAGGGCACAGTCAGCAGTGTTCTTACAGGGCTCAGTGTCACTGGCCTGATCATTGGCAGCGATGTAACTGCCACTAATTTCCTGCCTGCCCTGAGGTGGGCACAGGATACTGGAATGAGTCCAGCCCTTGGAGTTTGAGAATAATAACAGTAACAAGAACGTGGGTTTATAGATAGTGCTTTAAGCACTATTACAAATATTATCTTGTTTGATCCTTACAACCCTGTGAAGAAAGTGTTGTGACTTGCCTAGAGTCACACAACTGCTAGTAAGTGTCTGAGGCAGGATCTGAGCCCAGGTCTTCATTACCCTGAGTCCAGTGCTCCACCCATTATGCCACCCAGGGTTCTACTTTTCCACCTCGATGAGGTGAAAATTCTGGGACTCAGTTTCCTCATTCGTACAATGAAGGGGTTGGACTCGATGATCTCTAAGGTACCTTCCAGCTCTAAACCCTATGATCTGAATACACTTGCTAATATTATCCCTCTTCTCCTCCCCCACCCCAATCCCCAGCTGGCTTCTCTTTTCCCATCAATCGAGTCAGAAATGTGCTATGCACATATAGGGCTGCATATGGCTTGCTCATCATTGTTCTCCAGCACTGGCACTCCCAACACAGGATCATGGGATTCTCTCCATCCCCAGCACTTAGAGAATGGGAGAGTTTCCATGCTGTTCTCCATGCCTTTCTGAAGCACGGGCCCCAGGGATCTATCTGATCTATTTGCTCTCCCAACACCCCCTAGGACAAGACTGGAATCCTTCCCTCTTCTAGGGATAGAGAACAAATTCCTGTGCTTCCTTCTCCCTCTCATACTAACAGTCACCGCCTTTTTCTCTCCCTCTCTTTTGCGCTTGGGATCTTGACATTCCCTTGGACCTACTGAAGAATTCATTGCCTTCCTGAACACATTTCCTGGGTGTCACTGAACAGTTAAAAGACCAATTGCCCCTACTGCCGGACTCCCCCATTAACCCTTCCCTTATCCCCCGACCCAATTTGCATCATAATGGGGCTGTCCCCATCTCCTAACCCCCAAGCAGTATACCAGGACTGATGATCTCCACCTCATCCCCCCCCCCAGTATTATAATGAGATTTAGACACCGTCCCTAACATTATAATACAATACTCTGACCCCAGTGTCAGAACAGGGCTATATTGCCATCCCTAGCATTGTGACTACCATCCCTAACCCTGACCCCTGCGTAGCGCAGGGAACATTTTGCTACTCCTTTTTTTTTTTTTTTTTTTGGTGGAGCAATGAGGGTTAAGTGACTTGCCCAGGGTCACACAGTGTCAAGTGTCTGAGGCCGGATTTGAACTCAGGTCCTCCTGAATCCAAGGCCAGTGCTTTATCCACTGCGCCACCTAGCTGCCCCTTGCTACTCCTTAAAGATAAGACCTGAATGTAGTTGGGGCTTACTATAGGCAACCAGTTGTTCTGTGTGATATTCTGGGAGCAGCAGGGTCTCCCTTGCTGGTAGCAGTTCAGACTTGGACACCTAATGCATTCCTTCTTTTCTTTCTCTCCCCTCTTCTCCCCACTGCTGTTCATGTGATCCTCCCATCTGAAATTACCTTCCCTCTACTCTGTTTTGTTTTTGTTTTTGTTTTGTTTTTGCAGGGCAGTGAGGGTTAAGTGACTTGCCCAGTGTCACACAACTAGTAAGTGTCAAGTGTCTGAGGCCGGATTTGAATTCAGGTCCTCCTGAATCCAGGGCCAGTGCTTTATCCACTGTACCACCTAGCTGCCCCCTCTACTCTGTATATATCTTGTATGAATCTAATTATGTACCTGTTATCTCCCCTACTAGAATGTATATTTCTTGTTTTTGCTTTTCTTTTCAACCCTTCCCTAAACTTAGCATAGTACCTGGTACATAGTAAGTACCTTGTCAATGGCTTAACTGCACGGGTCTGAAGGGGTCTTTGGGGAAGAGGGGAGGATGGTGGTAGCTTCAGCTTGGGGCTCAGGAGAACCAAAAGAAATTCCTAACTAGAAGAAGAGCTAGTTCTCAGGACCATGTTAAGGGATAAGATTCCTCTCACTGCCAGACCATGGCACAAAGATGTAAATATTACATATAGTGCTCTCTCTGTCTTTCTGTCTCTGTCTCTCTCCCCTATCTCTGTCTCTCTGTCTCTGTCTCTCCTCTATCTCTGTCTTTCTTTGTCTCTCTGTCTCTGTCTTTGTCTCTCTCTATATATACACACATACATATACACATGCGTTTATATGTTTACAAACACATGTGTGTATGTGCATATACACATATAATACTTAGAATTTATATATTTAATATATGTGTTAAAATGAGGAGCCCTCAAGCTATTTTAGGAAGGGCCTTCATGATTGCTCACTGGGTCATAGAGAAACTCCTAGTTTCTTTTGCAATCCTTAGACCCCAGGATTATAATGGGAAGATACCCTCTGCTCTAAAGATGATGGGGTCCTTCCTATCCATCAGCCTCTGTGTTGTAAACTCAGGTGATTCTCCCCACCCAACCTCAGAATAAAGAGATAATTCCAACCCCATCCACTGACCTCAGGGTCAGGGTTCCCTCCTAATCCTCTAGCCTTGGGATGAGGTTACCTTCACTCTTGGTGTTGCTTTAAGGGTGTTAACCCTCTCCCTGACCCAAGCATTATAAGTGGGGTTATATCTATCCCTAGTGTTCTCTTCTCTGACCTTTTGCATTGTAATGGAGTTATAACTAGAATGTATATAGCAGAGAAAGGTTTGCACCTTTGGAGACAGGTACTGTTATTATTATTACATCCATTTTACAGGTGGGGAAACTGAGGCAGACAGAGGTTAAGTGCCTTGCCCAGGGTCACACAATTAGTAAGTGTCTGAGGCAGGGTTTTTAACTCTCAGGTCTTCTGGATTGCAAGTCTAGTGCTCTATTCACTGAGGCATGAACTCTCCATCTCTCTATTCTCTCCAATCCCTCCACCCCTATATAACAAAACTATCCTCATTATTCCTGGATCCCAGCTTGATCATAGTGATATCTCCATTATTAGCATTATAATAGGGCTATTTGCATTACTGACTCCAGCTCTGGTACACCCACTACTGGGCTTGATCCTCACCCTTTCCACTCTTAGCCCTGCTTAAGATGACCACATCAGAGACTGTAATTTGGAAGCCTTGATTTTTTAGCATCCTATCCCCATGAGGGAGCCTTAATTAATGCTGTTTCTTGGTAACATTATATAACAGTACCTTAAAAACCAAGCCACAGTCTCCCTCCTCACACAAGCACAGAGCCGAACTGTTCTGAATCCCAAAGATGCTCATTTTCTCTGCTTTCTGCTTTTTTTTTTTTTTTTTTTGGATAAGTGGACAGTGGAGAGAGCTGCCTGCCGAGGAGCATTTAATACTCAAGCCAATCAAAATATGGTTGCTGGACAGACCCAGGACATTTCCAGCAAATCAAACAGGGCACCTGATGCTCATCTACGACCTGTTCATGTGGGAACCACACATCCTTTGCCCTGCTTAGAGAGTGGGTGGCAATGCTTATCCCTATCTTCTCTTCTAGGGGACAAGGGAGAGATCATATGACACTGTGCCCCTTCACTCCCACAATGCTAGATCTATCATGGACTCCGAGGGGCCACTCTCCTCAGATCCTACGAATCCTGCACATGGAAACAGCCCTGGGCATAGACATCTTGGCACAGGGATGAGAATGTTGATAGTGGTGGTGGTGGTAATAATAGCTAGCATTTATATAACACTTTAACGTTGGCAAAGCACTTGACGTATATGTTAGTTAACTCATTTGGTCCCACAATAACCCTGGGAAGAAGGTGATATTATCATCCCAATTTTACAGATGAGGAAACTGAGGCTCAAATCTTCCTGACTCCAAGTCCAACACTTTATCCACTGGGCCATGAGGATGGTTTTTAGGGGGGAAGGGATGGAGGGTGTAACTTCATTTGTGGCCCTGAACTACTGTTAAGGAAATTCTTTCTGCCAATGCACACTAGGATTGGAGAGGGAGGACAAGGAAAGGCTCAATAATTTGCCCAGGTCTGTATGTGTTAAGGAGTAACACATCTCCCTGGCTCTATGGCCAGCTCTTTATCCGCTATGCTCACTCTACGTCTCTGAAAAAAGGATACCCTCTCTTCTAAGTAAAGAACTAACTTCATATGCTTCTGTAAATCTGAATTTTGTGCTACCTAAGAATGTCTCTCCATTGATAACTTAGCCCCTAAGATAAAGCTGAAAGAGGGGCAGCTGGGTGGCGCAGAGGATAGAGCACCGGCCCTGGAGTCAGGAGTACCTGAGTTCAAATAGGGCCTCAGACACTTAACACTTACTAGCTGTGTGACTCTGGGCAAGTCACTTAACCCCAATTGCCTCACTAAAAAAAAAAAAAACAAAAAACAAAAACCGAAAACAAAACAAACAAACAAAAAAAAGATAAAGCTGAAAGAGACCCCTGAAGCTGTGTATTCCAGCCCTTTCCCAGTTACAAATGAGGAAACTCAGAGCAGCCCTGGGGGGAAGGGAGTTGTCCAAGGTCTCACTGGAAGCCTCTGAGAGGCAAAAGTCAAATCTAATTACTGACATGACTCCAGGACATAATAATGTTTCACACTCCCAAACGGGCTTTCGGTACAATAATCCCTGGGGATGGCAACTGTAAATGTGATGGTGTCCCTTTTGTAGATGAGTAGGTTAAATAATTTGCCACATCTTAAGTAAACATCAGTGTTGGGCCTTGAACTCAGTTTTTTCTGACTCTAGGACCCAGGTGCTCTTTCCTATATCACCCAATTTATGGCTGGATCCAAAGTCAATGTCATAGATGAAGGTCATCTAGGGATATAAATACCCTTTGATAACCCATTGATAACAACCCATTGATAACAGTCTTCAAGAGATGCCTGAGACTAATCAATTTATTTACCCATGGTCATATAGCTACTGTCTGTCAGAGGTGGAATTCAAACCCAAATCTTCCTTCTCCCACTACACTCACTGCCTCTTCTATGGCTGGAATATTGTTTTTGTTTTGTTTTGTTTTGTTTTGTTTTGTTTTTTTGCGGGGCAATGAGGTTTAAGTGACTTGTCCAGGGTCACACAGTTAGTAAGTATCAAGTATCTGAGGCCAGATTTGAACTTAGGGCCACCCGAATCCAGGGCTGGTGCTCTATCCACCTAGCTGCCCCCATGGAACATTGTTTTTAAAGGGAAGTGGATGGAGGCTTGAGAGCCTGAGGGAGGAGGTAGGGTGTTGGTGGGGTCAGTGCCCTCAGCCAGAAGGCCCCAAGTTACACCCCAAGCCCCCTGTTCTCATTCTGATGACCATGACCTTCCTCCCCCGGGACCTGGCTTGACACACAGTCTCTCATCTTTTTCCTGCTCATCATTTAGATCTCAGAAGATGACTTTTGAAAGCCCTGGGACTCTGGCACCGTTTGGCCAAAGCCAGGGTATCAGACCTGTCTGCTTTCACCTCCAAGGGTCTCCTTCTTCTCTCTGCTGTTATCGATCTTACCTTCGATGGGTTTTTTTTCTGGGCCCATGAGTGGATGAGGATGGTGGTCGATTACAGTGTGAGACCCGTGCTTTCAGCGAACATTCTTCCCTTGCTAGTCCTTGGCCTCTGCCCTCTTCCCCTCCCGCTGCAGGAAGGGGGAGGGGTCTAGTCACAATGTGCATAATGATGTCATTTGTGACTATACGGTCTGCCCATTGTCAGGTGGGGGGTGGAGGGTGAGGGCGGGGAGATGGGGATGGAGTAGCATGGTGATTAAAGGTCCCCGCACCTTGGAGGTGTTTAATCTCTCCATGCCCCAGCTTCATAAAATCCCTCCTTCTCTTAGCCTCCCACTCCTACTAAATGTCCTCTGCCTTTCTGGGGAACACAGTTACCAAGGGGAAAGCCTGGCAATCATTTGATACAGACGATCTGTGGAAAGAGGCACTATCTCAACACCCCTCCACTCAAATCTGGCCTCGGCCATTTTACTGGATGTGTGACCCTGACCGAGTCACTTTAATGCTCTTTGCCTCAGTTTCCTCATCTGTAAAAAAGAATAACAATAGCACCTGCCTTAGACAGTTGTTGTGAGACTTAAATAAGATAAATATATACAACATTTTGCAAACCTTGGAATGCTAGGACCAAGACAATGATGATGACTTCCTTGAGCTTCTTGTGTTCAGATTTTTCTTTGGAGTTCAACTACAAACAGCCAGTGCTTAATAAATGTTTGTTGCTTTGACTCAGGACAAGTTGTTCTCCTGCTATTACTGTTTACTGTTTTCTGTGGATGATTGTACAGTCAGCCAATCAAGCAACATTTATTAAGCACCTGCTATATGTCAGGCACGAAGCTAAGTGCTGGTGGATATGATCATTGCTTTTTGGAATTGAACAAAAGTCACTGATGGAAGAAGCATCATCGGTTCAACCACCAGCAGATAGGACAATAGGGGTGATAATTCATCTCATCTTATACCCATATGATTGTTTAAAAAAAAACTAAGGACTTTGATACAAAAAGGAAAGTTGCAAACTGTTTGTCACCCAATGACCCCAATCCCTGGGGAGGGGGTGGTGAGGCCAAGGGTTCCAGGCTGTGCTGGCTCCCCTATTCCCCTCATTTCCCAGAAGCTCCTGAACCATGAGAACCAAAGGGGTATGTGTGTGGAGCAGAAAAGATAGTATCATTGGCAAAACAGATCTCCCTCCCCCTTCCATTCTTCCCCCTTTCTTTATGACTTTTCTTGGGGTGGGGAAATGAAGTGCCATTGAGGTAAGAGGGGCGGCTAGGTGGCGCAGTGGATAAAGCACCGGCCCTGGATTCAGGAGGCCCTGAGTTCAAATCTGACCTCAGACACTTGACACTTAATAGCTGTGTGACCCTGGGCAAGTCACTTAACCCTCATTGACCCACAAAAACAACAACAACAACACCACACACACATACACACACAAACCAGAGGTAAGAGATAAGGTCAAGAACTATCCTCAGACTGGGGGGAGGGGGTCCTTGTCTGTCCCTCCCTGTTGGCTTTGGGAGTATGGGTATCCACACATATATCCTAGGCTCTGTCTTCCTTCCACTGAGGCAAATTGCTCTTCCCCTCACCCCACCCCACCCCCGCCATGGTGGGGACTGCCAGGGTCAGAGAATTCCAACACTCCTTGCTAAGTTATCCCTGCTGGGTCAAAATGGTGGTCCTTAGCCATCCATACCCCCACCTCAGGGCTCTTGGAGCTGGGCCTGGGGCAGTCAGAGCCCTTGGTATATAAGGAGAGGAGAGGTGGCCCCCAGAAAGCCAGACCCTTGCCTCCCATGTCCTGCAGAGCTGAGGAAGGGCCTCCTTGCCAGAATTAGTCCTGTTCAATTTGAAGAGCTTAGTTAGATCTTCTTAGTCTATTTTGAAAGTCTTTCTGTTCCATGTAGGTTGGAGACTGGGTGAGTTTGAGGTGGCAATATCTATTGAAACTGTTCTCAAGTTTTGGTGGATCCATATTCATGATAATTAGTATTTTATTCTCATTTTTGATGGGGTTCAGATAGAAATAGTTTGTGGGGAAAAGTCACTAACCAGTTATTATTTCTATATTAGATATTAAATTATTTGTATTTTGTTCTATGCTATATTGTTATATTATTTACTATATTTGATGTATATATATATATATATATTTAGTGAGGCAATGGGGTTAAGTGACTTGCCCAGGGTCACACAGCTAGTAAGTGTTAAGTGTCTGAGGCCAGATTTGAACTCAGGTCCTCCTGACTCCAGGGCTGGTGCTCTATCCACTGCACCATCTAGCTGCCCCAATATCATACTATATTGAATGATCGGATATTAAAACCAATAGATTAATCTACTTGAATTTTCTATCTCATGTTCTTTGGACTAATATATCAGATGGATAAAACGGCTGCTTTTTGTTACTGAATAAAAACAACTTATCCCATCCTCTGCAGGCTCACTTGGAAGTGTCTCTGGGAAAACTCCCAGAAGCTGACAGGTGGGACCAACTTGGCCCTCATCCTATTCTCACATGGCTTTGATTTTGTCCACCTGGCCTCTATATTTTGAGAACGGTGGTGGTGGTGATTATAGCTAGCATTTATATAGCGCTTTAAGACTCGCAAAGTGCTTTGCGTATGTTAACTCATCTAATGCTCACAACATTACCTTACTGTGAAATAAAGACTATTATTATCCCCATTTGACAGATGGGGAAACTGAGGCACGCAGAGGTTAAGTGATATCCCAGGGTCACACATCTTGTAAGTGACTGGATCCGCTGGGTCCCCTAGCCGCCTAGGATGAGGAGGAGGATGTAATCAGTCTCCTGGGAAATTGCCATATACCAATACACCAAGTCCTAAGGATTCTTCCTTCATGGTATGTCTCATCAGTCCGGGGATTATGGCAGATTGCGGCTCATTGGAAGAAGTTTCTAACAATTAGAGCTATCAGCAAGTGATAGCCTCAGGAGGTAGTGATGAGATTCTCATCATTGAAAATGTTCAAGCGGAAGTAGGGATGGGCCCCACAAGGCATGCTATCAAAGGGGATTCCTTCAGGAGATGGGAGCTTAGGCTAGCTGACCTCCAACATCTTTTCCAGCTCTGAGATTCTAACATTCTACTCCTATAGCCACCATCCTGGTCCACACCTTCCTCACCTCTCCCCTGGATTATTGCACGAGCCTCTTCATAATTAGGTTTCCCCTGCCTTCATGTCTCCCCTCTCTAATCCATCCTGTACATACGGAATTAACAATGAACAACAGCTCTGATTTCCTCATTCTCCAACCGTGCTCCAGACTCCCCTGGCTCCTATAGGCTATTTAGAGCATAAAGATCCAACTCCCAGAATTGGAGACCCTCTGGTTCCAATCCACCTCCTCATCTCTTTCCAATCTCTCCTTCCTTCACCCATCATCTTCTCCAGCCAAACCTACTCACTCTATTCACCCCACAATCATGATTTCATTCAATGGCATTTAAAATGCTATCTTATTAGAAAATGCCCTTTAAATACGGGCTGCTGTGATGATTACTGCTTCTCATGGAGTGCTTCCCTTTCCTCCCACATCTGCTGATCCAATCCAATCCCAAAGCATTTATTAAGTATCTAGTATGTGACTGGTGAGAGGAGAGAGCTGTCCCAAGAGCCAAGAAGAGCTGAGTTTGAATCTTCCCTCTGACACATACCTTGAGCAAGCCTTTTGGTATCCTAGGAAACCCTTAAAGATGATAATAGATATCATTGATATAGCACCTACTATGTGCCAGGCACTGTGCTGAGTGCTATACAAATATTATCTCATTTGATCCTTACAACAAACGTGGGAGGTCTCAGGTACTATTATCATGCCCATGTTATAGTTGTGGAAATGGATGTAAATAAAGGCCAAGTGACTTGCCTAAGTTCACACAGCTAGGAAGTGCCTAAAGTAGAATTTGAATTCAGTTCTTCAGGACTCCAAGCCCAGAGCTCTGTTCACTGCCCCACCAGCTTCCACCAGCTCTAAGTTTCTAGTTCTAGTACTCATGAGCTTTAGTAGGGAGAGTTTCTCATCAGGAACACCATAGACAGACAAACAGCTAGCTAGCTAGCTAGCTAATAGATAGTTGGACAGAAGGGCAGATAGAGAGATGGAAGGAAAGATAAATGGATGGTTGGATGGATGGATGGATGGATGGATGGATGGATGGATGGATGGATGGATGGATGGATAGGTGGGTGGATGGATGGATGGATGGATGGATGGATGGATGGATGGATGGATGGATGGATGGATGGATGGATGGATGGATAGATGGATGAATAGATGGATGAAAAGATGGACAGATGGATAGAGATATGGACAAAGAGATGGAAGGACAAATGGACAGAGAGAGGGACAGACAAATGTATGGACAAATGGATGGGTAGAGAGATGAAAGGACTATGAACAGACATAGAGACAAACAAATGGATAAAGAGACAAGGACAGAGATAGATTACATCAGTAGATAGACTGACCGACAGGTAGGTAGATAGATGATTGATAGACAATCAGGTGGGTGTGCTGATGGTTAGACAGATGGATGGATGGATGGACAGAGAGTTGGACAGATGGACCAACAGATAGATTGACAGAGATAGATAAGAAGATAGACAGGCAGTATTTATTAAGTACTTAGTATGTGTAAGGTACCATACTGAATTCTCGGGATATGAATATAAACAAACAAACCCAAGTTCCTGCCCTCAAGGAGTATATATTCTAATAGGAGAAGACAATCTATAAAGAAAGGTGGAGGTAGGGAGGGGGTGGGGTTGGAGGGAGTGGCAAAGAAGTGAGGTAGGGAGGTAGAGGCTGGGTTCTAGGCAAGATAAATCCCCCAGAGCTGAGTGAGAAGGAGGTGAAGATAAAGCCTTTTGAAACAAATTTTGACAGGTTCCACCCCCTCCCCTGCCATTTTCTTTATGTTTATGTGAGCTAATTTCTACTTTGGTCAATCATGAATTAACAATGATCACATTTGACTTGAAAATGTCAGCTTGTGTTCTTGTGTTCAAGCTCCATATTCTATTAGATTTCCCTTCATTCTCTAAATACCCTCCTTCTCCTTGGGCTTGCTTCTACATGTGGCAAAACTTTCGTCTGTTACCTTGGCCAGACTGGCCATAACTTTGGTGGCACAACCAGATGGTGGTATGTTATCGGTAAACACTAAACTCCCATCACCTAAATATTCTCTCCCAGTGTTGCCCTTACATTTACTGGTCATTCAAATCTGTGGTAAAGCTCAATCTTTTGACTCATAGAATAACCTATGAGTGAGAAGAAGTTTAGGAAGGTAACTGATATTCCAGGGAGTGTCCAGAGAATATGCCAGGTGAGGTATCATTAAAGGAGTTAGGGATATTTAGCCAGGAAAAGAGAAGCCTTAGGGTGAGGTTGGGGGGGGGGGGGTAGTTCACGACTGCTATCTTCAAGTATCTGAAGGATGGATAAAGCACCAGCCCTGGATTCAGGAGGACCTGACTTCAAATCCGGCCTCAGACACTTAACACTTACTAGCTGTGTGACCCTGGGCAAGTCACTTAACCCCAATTGCCTCACCAAAAAAAAAAAAGGCACAGAAGACAAAATACCCCAGTTCACCCCATTAGCACATGCACAGTTTGCTGGCCATTCACTGACATGAAGAGAGAGATGTGACCTTCTTGGGCACTGGATATGGAGTCAAGAAAACCTGAGTTCAAATTCTAACTCACACACTTACTTGCTGTGTGACCCTAGGCAAGTCATGTAACTTCTCTGGGCTTCTGTTTTCTTGTGTGTAAGAATGAGGATGAGGGAAGATTGATACTGAGAGGGGAGACCACATCTGGGGCAGGGGAGGTTGGGAGGGGGCTGATTGGGCCGGAAGAGTGCTCAGATTCCTCTCAAGAGCTCTGGCTTCAGCCCAGCCTTGCCCCATTCCCCTCCCAAACCAGTCCCCTTCAGATACCCCCTAGATGGCTAAAGAAAGGTAGTATGGGACTGTATCTAGACACAAAATCCTGAGTCTGGATCCTGGTTCTGCAACTTACCCCCTGTGTGATTATGGGCAATTAATTTCCTTTTTGTGCCTCAGTTTCCTTATCTTAGAGAGGAAAAAACCTTGATTAAGCACCTACTATATGCCAAGCCCTGGGCTAAACGCCTTCCAAATATCTCTCCCCACACCCCAGTAACCTTGAGAAGTAGGTATCATTATCCCCATTTTGTAGTTGAGGAAACTGAGAAAGAACCAGATTAATTCACTTGTCCTTGGTTCATACAGCCAGGTTGTATCTAAGGCTGGATTTGAACTCACATCTTCCTGTCCCCTAGGCACCGACTTATAGATACTATCCAAGATCCCTTTGAGCCCTAAAACCCTAGGATATTTCTCCCCTAAACAATTACTCACATCTTAGAGAGGTGTAACACAGTCAGGGAGGTTTGCTTTCCTGCTGTTTGAGGTGAGTTCTAATAAGGAAAGGGACCTTTTGTTTGGGAGGAGAGGGGACCGAACTAAGGAGAAGGCCAGGGGCTTGGATGGGTGAGTGGGGAGGTCACGGTAGTAGCAAGGCTTGGTTTGGGGCAGCAGGGGTAAAAGGTGAGCCCTGACTTCCTGGTATAGAGGGATGGGCAGGGTGGGACCCAGAGGAGGAAGGCTCAGCTCACTCTCCCATCTCAGAGACCAGCTGGGAAAAATCTCCAGGGCTCCTATGGAGTGCTCAACCCTCTGAGCCCACCACCTCAGCAGATAAACCTTGAACAAGAAGGGGCTCTCAGGACATGGTCCCCAAATGCCACACCTACGATCTGGAGGATAGTCAACAGGGGCCAAGACACTGGATTTGAAGTCCTGTGTGCAAATCCAGCCTTGTATATACTTCCTAGCTCTGTGACTTGGGGCAAGCCATTTAATCCCTCTGTGCCTCTGTTTCCTCATGTGTAAAATGGGGATTAAAAACAGCACCTGAGTAGATAAAGCACTGGCCCTGGATTCAGGAGGACCCGAATTCAAATCCAGCCTCAGACACTTGACACTTACTAGCTGTGTGACCCTGACCCTGGGCAAGTCACTTAACCCTCATTGCCCCTCAAAAAACAAACAAACAAACAAACAACAACAACAACAACAAAAACCCAGTACCTGCCTCTCAGGGTTACTGTGAGAATAAAACGAGATATTTGAAAAGCAGTTTGCAAACCTTAAGATGCTATGTGTTTCTTAACACTTAACTAGCTGTGTGACCCTGGGCAAGTCACTTAACCCCAATTGCCTCACTAAAAAAAAAAAAAAAGCATGAAGATGCTATGTGTTTGCTATTGTTATTATTATTAATATGGGAGAATGGGGGGCAGCAGCCCCTCTCTGCAATTCCAGGATCCTAAACATGTGCCCCCATCCCTGCCCCCAACCACACTCAGGGCCCAGCCTGTCACTAGCTGTCCCCAAGCTTGGTGGGAGTTCTGCCCTTGGGTTTGGACTGGGAGATTCACCTGTCTCCTGAGAGTTGGGCCCCACCTTTATCCCCCGACGCTTGGACGGGACTCGAGGAGGGACTTTGCTTGGCCGGCATCTCTTGATGGTGGCCGGGCCCCCCTTACTGATGGGTTTGCTCTTCGTGGCATTTCCTTGGACCTCTGAGGTGGGAGACTTTGCAGCGTTGCCTCCATTCCCACCCCCAGTTCCACTGGGTCGAGCCTTGCTGAACCGCACCCGGTTGGGTTTGGATGGAGGCTTGCTTGCTTTCTTTGGCCGGGAGGCCTGAATGTTGATTTTAGTGACGCTCAAGTCATCCGAGTGAGGGATGCTCTCCTCCGGTTCCCATTGGAAGGGCATGCTCTCTATAAAGGGCCCCTTTTCATTCCAGGCCATGCCCTTTAAGATGTCCTCAGCCTCATCAATGAATGGAGTCCGGAACAGACTCCTCGATGGGCAGCGGATCTCAACAAAAGAATTGCTTGAGGGAGGAAGGGTCACTTCTTCGTGTCTTAGCTGCATCCTGGAGGGCCAATGTCCTGCTCCCCAGTGGCCACTGGTGTTCTCTGAAAAGTAACCCCACTGGTGAGGGACCGGGGAGGACAAAGGGATCTCACTGGGGAAGATCTTGGGCTGATTCCCGTGGAGGCTGGGCAGAGCCTGGAGAGAGAACAGAAGAGAAATCCATCAGACGCCTCGTGGGAGAGGGCCAAAGCTCCCCACTCCCCAGCTCTGCTAGCCACAAGCATGGCAGAACCCTGGACGCCACAGCTATTCTTATTGACTGGGACTATTCTGGCGGATTCACAGGGACATTAGGACTCCCCAGGCTAACCAGGGAAAGACCAGAGGTCTTCCAAGTGGGAAGCAAATCCTAGATCATGGATCACAGAGGGCTGAAAAGAACCTCAGACGCCCTTGGGTTTCACCGCTTCCTTTTAGAGGTGGAGAAACGGGCCCAGAAAGGTTCCTAGAATGATCGATATAGAAGTAAAAGGGACCTCCACGTCCCTCGTTTTACAGATGGGGAAACTGAGGTCACCAGGTAAGAAAGGAAGCCTCTGGAGCCAAGTCCTTCAGGCCTGCGGCTCTTCAGACCTGTCTCACCCTGGGGACTCGGGCAGAGCAAGGTCTAGGCTCCTCCAAAGCAAATGGAATAGATGAAGGCTGAGTTTGGGATGATCCTCTGGATTCCTAAGAACCAGGTACTGTTGCATTTCTAGACCACACATTGTCCAGCTCAAAAGAGAAGGCCTGCTCCCAGATTGGGGCCACCTGACCTGGCCTGGCCTGGACCTGGACCTGGACCTGGACCTGGGCCTGATAGGGGAGGCAACCTGGGGCAGACTCGGGTATGATGGGGACCTCGTGGGGGGGGAGGGGGGAGAAACTTGTGAAGGGGTGAGAGCTACGAGAAGCGGCATGCTTGGGGCTGAAGCACTGACTGACAGCAGGGGCTGCTGGGCCTGGGGCTAGGCCCCCACCCTCTCACAAACACCCCACCCCCACCCCCAGCCAGGCAGTGAAAGCCGATTGGCCGGCCGGCCTGTGGGGCCTGCCCCTGGGCCAGAGAGGCGAGGGGGGGCCAGCAGAGGGAGGCAGCAGAGATTTGGAGAAGGCTAGGCCCCTGACCTCTGGGGGAGGAGCTCAGTTCTAAACAGGACCCACCTGAGATGTCGTTCCCGAAGTGGAAAACTGCGATTTAGTGTTGGGAGAGCTAAGAGGAGATGAGGAACATTTGGAAGGTCTGGTAATTCTGGACGGCCGAGTCGGCTGGATTTGGAGCCAAGAAAGAGCAGAGTACTCCTGGATCGAGCCATCCCCAGCCGGCACCGGGGAATTTCTGGAGAACCTCCGGAGCCCAGGGAGGGGGGGGAGGGTATCAAGGGGTAGGCAGGGACGGTCCCCTCTTTCCCCGGCCGAGGCCTTCAGAGAGCGGGGCGGGACACTCAAGTGCTCAGTCCTGCCTGCTGACCTATCGTGGGGAGGGGACCAGAGCCTGACCACTGAGGCCAGAATCCTCAAATGCTCTTGTGGCTCTGAATTGCTAGCGAATTTGGGGCCAGAGAGGGGAGGCACGCGGAGGCCTCCCGGAGCCTGGAAATCCCACCAGTCCAGGGCTGGTGGGCTCCCCGTAGGGGTAGGGGGATCTTCGCTCTTGGCTTTTTTCTGGGACAAAAGGAGAGGAAGAACCCCAGTGGGCTGCAGCACCGAGCCTCCCCCTTGGGGAGGGGCGGGCCAGCTTCTGCGGAGGGAGGTCATAATGGCCTACTGGCCTGTGGAAGCAGGCAGGGCCTCTACTTTTCAGGCTCGTTTTCTTCCAAGTGGCTCACATTTCCCAGCAAGACTCTGATGGGCTTTTATGCTTAATACATGATGGGTTTCCAAGTCATGGGCCCTCAGAGGTGGAAAGCCCTTAAGAGGGCGTCTTGTTTGGTCTAACCTCCCAGCCAGTGTAGACGTCCCGTGCATATAGACACCTGGATTGGTCAGGGTCTAGCCCTGTACCCGGACACCTCTAGGGACAGGAAGAGTCACGGGCTTCCTCCTGACTCCCGAGGCAAATCACTCCATGGATGGATAGCTCTGATGGCAAGTGAGGTCTTCCTTATAGCAAGTGGGACCCTGATCCTCTGTAACTTCTATCCATTCATCCCTGCTGGGTCCTTAGGGACCAAGGAGAACAAAAGTGAATCTGAAGCCAGGTCTTCTTGGGCCAAGAAGTACAAGCCATCCTACCCATAACAGCTCATCCAATACTTATAGGTCCCCAGCGTGTTTCCCTCCCCCTTCCCCACCCTGGCCTTTTCATTTCTTTACAGTCTCTCAGCCTCTCGTCATGCCCTGGGGGCCCTCCTCTGATCAACATCCCTAATAACATGTCATCCCCACACTAGACCCAGCCATTCTGCTGGAGCTCACCCAGAGTAGAGC
Source organism: Dromiciops gliroides (assembly GCF_019393635.1). NCBI lineage: Eukaryota > Metazoa > Chordata > Mammalia > Microbiotheria > Microbiotheriidae > Dromiciops > Dromiciops gliroides. The sequence continues at coordinate 640,562,301 of NC_057863.1, forward strand.
TCTTGGGCACACACCTTGCCCCTGCATCGTCCCTATTTCCCAAGTCTGCTCTCACACTCAAATGTGATGTAATGCCCAGGGACTGGCCCTGGAGTCAGGAAGACCAAGCCCAGCCTTGGACACAAAGGCTGAGTGACCCTGGGGCTAGTCACATACCCTCTCTGTGGCCCCAGGCAGGTCTCTAAAGCTATCGGGTGCATAGAAGGTGGTGACCTACCCTGGAAGAGAAAGTCCTCACCACCTCCCAGGGGCTCAGCAATGCCACAGTGATAGCGACAGGTTCTGGCCAAAAAAAACCCCAATCTATTCCACTATTTGTGTGATTCTGAGTAAGACTCTTCACTCAGTTTCACCTTCTGTAAAATGAGGAAGTTGGCCCAGACAATCACAAAGATGCCTTCTATATTCAGAGCTCCTGAGTAGCCGAGAGAACATTCTCTTCCGAACAGCAAACAGTGGTTCAGAATTCTCAACAAGCGTTTCTCGGATCTAAGACACCGGAACTTGTCAGGATTCTGCCTCCATCTCCCTGTTCTGAAGTCTCATCTAAATGTGCCAACATCACCCTGTTACTGCAGGACACCCCCCAACCCCCGCAAGTTCTTCCCTTCTAACCTCTTCACGACTTCTCCCTTCTTCTGAATTGGGAATGCCCCTCTTCCCCGGCTAGATAGAACGAGGATCTGATCCAGAGCCCAGGGGGAGGGGGCATCTCTGACCTTCTCTGGGAGGTTCTAATGCCCAGGTGGGAAGCAATTCAGCACGGTCCTACGCCCCTCCCCACCCTGGCTCCTTCAGCTGGCAGGGCTTGGTAAAGGCTGATGGGTAGGCAGAGAGATCGGCCCCTCCCTTCTGAGAGCCGAGAGGCACCGGCTGCTGCCCAGTGAGCTGACTTCCCTGAGCCAGATGTCTTCTCTGGGTCTGAAATCGGGATCCAGAAGCCTCTGGCAGCTACAGCAAGCACAAAGTCCCTACACTCGTCTAGCAGGGTTTAGAGAAAACCCTCTTGCCCGGTAAACACCAGGTGGTAGCCTAGCAACAGTGCCAGTCGCCATTGACAGCTACAGTAGGGCCCAACACTCACCCAGGGGCCAGATGTGGGTGGTGATGGTGGGGTGGGGTGGTTAGATGCTTGGAAAAGGGAGGGGGAGTGGTGTCACGGTCAGCATTATACAGGCAGGTGGGAGCATGGGTTGGGGTGTGTGTGTGAACCCAGAACCCTGGCCCTGAGAGACTTTTAAAAGCACCCAGACTCCGTGGTTGCCGCGTCCCCCTCCCTGTTCGATATTTGAAATCTCTTTTTCTCGGAATCACCTTTTCCTTTTAATGTTGTATAGGGCACCACGCCCATGCCTGACCAGCAGATGGGAAGTCCTTTTGTCTTCTCGAGCAGACGCCCTCCTGCCTTGCCTCCTGTAAGCACCAGGGAACTCTGAAGCCCTTTCCCCTCCCCCAGGGCCCAGAGCTCAGAGGGTTGGCCAAATTGTTGCAATGGAAAGCCCAGGCCAGCGTGGGCTCTAATCAGTTGTTGTTCCCCCTGGGACAGAAGGATGGTGGATGGTCATCATACTTGTCCTGGGAGGAGGGATGGAGATGACGAATGTTCCTAAAAAAAGATCGGGGAGTTTTGGTGAACAGCAAACTTAATGTGACTCAGCAGTGGATGCATCTGCCAAGAAAAAGGGTAGAATGTCCATCTGGAGTGCTGCGTTCAGCTCTGGGGACCATTGTTTGAGGATGACAGTGACAAGCTGGAGGGTGTTCCAAAGGAGGGGGGATGGGGTGGGGCCGGAAGACTCTGTGGAACTTGGGCATGTTTGCATGTTTAGTAGCCTGGAGGAAAGGCCTGGGGATGGTGGGGACGGTAACTGGGTGGGATGGCTCTTTTCTCTTTCTTTCTTTCTTTCTTTCTTTCTTTCTTTCTTTCTTTCTTTCTTTCTTTCTTTCTTTCTTTCTTTCTTTCTTTCTCTCTTTCTTTCTTTCTTTCTCTCTCTCTTTCTTTCTTTCTCTCTCTCTCTCTCTCTCTCTCTTTCTTTCTTTCTTTCTCTCTTTCTTTCTCTCTTTCTTCCTTTCTTTTTTTTCTTTTTCTTTTTGCAGGGCAATGAGGGTTAAGTGACTTGCCCAGGGTCACACAGCTAGTGTCAAGTGTCTGAGGTCAGATTTGAACTCAGGTCCTCCTGAATCCAGGGCCAGTGCTTTATCCACTGTGCTACCTAACTGCCCCCCAGGATGGCTCTTTTCATGCAATTGAAGGACTGTCATGTGCTAAAAGCATTAGATGCCTTCTTGACTCTGGAAGGTAGGAATGGGCTGAGCTTGGAGCAAAGAGCAGGTACTTGCAGAGAGTCATATTTCAGCTAGATAGAAGGAAAAACCTCCTAACAATAAGAATTGATAGATTCTCCCAGGAGGTGCCCCTTTACTCCTTCTCTTGCTTTATACCTATCTACACACCCTTCTATTTCCCTATTCTTCCATCCCATCTTTTTTTTTCTTTTGAGGCAATTGGGGTTAAGTGACTTGCCCAGACACAGCTAGTAAGTGTCTGAGGCCGGATTTGAACTCAGGTCCTCCTTACTCCAGGGCAGGTACTCTATCCACTGTACCACCTACTCCCTCCCCCTAATTTCAATTTACTATTCATTTATACCCCTCATCCTTCCATCCTCTCATTTCCCATTCCCCATCCCCTTCATCCTCATCTTCATTATTCTATTGAACCACCTTCCCATCCTCTCACTTTACCGCTCCTCCATATTCCTCCTCCCATCATCCCATCCTCCTAGTCCCCATCCCCCATCCCTTCATTGCCTCCATCCTCAATAGGCTTTGAAACAGCAAATCAGACCTCTGTCTCTGAATGTAGCTTTGAAAGGCTCTTGGTTGGCAAGGCTCTTCAGGAGGTCTTTCCCATTCCCCTCTCTCAGATGGTCTCCTGTCTACTCTTGCCTAGTTATAGACTTACTGTCCCCACCATCAAAATATAAGCTCCTTGATGGCAGGGATGAGTCTTTGGTTTTTTTCTTCCAATCCTTGGGCTTGGGGGCAGCTAGGTGGTGCAGTGGATAGAGCACCAGCCCTGTATTCAGGAGGACCTGAATTCAAATCTGACCTCAGACACTTGACACTTACTAGCTGTATGACCTTGGGCAAATCACTTAACCCCCATTGCCCCACAAAAAAACCCCACAAAAGAAAATACCCAATCCTTAGGCTTAACACAGTGCTTGGAATAGAGTGAGTGCTTAATAAATGCTTGTTGATTGAATTGACCTAGAGATAAACTATAAACTCTTTGAGAGGAGGAATTATTATATATTTTGGGGGTTTGTGTCCCCAGTACCTGACAAAATATCAGGGACTTAATATATGCTTGTTGATCAATTGTTTGAGAAGTGTGGAACTAACAATTAAATCATAACTTTCCTATTAATGGAGTTCCCTTGCCCCACCTGCCATCTCTCTATCCCCTAATATCTAATCCATCATCTGCCTCCTTCCCATC